>NC_064628.1:172327472-172633097 GCF_023864275.1 Schistocerca cancellata | reverse complement strand
TCATGTCCATATTGCATTCCGTTGAGTTGACAGAGTGGGTGGAGTTGAGGTGTGTACATGTCTGGCGCCAGTCCAGGCATTTCGTCGATGTGCGGAGGTCTTGGATATGTTGTCGTAATTGCCGTAGGCAGAGGAGTGTATCCAATAGCAAAGAGCGGTAGAGCCTGTGGGATTCATGCAGAAGAAGGACTGCCTGTGGAGGAAGTCTAGGGCAATGAGGGTGGATGAGTTTGGTAGGAATGTGGGCCTCCACAGCATCAGTGATTGTGTTCTGGAGGAAGGCAGAGCCATGGGTGACATCAACAGGATTGTGAAAGGTAAGTGGGTGGCTGTCGACCTGTGAGGCAATAGATTCCCAGTAGGCATTCCAGTCAGCAAAGCGGTTGTCGTGGACAGACTTTGGAGGGGCAGCATGGAGGCCAGGAGGGTGGCGATGGACTGAGGAGATGGTGAGAAGAACTGGGAGGTGATCATTACCTATAGGGTCGAGGAAGTCCGTGGCGATACGACAAAGGAGGTCAGGGAAACAAGGATAACATCCATTGTGGAGTTACTTTTGGGAAAGGCGTGCTATGGCGGGGAACAAAGTCGCCATGGAGGGTGGCAAGGAACTGACGCTGTAAGTAAGCTGTTTAGGTTTTTATGTTGGTAACGCCACGTAGCGCTCTGTATGAAAATCACTGACTGTGCTGAGTGCAGTCTGTGGCTGGTTTGCATTGTTGGAATATTTGCTATTGTAGTGTTGCGCAGTTGGAGGTGAGCCGCAAGCAGTGGTGGATGTGGGAAGGGAGACGGCAGAGTTTTGAGAGCGGACGATCTGGACTTGTGTCCGCCAGAAAAACGAAATTTGTAATACTGGATATAATGAACTGATATATATATATATATATATATATATATATATATATATATATATATATATATATATATATATATATATATATATATATGATGACTTTTCATCGTTATTAAGATAAATACATTGTTTGTTCTCTATCAAAAGCTTTCATTTGCTAACTATGCCTATCAGTAGTTAGTGCCTTCAGTAGTTAGAATCCTTTATTTAGCTGGCAGTATTGGCACTCACTGTATTGCAGTAGTTCGAGTAACGAAGAGTTTTGTGAGGTAAGTGATTCATGAAAGGTATAGGTTATTTATTTACTAAGATGGTCCGGAAGAACAGATACCATCGGTGATCATGCAGCTCGTTAGAATGAAATTACAATGAAATGAACACCCTTAGCTGCTTACAGGCGTTGACGTACGACAAGAGGACAGATGAAAATAGGTGCCCAGTTGAAAGCCGCCTCAACTTACTTTTTATTTAACAATGAACATTTAGAGCAGACTGGCGGTGTTGCCATGGGCAGCCCTCTCTTGTCTCTGGTAGCAAACTTTTTATGGAAGACTTTGAGCAGAGAGCTCTTCATTCGGCTGAACGTAAACCGGAAGTCTTTCGGCGATATATAGATAACACTTTTGTATTAAGACCGCATGGTGAAGAACAACAGTCACGTTGTTTGCAACATCTGAACGCAGCCCACTGGAACATCTACTTTGTAATGGAAATAGAGATGGATGATTCCTTACCGTTCTTGGACGTCTTGGTTACTAGGAGAGTGGATAGGTCATTAGGGTATTCTGTCTACCGTTAGCCCACACATACGGACCTTTACCTGCAAGCGTTGACCTGACATCACCCTTCACAAACTACTGGCGTCCTTAGAACATGTTCATGTTGTTTCTGATGGAGGTAGGCATACAAAGAGCTAGAACATTTACAGTCAGTGTTCAATGACAGTTATTACTCTCCGTATCACATGAGTACAGCGCTAAGGAGGAAGAAACGTGACCATCCACAACATCAAGAAGACACAGAGCAGTTCAGGTGCAGGGCATTCCTTCCAAACGTCGGCAGCATTTCGTCTAAAATTGGCAGGATTCTAAGGACACATCAAGGTAAAGTAATCTTACAACCAGCAGCGAAGATTAGTGCACTTTTCGGTTCGGTAAAGGACGATGTGTGCGGAGGGACGGAAATTAGAAAATTCCTTGCCAGAGTGGCAAAGCTACATAGGTCAGACGATAAACATGAGCACCACAGTCGCCTTTCACAGCTGAGCATTCTCCTTTTGTTTTTTGCTTTTTTGTTTTTTCTTTTGACACGCTGTCAATCGAAGTGATATCGTCGACGACGATCCAGACTTAATGGTGAGACGTAATTAGGTGCTCCGATTCGCTTTATTATGAACAAACGTTTGGGGTCAACTTCTCAGGGCTTGTATCTCGGTCTGTAAGATACCGCCAGTAGGTGGAGTTCGTCAGCATGTCATTGTACCAAGGAGCGTGGCAACTTATACAGATGCCATGGGAGGGTATTGTCCTGTCCAGAGTTCTTATACGGTACACTGACTTATGCAAAGTGTCTCCATTTGTGAACTGCTTCCAGTGCTGTATCCACGTAGAGGGCAGCTTGCAAGTGAGCGATGTGAGTGTAGCGGGTCGCACGAAGCATCCATCTGAGTTCCATATCTTGTTAAACTTACAGGTGGCCAATTTGTGTTTGACTGGCAAACCACAGACCGAGCTGCCATACAGTTTCTTAGAAAGCATCGTCGCCTATAATCAAAGCTTTGCTGTGGTACAGGGGTCAGTACTCTTTAAAAATAGAGGAATTTCTTAGCCATACGAAAGGCTTTGTTTCTGAGATGGTCAACATGTTTATGGTGAAAGATGTGTTTGTCCAAAGGTCAGTCATTGCTGCACAGCAGAGGATATTCCACCCATGTAGTCTCAAGTTGGTAGGCATCGAGGGTCGCTTCTTGCTGAAATAAAGAGCTGCCTTGGTGAGATTTAGTTACACTTCATAGGTCTTAGATCAAGCGGCTGTGGCATCTAATTGACATTGAAGGCGTCGAATGTTGGCACGAATGTGTCTGCCGCTGGTGAGAAAAGCCGTATCATCGGCGAATTGCGCAGTTTGTACCCCTGTGACAATTGGCATATCATTGACATACAGATTAAACAGTAGTGGGGATAAAACGGATTCTTGAGGCAGCCTCACCTGCGCCAGTCGGAAATCAGACAAATTGCGCTCTACTGTAACAACATCTCTCCGCCTGTCAAAAAACTAGCTATCAGTTTCACGTAACAATTGGGTATCTACGTCAGTTCATCCAGTTTCCGAATTATTTGTTCCCTCCACACCTTATCGTAGGACCTTTCAATATCCAAGAAGACCGCTGGAGCAGCACTAGATACACTGAAATTTCTGGTAACACATTCTGCCAGACGAAGAAGTTGCAGCTCCACAGATAGTTTACGTACGAAGCCATACTGTTCTACTCTGATTTTACCGTCTGCCAGCAGTGGTTCCAAAACGCGGGCCTGGATGACTCTCTCGATGGTTTTGCCCAACGACTAAGAAGACAAATGGGATGTTAATTTTAGGCCATGGTAACGTCTTTCCGAGATTTGGGAATAGGAAGTACCCCGGTGATCTTCCACGCAGTGGGGATATACTTTGTCAAGAGACGGCTATTGTAAATTCTTGTCAAGAGCAGCCATGATTTACAAGGCAAGCTCTTCATTTGTAAGTTGCTGATCTCGTCAAGTCCAGGTGAGTTGTTCCCAGTTAGCTTCCTGAGTATGGTTGTAATTTCGCTAGTTGTAGTTAGATGGGGACGGAACCAGTCAGCAGTGGTGATTATCCGATGGACGAGTTGTAAGGTGGCATACTCGTGGTCCCTCTGGGATCTGTTCAGAGGCTCCCTGAAAAGTGTCATTTGTCGGTCCATCGCCGTCGCAAATGTTTCCGCTTTGGTGAGTGAGCCTTCTGTTAATCCCTGACGGATCTGAAGCGGTCGTTTGGGCGAGTGCTCGGCCCTCAAGGTTTTCACTAACCGCCATTCTTCTCTGGATTTTAGGAGGAGGGAGGACATCTAATCCTCCAACGTTTCTACTCGCCATTCAAGTAATCGCCGGCGAAGCTGCCTTTCCAGGCAATGCACCCATCGGCGGTAAGCTGGGTAGTAAGAGAGTTGCCATAACTTCTGATACCGGTTCTTCTGTAGCCATAGTTCTTCAACTATGGAAGGCAACGGATCGTGGATCTGGAAGTCCTCAAGAACCAGGTTGTTGGTCTTCCAAAGCCTCCGTATTAAGTAATCGACGGTATAATCGATTTCAGCCGTCTTCTGAACCTCCCGTGTAGGTATGATGTTGTTATTTAAGTACCTCTTGAACTGGGGCCAGTTATTTTCCTGGTGAACCTGCTGGTTCAGTAAGTAATTCGAGCGTGGTAGCGACGCCAGAACAGGATCACGGTTCGACGATAAGTGATTGATAGTAACAAGATGGGGTCAATCCCAAGTCCTGGACATTGATGTCTGGGAGATGGTGTGTGAGTCGCTCAAGAGGTCCCCTTATCTCCAGTTCAAAGTCCTGTTTAAAGCGCCGCAGCAACATTCCCCTAGGGTTGGTGCTAAGATATGAAGTGAGTCTTGTGCTATGAGCTGCATTTCAGGGTAAGGATATGCCGCCATACTGAAACACCAGTCACCTCAAGCTCCTGTAGGTTATGTAGGTCGACATGCCGGTGAGTAATAATACGGTGAAGGTAAACTGCTGTACCACCACCTTGTGCATGTCTGTCAGTGCGGTAACCCACCATATGTCAAAGTTTTAAAGTTCCATTTGGCCGTATGTGAGTCTCTGATACGAGGAATATATCAATCTTGTGACGACCAATGAAATCTTGTTGCTCATCTTTCTTATTGCGAACTCCAGTAGCATTCCATAGACAGATGCAAAGATCCGTTGTATGTGTGGCTATGATGTTAATCTGACTCCTTAAGCAGATCCAGTGTTTCCACCAGTATAACTATCCTAGACAGCATATCTTTAGCTGACGACATCTTTTCCCCAACAGGGATGAGTTTGTGTAGACAGTTCTGGCTGCTAATAAATGTGAGGAATGTGAGAAAAATTTTCACCTCTCTAAGCACAGCATTCGCATCTTCGTCCCAAGACGCCCTCGGTATTGAGCGACCAGTGTCACGCTGTATACCCTGCACTGCTGAAGCAAACGTTCGTTCCTCCTGTGTTGTAGTTGCAGTCCACACCTGGTACTGTGGTAGTGGTAGTGGATGGGGGCTTTTTGAGCAGTCTGGCTAACTATGTCAGCCATTACAAGTTTCATCAGGAACGGTTGGATGCTATCTCTGTGGTTGTGCAGGACTTGAGGCTGATGTGCAGAACTTCTTAAGAGTTTTCTGAAACTCGCTACAGCCCTTCCAAGAAGCTGCATGCAGGTACTGACAACACACGCCTTTAGGAGGTGAGCCTGGAGGTAGTGTGCATTCAGTACTGGGGTGCATTGCGCCATTTTTAACACAGCGTACTGGTAACCAACAATAACTAGACGTGTGTGTCCAACGTTGACAACATTTACGCGAGACAGTTCGTTCTGGTAGCAGTAATCCTCCACCCGCACTTTCGTCGACAGCACATAGACCTATAGATGGTATCAGATTTATTCCCATTTGATAGTGTCGCAGCGTACACTGACAGTGGGTGGAGTTTTTCCTGAATCCTGGTACGTGTGAAGTGGTAACTGTTGATTCTTGCAAAAGTAGAACACCTTCTGGTAACCGTCGAAGGTGTGAGTGTAGAATTTTACACCATCACCTGTGTATCCAGCTCGTAAACCAGAAATCCGTTCTTTAAGGGGGCGGCACAGCTTAACATAGTTGGCATAGATGTAAATCACTTTGGGTGGTATCTTCGACACCCTTAGAACCAACAGAGATGAGGGTGGCGGGTCGGCGGCCGTAGGTTCCTGCACCGATGCTCCAGCTACGGCGTCATATCTGTTTGTAGTGAGAAGGGACGGTTGTGCAGCTTGTTCCAGTGCATGATCAGCAGTGCGAAGAACTGACTTCCAGTGCTGAACCGGTTGAAACACCTTGTTAGCAATATTCTCAACAGTAGGTTCGCATTCCATACAGTCACTATCCAGATTGATCGCCCTGTGAAGACCTGTTGCTGTTGCTCCATTGTTAGAGTCAGACGACAATAATTCCTCAGAATCATCGTCTGTGTCCTCCTGTAGCAGTTGGTTGATAGACACAGTTCAACTAAAGGTTCCCTGCGATAACGTCGGTGGTCGTACTTCGCCAATACGATACAATCAAAAACTGAGCATTATATTACCACAGAACACAATATATAGATTATTCTGCCACAAAAATCATGAGCCTGGGTAAACCCTTCTGGGATTCAGTAACTAAAGAATGCTAGTCGAGGCAAGGGGTTTTCAACTGGACAAGGCTTGGGACCCAGTGATCTCTTTAATATCTTCTGAGAGACAACATTTTATTCATAATGACACTTGTAGCGACATATGACGTTTGCCTTTTAGTGACATGAACGCGCATTCCGACAGGGCGCGGACATGTAGTTTCACCTTTACATATGTGCCTGCGCGCCACAGGTGGAACAGTATTTGCAGAGAGCGCGGATTTAGATAGAGGACGCTCCTGTAACGGCCGCCGATCCGCATGCATTTCTGCACTTTTTTTCGGTATAACCGTCACCGTGAACTAGTAGATTGCATCCTGTGGGTTGGAGTCCCATAACTAAGAAGCCAGAAGATTTTCACTGCCTGGACTACCCTCAAGGGCAAAATCGACGCTTTGGAAGCTCCCCTCTGTCGCTGTCTACTGCCGTCTGCTGCCATCCATCACAATCTGCTGCTGTCCGTCGCCATCTGCTGCTATTCGTCACCGCCTGCAGCTGTCTGTCTGTCCGTCCGTCCCTCTCCGCCACTCGCCACCCACTGCCCTGTACTCGGTGCCATTCCAGGTGCCACCGCCTGCGCCTGGTGCTCGCCGCCGCCGCCCACCGCCAGTGACCGTCGCCACCGCCGCCTCCCGCCGCTGTCCCACTGTCCCCATCTACTCCTTGACCTTGCATTCATACACTTTCCATACCTCAGCATCACCTGTCATTGGTAGACTCCACAATCCACCTTGGATACCCCCACCACCATAACCATATTCATCTCCCCTTCCTTTGTCCCCATCATTACCTCCAGGAGTGCCTCCTCCAGGCTCCCCCTCCCCTGGCTCCAACTCCCCTCCTCAAAGTCTCCTCCCCTTCCATCTCCTCCCTTCCTGTGTATCCCCACATGTATACTGCTCCTGCTTCTGCTCCTCCCCCTGCTGTCTCTCATGCTCCTGGCCCTACTCCCGCCACTTCCACCCATCAGGATGACTTTCCCCCTCTCCTCACTCCTCTGCTATGACTGCCCTTGCTCACCCACCCATGTCATCACCTGCTGCTCCAAACTCGCCACCATAGATCACCCATCCTCCCTTCAAAGTGCCTCCACCTCACATGAGGGGTCTGCCTTCTGCCACCTCCCACTCCAACCCTTCCTCCTAGGCTGACCCACCAAAAAATGCCGCAAATGCCCGAGTGGCGACCTCGCCTCCAGCCCCTCTTCCATGAAATCACTGCTCACCATTCTTTCTTCTGTCCTCCCATGGACACCACCCCTCCTCCTCCACCACATTCCTCCATCCTCCATACTTTCATCCTTACCAACCCCAATCCCAAATTCCTTGATATCTGCACCCTCATGCTACAAATCCACATGTACATCCCCAGTGCCCCCATTGCTCACTTATCCCCCCCTCCAGAGACTCTGTTCATATCAAATCCCCTTCCCCCTCGTTCCACACAGACCTCCTCCAGAAAATTCCTCATATCACCTTTGGCTCACATTCATCTCTCACACCTTTCCTTATGTCGTCCCCTCCCTGTGAGTCCAATCCCCTCATCTTCCGCCAACCCTCACCACTTTGAACACAAATCTCATCCCTGTGGTCATGAAAGTGGAGGTGTTGGATAAACTGAATGCCCACCTTGCCTAGGAAATTCACTCAGCCCAATGCATCTGAAACAACTCTGGCCCTAGCTTCCTAATGCATGTTTTCACAGAGTCAGCCACCTCCATAGATCACCTCCTCATGCAGGGAGTTCTGATTTTCAACTGCCACCACCCTATTGACCCCTCCTGTTCCCCTCCTCAATCCTAACAGTACCACTGTTTCTCCTCTGAAAAAGTCCCACCCATCCTCCCCCCACTGTAAAAAATTTCACTTCCTCAAACAGTGTCCTACCCTCAGCTCAACTTCTTCCTGCAATATCTGCAACAAACCCCACCCCACCTACTCCTCCGAATGCAATGACAAACCCCTTCCCTCTAACCCAGAGCTTACTGTTACCATTCGCACCATCAATCAGTCCAGCCACCTGAACAATCGCATCTCCCCACGCCCTACAGCTGATGACATCATCTGGTTCCTGACTGTTATCCTCCAGGCGACCCCAAACCCTCCAGCAGATCTCCCTTGCTGCTCACTTCATCTTCCATTTGAATACCTATGCCACATACTCCCACAACCAGACCCCTTTCATTTTTACCCACTTTGACACTCTCCTTTAAGCTTCTCATCTTCCCTTCACATCCTGCCCTTTCCCTCTCTGGTGTGCCAACAGTACCATCTCCTATACCGAAATATTTGCTCCCTCAGTGCCAACAAATACCTCTTCATGCATGCCCTGTCCCAGCACCAGGTCGACTCCTCCATCCTTAATGAAACCTTACTCCTACCTCACCATATTATCTGCACCTTTCCCTACCTCCTTCACCACAATGACAATCTCTTTCCCTCATATGATATGGGGTCGCTATTGGCATCCTGATGCCTGTCCAGCCCCAACCCTTGCTCAATGACCTGACTGAAAACCTCATTTTCAGCAACTTTTCTCCCCCACTCACCGTCACCTGTGCCACTATCTATGCCCATCCTGCAGCTCCTCTCCCTTGCAAATTCGTCTCCCATGTTGAGTGCAACTTCTGCACTTATGTGATTGCTGCAGACCTTAACATCCACAGCTGCAACCCTGCCAGCCTGTGGCGATGGCATCAGTTCCTCGCTACCATCCATAGTGACATTGGTCCCCTCCAACAGGACACCTATTCCAAAAGTAGCTCCACCCCTGATGTCCTCAGTTCCCCCACCCTCCTTGGTCTTACCTCCATGAATGTCGTCAACCCCATGGATAGTGGCAACCTCCAGTCTTTCTCACCATATCCTCAGTCCTCTGCCCACCTTCTACCCCCCACCCCCCCACCCTGCTGCCCAACCAAAATCCATCGAAGAGTACTGCCGAGCCGGCACAAATGCCTACTGGGAATCCATTGCCTCACAGGTCAAAAACTACCCTCTTACCTTTCACCATCCTGCTGACATCACCCATGTCTCATTCTTCCTCCTAAAGATGATCAATAAAACTGTAAAGGCCCAAGTTCTTACCAAACATATCCAAACTGATCGCCCTTCTCCTCCCCAACAGGCCACCCTCCTTCTCCACGAATCCCATAGGCTTTACTGCTCTTTCCTCCACAACCCATGACTGGGGTACACTAATCCGCCACTGACAATTACAACAACACATCTGCAGCTTCTTAACAGCAAAGAAATGCTGAGACTGGTGGCAGACATGTACAAAACTCAATGCCGCCCTCTCTGTCAACTCCTCCAAGTACTGGTCTGCCTTTCACTGCCTTACTGGTATACATCCCACCCCTCATTACTCCCTTCTCCACGAAGACCGCC
Organism: Schistocerca cancellata; assembly: GCF_023864275.1. NCBI lineage: Eukaryota > Metazoa > Arthropoda > Insecta > Orthoptera > Acrididae > Schistocerca > Schistocerca cancellata. Next base: position 172,623,408 of record NC_064628.1, on the reverse strand, counting down.
CCTTACCTGACAATGTCAGTATGGCAAACCATTTTACTTCCCAGCTCTCCAAGGTCTTCTCCATTTCCAACATGCCCTCACTTTGATCACTCCCTCGTCCCAAAGTCCCTATCAGTTACCCCCAACAGATTTAAAAACTCCCATTACAGCTCATGACATCAAACTGATACTCCACTCAAAACACAACACCACCCTGGTCACGACAGTGTCACCTATTGCCACCTCAAGGAATCCTCACCCCTCTTCCTGGCTATCCATGCTACCTTTTATAATGTCATCCTCTCCACTGGGTTTTACCCTGACCTGTGGAAGACTTCCATGTTCTGCTGTTCCATTAACACAGCAAACCCCACTATGACACCTCTTCCTATTGTCCCATCTGCCTTTCCTCCATGTTCAGTAATGACTTCAAGTCTATCGTCTCACAACTTATTCATCACCACCTTAACCAGTACCACCTCCTTCCCCTTATCAGGTGTGGCTCCTGGTTCTCCTTCTCAGCCAACAACCAGCTCTTTAATCTTACCAATCTCCTTTCCCTCAAACTTAATTCGTTCCACTACCTTTGTTTCTCTCGACCACCAGAGTGTCTATGACAGTGTCTAGCATACCAGGCTCCTCTTTACACTGAAGTCCTACGTCCTTCCCATCAGTTTTGCCGCCTCATTGCTTCGTTCCTCTCCTATTGTCACTTCTCTGTCAGTATCCACAATACCAACTCATGTACATTCTATCCCACTATGGGCATGCCCCAAGGCTCCATCCTTTCCCCTGTCCTCTATCCCCTATGTACTGCAGATATACCCAAATCCCTCCCACCCTTTCACCTCCGCCAATTTTCTGATGACACCGCCTACCTGTCCCTCTATCCCTCTCTTTAACAGTCCCTAACTTACCCTTCTAACCCACCTCAACCAGTTCTCCACTTGGTGTAACCAGTGGCTCCTTCACGTCAACCATTTCAAACACCCAGGAAATCATCATTGGTTGTACCAGACCCTCCTCCTAGCTCCACGATTATTACCATACCATGTATGGTTGTCCTAGCTACCTCACTTCTACCCTGAAACACCTTGGCCTCACCCTCAACTTTTGGAGTCCCCATATACTTAGGATCCAACACAAAGCACACAACAGACTCCACCCCCCGAAACTCCTGTCCAGCTGGACATGAGGCCTGCATCTTTCCAACACCCCTCACGCCTACAAATCCTTCATAAATCCCATCCTTCAATGTGCCAGTGTTGACTGGATTTTCACCCCATGTATATTGTATAACACCCCCCAAGTTCTAGGATGCCATGTCCTCTGCCTTGCTCTCCATATCTGCCTCCCATCCCCCACCTGGATCTTATATGACCTCATCCCCTTCCCACATCTTCTCCTGTTCTCAAACACATCCTAAACCGGTACATTGTCTGGAGACTCGATCCCTCTCACCCAATGGTGTCTCCTATCCTCTCTTCCTCCAGTCCATTGCCACACATTAACCATCGTGTCCAGCCCTCACTCGCTATTCACACCCTCTGCCTCCTATACCAATGTATCTTCCAGCGCCTACCCTTCCCCGACAATGAGCATCACTCTGATTCTACCTCTCATACCAACTCTAGCTCCAACTTCTCCCCCCCCCCCCATCCTCAGGGCTCCCTCTCCCCTCATTTTCCCTTCCCCTGATTGGTGTTTTCCTCCCTCCTACACCGCCTTCCTTTCCAGCAGTCCTCTTTTGCTTCTCTGCACTCCCTCCTGTCTTGTCTTCCCTCTTCCACCATCCCCGTCTCGTGCCCCTCATCCCCTCTCTCTGCAGCCCTCCTCACAGCCCTCTCATCTCCCCTCTCTTCTCTCGCCTCCCTCGGGATGTCCCTCCTGGCTGTTTTTATGCATTGTCATGTGTGTTCTGTCTCGTGCAGTGGTTCTAAAATATTATGTGCTTTTAAGAATGTTGCCGACTCTTATCTTGTGCATGTGACTTCAGCGCATTTTACGTGCTATGCACATCGCCAATTGTGTTTTTTATCTTTACGAGGATCTTTTCTGACTATGTCCTACAATCAACGTCTCCGTGTAAGCATATAATTTAACCCCCATCGTCTCCCCCTTATTATGTTCTCATGTTCCCATTTTCATCGCCTTTTCACATATTTTGTTTCATGTTTTTATCGATGTCTCTCAGCTGAAGTGCGGCGGATTGTGCCACTAACAGCCCTCCTGTGCCCATACGAGGACGGGGAATGAAATTATAATAACGAAGAAGAAATTAGCATACTCCATTGGCGGACATTCACCTCAAGATGGTTGGACGGTTGCGAGACGAAATATTGTCGCAAGAAGTCAACATGATGCGGCTGCATATTCAGTACGCAGGGAAAACTTCAAGAATCACAATACTGCATTACGTGAAATAACATAGATCGGACTTCATGTAGTAAATTTAGACTGCAAGACTGTAGTGTGCTAACCTGTACCTAATGGAGCGTAATTGGCACGCAAATCGACGCGACACCAAACAGATTTCCTTCCAACCTCAGTTTCACTGAAAAACATAAATTTTCCGTATCATTAGTGATAATGGCAGCGATAGCGATCTTTAAATGTAACGTAAAAAGCAGTGATTACAGTTATTATTATTATCTAACTCCTTACATGAAATTACATGGATGCTTATATTCTAAGCTGTCGCAAGAGAGAAGATTGACGGATAAGAAGCGGTGACAAACTGTAGGAGGTGAATCGTGTGTCTCTTGTTAACAAAAGAATGTCATGATTCACATAAGAGTTTGCTGCAGGAATGTAATAGCGGTATCTTAGTTTGACATCGAAATATTTACTTACAAATCTCAAAACCATTCAAAACGTGACAGCGAGGCAACGGGATACTCAGGCTCCATCAAATGACTATAAGTTACTTAGGGAGTTACGAGTGATACCTATATGTAGTTTCGTTAACATTGCAGTACTTTTTATGCTGACGAATTCAAATGGCCGTCATGAAGCGCTAGCCATTATGCCAGCATTTACCCTGTAAGATTTTCATTTTAAGAAACAATGCAAACAATACAGTGTTTTGTAAGCTATATTTCCTGTATACACAGTATTTTCCCAGTGTACTGAAAATGAACTGAATTTCGTCATCTGTTCACAACGCTTGCAAGGAGGGAGTCATAAAACCATTGCTCAAAATGAAATATGTGAATAAATCCTCCGACTATAATCCAGTTTGCAATATGTCTGTATTTTCAAATGCCATTACATAGTTCATGATAACATAACTAATTACTTACTTTCTAATAATCTTTTGGATGACTAGCACAGGTTACCGCAAAAATCATGGCAGCACGTTCGCTTCTGATCAGCCCACAGTTCAACAAAACCGTGGAACAGTCAAAAGAATTTTCCGAAGACACACATGAAAGTAGTTATTCGAATAAGGCTGGAACATGTATGTTTCCCTGTGAACCTCTGTAACATCAGAGTGATAGATAATTCCATATACAGCGAAAATCTAGAAGATTTTCTAAATATGTTCCGCAACGGAATAAACCTTGGAACTACCTTAGCAACATATAGTAAAAGACTAAAGAGTGAGAAAAATCTCGAATTTTAACAGTTGAGTAGCACGTTACCTGCATGAAGCGAATATAAACCTCTGTCATAAGGAAAATAGGCATTTATAAATCTGTAATTGCAGTATACTGAAGATTTACCTGTCTTCACTAACCTTAATAAGCAGCAGTAATAGTTGTATTGTTTCCAACAAAAAGCAAAAAAATAAAATTTAAGGAAAGGGATATTAATGTAAGTAATGCTAAACTGTCAAATAATTCCTCACTTGGGTTCCTAGGAACTTAAATGAAGACGCAGGAGGTGACAGAGAAAAGCAAATCAAATAGTGACAGCAGTTCGAAAAATATTTTTCCAAAATTTTCAAGTCAACAGGGTGACTTACGAAATTGTCGGTGACTGGAAACTATATTCTACCTATCAACCAAATCTAGAGTTTTCTCTTTTGTTGTTCAAAATATTATTTACCGGAAAACAAAATGAAACTAAAGAAGGTAGCACTTCATATTTCATCAAGAAAACGTGCATTACACTACGTACTTATTGTTATATAATAATAGTGTCAGATGGACAAAATACGGTTCCTGTTTTAAAATAATTATATGACATTTCAGAACAGACGTTCTTCCTATGAGACAAGGCCTTCAGAATTCTCCAATTAGCGACAGACTGTCGGAATGCACAATTCGTGAATACCGAGGCAAAATTGTATCTAATTATGGACGCTATTAATGACCCGATTTAAACGCCAGCCAGGACAATTACGATCTAATTTGTATTTCAGTGGGGTGCTTGAACAAAATGTTTCTGCTAATTAGCAGTGAATCAGTTTTCATGTCAATACTGTTGTGACTCAATGTTACTAGTATTCATATCAGTAACTTCCGGCTTATATCGTTGCTAATTTGTAACAAGTGTCGACTGGGTTAGCAAGAGAATTCGTCGCCTTATTTGCCACAGTTCGTTGTTAGTAAACATACATTTTTTTTCAAGACATATGTTATGTGACTAAATACTGCATTTGTATACTGGTATTGCCTTATAAATAGTTTTTACTCCCGTAAAGAGATCATACAGCATAAAATTATTACAAATAAATAATTAGGTTGACCAATTGCAGAGTAGACACAATACAAGCAGAGGAGCCTTATGATTAATATATATATATATATATATATGTGTGTGTGTGTGTGTGTGTGTGTGTAATGATGACATCCATACAAAGAAGTTTGTCTCCGGATGAATAAATAAATAGATATCTTTAGTTTATTAAGACAAATAATTATATATTTTCTTAGTCGATTGCATACACAATTAGTATTTCAGTGGTGGTTACACATGACATCTCCTAACACATATCCGATGTACGGCACATACCGTCCTAAGGACAAAGTGACGGATGGGTTACGTCAGCAGGCAGCCTATGGATTAATCGTTTGTTTTACTGCAGTATAGTACCTAACGACATGGAGCAATAGCTGAGACACTTCACACATGTAGTGGAGGACGACGGGTCAAATTTCCGTCCAGCCACCTTCATTTAGATTTTCCTGGGCTTTAAAAACTCGATCGAGGCAAAAGAAAGTATGATTATTTGCAAAAGAGACGGCTTATTGCCTCTGACATCCTTCTTCAATCGAACTTGTTCTCTAGCACTAACGACCTCGACGTCAACGGGACGTAAAACCGTTGCATCTTTTCCTCGTTTTACGATGGTGCTTTCAACCAAAATATTTTATTTATTTTTTGATAATGCAGAATGCCCGTGCATCGTTCGACTGCACAGAAACGTACGTCAAAGGTGTAAGATTTTGTTCCACAGGTAGAGGTGTATTAAAAATATCAGATCTTTCAGTATGTATGAATCTTCGGCTAACTAACGTCTTGTTTAGTTTCTACAATTTTTTTAAGAACTACCAAGGACAGACATTGTTGTTGAACAGAGCATTTATAGTCGGTATACTAAAAATAAAGCCTCAGTAATTACAAATTAATAGTTCGTTATATGTTACATGGGTCACTCTGCATCATATAACGTAGTGACGTTGAACGTATCATTTTGTTAATAATAATATAATTGGTATCGGTGCGTGCACGACAGTGCACTGTAGCAATATGTTCCAAATAGCCGCGAATGAAAAAATGTAATTTGTCATGGGGTCATACCTTGGCGTCTATGGATCACAGAGATAAAGGATCAAGTGATTTGGGTAACCCCTGGCCTAGCAACCATTTGTATAGCCATCGGAAAAACGGGCATTCTGTACCTGTCGGTAGTACAGGGTAGAAATTTAAACATTAAACTCTTCTTCCACCCCAGGTAAATTGAGCAAACCGGGTGGTTCTTGTGTATTCGGTGTATTCTAAAGAGGACCTTAGGGAGGTTATAAATGAACCATCTATTCATGGGTGCTTCCTGAGAAAGCCACGGAACCCATGACTTTTGGTTAGTAAAAGTAACAATTCTGAGCATGGCAACTTCTATAATATCAATTCACGGCAGATTGTCGAAATGTTTACCATATATTCTTAATATGACATTGTCCGGCACCTTCGATACCTTCTTCGATATCATTATCCGTTACCAAGAAATAGAGGTTCAAAGTAACCGCAACTATACAGAAAATAGCAAAAATCGGTTTTTAGCCCTTTTTGTTCCCAGGGTGGCTATGAAAATTTTAACCGTACCATCCTTAAGTCATTCGTGTAGAAACGCCATTTCTGTTTTCGAAAGTCTGTATCCGTTATCAATACACACCGGCAACACCATGATTTTTGGGTACCAAAACCACCAATTGTGGGGATGTTCACGTCTATAATTTCTATTAGTGGCAAATCGTCGAAATGCTTAGTACGTGTTGCAAAGACGATTTTGTCAAAGAACCTTGAAACCTTTTTCATTATCATGACAGGTTATTGATATCTAGAGCTTCAAAGTTATCGTATTTAGACCCGAAAAATATGCGTGTAATATCCGTTCTGATGCGTAAATGTACTTTTACCTGACGTAGTGGACTCAAGGCAAGGGTTCCCAGGTCAACAAACTATGTTTTGGACTGCATTTTTTCACCAGCAAAATGACGCGTGTCTCCTTATAATGAGCACTTCATGCCTATACAGACATGCCGAAGATGGTATTGCAGTGACAAAAAATGGACTAAAACGAGTGTTAAGTTGTCTGAAAAGAACTTAAAATGATTGCTAAAAGTCTCTCCCAGACCGACGAACTTTAACACTTAGGTATATTTTCAACACATGGGTAAATTTTCAACACATTGGTATAGGGAAAAATATTAGTTGGACTTACTACAATTTTTGAGCTCCTGAGACAGTGGTGGTGGGAAAGAAATGCAAAAGGAGACTGTGTAGTGGAGAGAGTATACAGTGGCAGCATTGGGACGTACTCTGTCAACGGAGAAAAAGAAGACAATGGGAGGGAAACATAGATAGAGAGTGGCAATGAGAGGAAGTTAATGAATATGAAAGCGTAACAATAAAGAGAGACAAGAGAGACTGGGTAAAAGGATTTAGGAAGTTCTGTTTGAAAAGAGAGCGAATACTCGTATGTTCGCATGCCAGATATTTTGGTGAGGAAACCAGAATGAGGATTGAGGCAGGTGGTTCCCCACTTTTATGTCGGATCCTATTAAAGAAGAACATATTTGCCTTTTCTGTGCTCCTACAGGAGCATTTTTCAGCTGGTTTAAATATGGTCGCATGCTGATGACTTCACAAATAAATATATAACATTGTTTTGCTCGATACACTTCAAGTTTGCAAGAAAAAAGTCTTCCATGTAACAGGAGGAGTTTTCCAGTAGTAAATTTTCCAAGTTACTTTTAAATTCAGATTTACTACCTGCCACTAATTAATATCACTGGGAAAACAATGAAAGATCTTGGTAGAAACATAATGGGCTCCTTTATTAGTTAAATTAAGTGTCAATGTAGAACAATGTCTCTATTGTTTTAGTTATAGGCGACATTATTCCTTCTGACTCTGTTTGATTATTGACAACAAATTTCGTGAGAGAAAACAGTTTACGTGATGCTGTGGTCAAAAACCAAAATTACTTAAAGAGTTGTCTACAAGAAGATTGAGGGTCGGCGTCACATATTATTCTCGTAACATGCTTCGGCACGAAGAAGACATTGAAATACTTTCCTGAAGTGGTGCTCCACAGTTGCAGTATGCTTCAAGGAAAACATATTTATGTGTCTACACCATCGGCAGCTATCGAAACATGACTGAAATAATTTTGTAAAGTGGTGCCCCACAGCTCAAAAATCTGCTTCATGAAAGACATGTTTACATAATTATGCCATCGCTGATATCAAAATCTTTATTAGAGTCCTACTAGTTTCCGTCTATACATGGATTGTCTGCTTCCACTAGTCCTATATTGTTAGATCATTTTGCTTTGTGATGTATTACATATATTTTTAGATACACATATATTTTTAGATATCACTATGAAGTCAAAATGGCAAGCTTCAGTGCTGTAACTACCGGTTACTAATACACTTTCGCTGTTTTGTCACATTTGTGTTATAACAACACTGGTAACTGCTAATTTAATATTGAGGCACCTGTACGTTATACAAATTCTATAATGAATTTTTGACCAGTGCCATAAAATGGTCTATGTATAGGCCAAAGTTATTAGCAACATAATAAAGCTTTTTTAAAGATGAGTTATCCTTAAATACAATTCAGTAGGACATCATTAATTTAAATGAAGCAAAGTATTTTAACTTACTGATTTGTACCATGAGCAGAAAAACTGTGTTTATTTGTATTGAAGGTCATTGTAAACAGCTGGATTTACGTGGTTCCTAAGATCTGTACCTCAATTATAATCATTTAATTCGTGTGGCTTAGTGGCGGAGTGCAGGTATTTTCGTTGGACACCACTGAGGCGACTTGCTTATCCCTAATCTACCTCAGTTACCCAGTCGGGGAAAGGTGACCAGCAGTATAACGTGGAACCCGAACTACGTGGCTCTTCACATCCTAGGACCGAGCGAGGTGGCGCGGTGGTTTAACACTGGACTAACATTCGGGAGGACGACGGTTCAATCCCGCGTCCGGCCATCCTGATTTAGGTTTTCTGTGATTTCCCTAAATCGCTCCAGGCAAATGCCGGGATGGTTCCTTTCAAAGGGCACGGCTGAATTCCTTCCCAGTCCTTCCCTAACCCGATGAGACCGATGACCTCGCTGTCTGGTCTCCTTCCCCAAAACAACCCAACCCAACCCAATCTTCACATCCTAGAGAAGTGGAGGCTTTTCTAATGGTGGAATGAAAATTTCCATGTCCGGTTTGGAATCGTTCCTACAACGTCTTGGTTTTCAGGCACGTGCTTTATCGCTAGACCAGCATAGCTCAATGAGTGAAACACAGTTCATAATAACAATGTTTTCTGATACATTATGGTTCTCTTCTAGATGTTTCGTCACTGTTCGTATTGGATTTAGTGACACTGATAAAAGGTCCAGACCCATTTTTTTTTCTTTTTGTGAATATTGCGCATGAAGAATGTAAGAGTACACATTTTCTATTAATAGAATGAAATAATTTATATGAATACTGGTTTGAGGAACCATCTGATTGTATTCTACATCAACATCATACTTCGCAAGCCACCTAATGGAGTGTGACGGAGGGTACTTTCGGGGTACCACTATCTGATCCCTCCAACCCTGTTCCACTCGCGAATAGTGCGTGGGTAGAATAATTGTTGGCAAGTCTCTGTATTGGTTCTAATTTCTCGAATTTCCTCCTCGTGGTCAATATGTATGTGGGGAAAAGTAATATGTTGTCCGATTGCTGAAAATTGCTGTCCCGAAATTTCGACAGTAAATCTCTCCGTGATGCTCGACGCCTCTCCTGTACCGTCTTCAGTGGAGTTTCTTTAGCCTCTCCGTAACGCTCACTCGCCACCTAAACGATTCCGTGAAGAAACGCGCCGCTCTACGTTGGATCTTCTCTAACTCCACTATTAGTCGTACTTGATAGGAATCCCAGATAGATTAACAATACTCAAGAATCGGGTCAACAAGCGCCTTATAAGCCACTTCTTTCGCGGATGAGGCATTCTTCCGATGAATTTGAGTCTGGTATCTGCTTTTCCCACTATCTGTTTTGTATGGTCATTCCACTTAAGTTCGCTCTGGATAATTGTGCCTACATATTTTACGGCAGACGCTGTCTCCAGCCGCTAGTCATCAATAGTGTAAATGTAAAGTAATAGATTTCTTTTCCTATGTAGGCGCAATATGTTACATTTATTTACGTTCAGGGTCAACTGCCAGAGCCTGCACCATTCATCAATTCTCTGCAGGTCGTTCTGCAAATTCCTACTATCTTCTGGCGTTGCTACTTTGGTATATACACTCCCGGAAATTGAAATAAGAACACCGTGAATTCATTGTCCCAGGAAGGGGAAACTTTATTGACACATTCCTGGGGTCAGATACATCACATGATCACACTGACAGAACCACAGGCACATAGACACAGGCAATAGAGCATGCACAATGTCGGCACTAGTACAGTGTATATCCACCTTTCGCAGCAATGCAGGCTGCTATTCTCCCATGGAGACGATCGTAGAGATGCTGGATGTAGTCCTGTGCAACGGCTTGCCATGCCATTTCCACCTGGCGCCTCAGTTGGACCAGCGTTCGTGCTGGACGTGCAGACCGCGTGAGACGACGCTTCATCCAGTCCCAAACATGCTCAATGGGGGACAGATCCGGAGATCTTGCTGGCCAGGGTAGTTGACTTACACCTTCTAGAGCACGTTGGGTGGCACGGGATACATGCGGACGTGCATTGTCCTGTTGGAACAGCAAGTTCCCTTGCCGGTCTAGGAATGGTAGAACGATGGGTTCGATGACGGTTTGGATGTACCGTGCACTATTCAGTGTCCCCTCGACGATCACCAGTGGTGTACGGCCAGTGTAGGAGATCGCTCCCCACACCATGATGCCGGGTGTTGGCCCTGTGTGCCTCGGTCGTATGCAGTCCTGATTGCGGCGCTCACCTGCACGGCGCCAAACACACATACGACCATCATTGGCACCGACACGTCTCCATTCGTCCCTCCATTCACGCCTGTCGCGACACCACTGGAGGCGGGCTGCACGATGTTGGGGCGTGATCGGAAGACGGCCTAACGGTGTGCGGGACCGTAGCCCAGCTTCATGGAGACGGTTGCGAATGGTCCTCGCCGATACCCCAGGAGCAACAGTGTCCCTAATTTGCTGGGAAGTGGCGGTGCGGTCCCCTACGGCACTGCGTAGGATCCTACGGTCTTGGCGTGCATCCGTGCGTCGCTGCGGTCCGGTCCGAGGTCGACGGGCACGTGCACCTTCCGCCGACCACTGGCGACAACATCGATGTACTGTGGAGACCTCACGCCCCACGTGTTGAGCAATTCGGCGGTACGTCCACCCGGCCTCCCGCATGCCCACTATACGCCCTCGCTCAAAGTCCGTCAACTGCACATACGGTTCACGTCCACGCTGTCGCGGCATGCTACCAGTGTTAAAGACTGCGATGGAGCTCCGTATGCCACGGCAAACTGGCTGACACTGACGGCGGCGGTGCACAAATGCTGCGTAGCTAGCGCCATTCGACGGCCAACACCGCGGTTCCTGGTGTGTCCGCTGTGCCGTGTGTGTGATCATTGCTTGTACAGCCCTCTCGCAGTGTCCGGAGCAAGTATGGTGGGTCTGACACACCGGTGTCAATGTGTTCCTTTTTCCATTTCCAGGAGTGTACTACTGCATCATCTGCTTCAAACGGCAATGAGGGACGGTGTCAAATGCCTTGCTGAAATTAAGGAACACGGCATCGACCTGGTTGCCGTTGACCACTGCGCTGTGGATCTCGTGGAGGAACAGAGCGAGCTGAGTTTCGCGGGATCTCTCTTTGCCGAATTCAAGTTGATTTTTACAGAGGAGATGATAATTTTTCAAAAACGTTATAATTCTTGAGCATAAAACATGTTCCATAACTCTGCAACAGGTTGACGTCAACGATAAAGATCTATAATTGTGTTTATTTGTCTTACGGCCTTTCTTAAAACGGGAATAACCTACGCTTTTTTCCTGTCGTTAGGTACCTTTTGTTACTCAAGCGATCTACGATAAATTGCTGCTAGAAAGGAAGCAAGTTCTTTAGCATAATCAGTATAGAATCTTATAGGTATCTTTTTTGCTCCTGAAGCCTTTCCAGTACTAAGCGATTGTAGCAGCTTTCCAGTTCCACGATCGGTTATCTCAATAACTGCCATTTCGACGTTCGTGCAACGATTGAAAGGAGGAACAGTATTACTATCTTCCGTGGTAAAACAGCTTCGGAAGATCGAATTCAGTATTGCGGCCTTCTCCCTGTCATCGTTTCGGTGCCGGTGTGGTCGCTGAGAGAATGAGTAGATGATTTTTGACCTACTTACTGATTTTAAACATGACCAAAATCTGTTGCAGTTTTTACTCAGGTCGGTTGACAACGTATTACTTTCAAAATCATTGAACGCTTCTCTCATTGCTCTCCTTACTCCCATTTTCACTTCGTTCTGCTTTTGTTTGTCAGCTAGGTTTTTACTTCTCTTGGATATGAGATGAAGTGCTCTTTGCTGTCGGAGCGCTTTTATAACACGGCTATTAAACCATGGTGCATCTTTCCCATCCCTTAAAACCTTACTCGGAACTTACTTGTCTATGGCATATTGAAAGATGACTTTGAATTTTTTCCATTTGTTCTCCACATCTTAGTCCTCATCACCGAATATTTGATGCTGACTGCTGAGATTTTCTGAAATTTGTATCCTGTCACCCTTGCTGAGAAAATGTATCTTCCTAGCTTTCATAACATTCGTTGTAGGACACGTCGTCATAGATACTGTCACAGGCTTATGATCACTGATACTTTCCTCCAAGTTAGCTGATTCTGCAAGTTTAGGTCTGTTTGGTGGCAGGAAGTCTAATACGTTATCCTCACAAGTTGGTTCTCTAACTATCTGCTCAACGTAATTTTCGGACAAACATCCAGAACAATGCCACCCCATTCCCCGTCTCTGGCACCAGTCTTTATGGCGTAACACTCCCAATCTACACCTGCCAAGTTGAAGTCACCCCCTATTTCAACGGCATGATCAGGAAAGTTATTAATGACATTCTGCAAGTTCTGTCTGAAGCTCTCTACCACTACAGATCCTGACCCAGGTGCTCCATTAAAGCATCCGATCATCATTTTTGACCGTTCTTTGATACTCAATTCCACCCAGATTAATTCACATTCGGAATTAGTGATAACCTCGTTACGTTTTATCGAATTTTTTACTACAATAAACACGCCGCCACCATAGGCGACTGACCTATCCTTACGATATACATTCCAATCTGAACTTAGGATTTCGTTGTCATTGACGTCAGGTTTGAACCAGCTTTCTGTTTCCAATATTATCTGTGCATTATAATATTCAGTTAGCGATACTAATTCTGGGACCTTTCCTTGGATGCTTCTGTAGTTTACTAAAATCATATTAATCTTTTCTATCTCTGATTTGCGAGGACCAAGATTCTCTGAGATCGCTGTGGCTGATTTAACAGGCAAATCGTCTTTGATCCCGAGGGAGGGGTTCTCTAACCTAAAAAACCAATGTGCACGCCACACGTTCTCCGCTACCCTAGTAGCCCTTCCTGCGTGTAGCGCACGCCTGACCTATTTAGGGAACCCAACAACTCAGCACCCGATAGCGGAGTTCAAGAAATTCGCATCCGAAATCGTCGCACAGTCGTCTGAGCCTCTGGTTTAGACCTTCCACTCTGCTCCAGACAAGAGGACTGCGATCAACCCTGGGTACGATGTTACGAATAGACAGCATAGCCTGCACCCCACGTGCGTTGCTATTTACCTTCACCAAATCACCCATCCGACGAAAGGAGCCGAGGATGGCCTCAGAACCCATGTGACAGGCGTCATTCTCGCCGACATGTGCCACTACACGCAGCCAGCCCCCAGGGCGCTCGCCACTCTTTGGCAGGTTCGTGCTTGGCTACCACGGAGCCCCAGCCTCAGCAGCACTTTCTCCCTTCCGTGCTGTATGTCTGCCCTCATGCTATTCTTTTTCCTATCCCTTGGGGAACCAGTCTGGGATATTATTTGGAATGTTCTGCAGTCTGTCGCTGACCTGCGAAGAGTGTCAACTTTGTTTTTGGCTCCCTTTTGCTTTCTTTGTTTCCCTTTTCCTCACGTTCTTCCGCTCCGGAGTTTGAGGATCCTCTGTTTTCTTCTTCCTCCCCCTGTGCTCCTGAACGCTGGCCCACGCGTCTGATGCATAAAAGGTGACTGGGTAACGCGTTATTCCCGGCCCCAGGTCGACAGGTAGGGTTCACACGTACCCCCTGTTACAGGCCAGGCCCAGAGAGGGGTGATAGCCGGAGCTGTAACCTTCCCACATTGCCCACTGGTCCCTCTGTCAGGTGTTCGGGAGGTGCGACCTGAGGTGTGAACAATCACCTATGGTTGGGGCACCCCCTTGTGAAGGGGGCCCCCAGCTGGAGGGAGCACGCCATCGGAGACGCTGGCAATCATCCTCTCCATCGACGTCGACGAAACGCAAACGTAATGAGGATACTGATTCGAAAACCGTTCCCACTCCAACGCGGTTCCTTGTGATAATCCGTACTGACGATGGTCAGTCCTTTGCCATTGTGTATCCGTTTATTATTCAGAAAGGTGTTGATGCCATTGCTGGCCCAGTGAAATCCTGTTCTCGTTTATGGAATGGCACTTTCCTTTTGGAAGCGGCTTCTGATTCTCAAGTACAACTACTACTTGTTGCCTCGCTTCTCCATAGCTACCATGTTCGTGTCGAGGCACATAGAACTTTCAATTCTTACTGGGGTGTAATTCACACCAGGCTGCTTGATGGTCTAATTCAGGCTGAAATACAATCTTACCTCTCTGGTCAGGGTGTCATTGCTGTCCATCGTGTAATGAAAAAGGTCGCTTCCTCCTTGGTGCCCACCCGCACTCTTTACCTCACCTTTGATAGGTTGGTGCTGCTGTTCAAGATTAAAGCAGGCTATGAAAACATCACACTCCGGCCGTACATTCCGAAACTAATGCGCTGCTACCAGTGTCATTGGTTCAATCACACTAGAACGTCTCATCGGCACCCAGCCACATGCGTAACCTGTGGCAGGGATGCAAACAAGAGCGAACGTCCACCTCCTTCTCCCGGCTGTATCAGGTGCAATTGTGGCCATGCCGCCACCTCCCGGGATTTTCCCGTGTATCTAGATGAGAGGGCTGTTAAAGAGATTCCGATAAAGGAAAAAGGGCCTTACTCAGCAGCTCGCAAGTTGCTGGCTAGTCGCAAACTCTGTGTTCTCCCATCTGGCACCTATAGTTCAGTTCTTGTTAACCCTCGCTCCATGAAGGACATGGCCACACAGAATACGACCTCAGATTTGGATCTGAGGTTGTGAAGTCGCCCAGTGTCAAGGTAGGATTGCCGTCTCCCCGTCCCACTGTGCAATATACCGTCAAACTCTCGCTTAAAGGGGCAAAGCTACCCACTACACAACAGGCAGGCAGGAAAGCATAGAAGGAGTACTCCCGAGAAGACTTCCTCCAGCCAAACAACAACCAAGTCTTCCTCTAACCAGAAGGGCTTGAAGAAGTCTGCTAAAGACAAACAGTTTACTCCTCCACCATCTCAAAGATCCTGCTCGACGGTGTCGCCATGTGGTCACTTAGCCCGGCTGGCCTCTGTCTCGCTGGTGCGCACCACCAACCGTTTCTCAGCGTTGGACTCAACAGACCGACTGCACAAGCACGCCTACGCTTCTGGGGACCCCATGAAGCAGGATCCTCCTTATTCTGTGTCCTGTAGTAGCGGCCACCGAGTTGACACCCCTACATCTCTTCCTCCTCATGACTGTCCTCCAATGGAAAGGTCGCGGCTTTCAGCCCCACAAAGAGGACTTACAACTGCTTCTAGCATCACAGAATACCTTTTACTCTGTCTTCAGGAAACGAAATTGCGCTCTCAAGACCGCTTTGAGCTTTCACATTACTTACCAATTCATTTTGACCTTCCCCCTGAGGTCGGCATCCCACCTCATGGGGGAGTTATGCTGCTCATACGAAATAGCCTTCATAGTCAACCCATCTCCCTGACTACCTGTCTTCAATCTGTTGCCGTTTGCCTTTTCCATCCCCACCTGAATTTCTCCCTCTGTACCATTTATGTACCTCCATCCTTTGATGCCACCACGGCAGACTTCCTTCAGATTATTGGGCAGCTACCTCCCCCATATTTGCTACTTGGTGACTGAAATATGCATCATCCCCTTTGGGGTTATCCCAGGACCTGTTAGAGAGGTGCCCTCCTGGCTGACCTTCTTAACCAACTCAACCTCTTCTGCCTTAACACTGGAGCACCCACTTTCCTTTCTGACTCCTCGCACACCTATTCCCATTTGGACCTACCCTTTTGCACTGCCCAGCTTGGCCAGCGTCTTAAGTGGTCCGGTCTTTCTGATGCCTACCTTTTCCCGTGTGCTCTCTGTCTGCTGACTCTTACCCCATCCACATGCATGTCCAAATGGTGGCTTACTAAGGCTGACTGGCAGCTTTACTCCTCCCTGGCGACCTTCGCTGAACAAAATTACCTCAGTTGTGATGACTAGGTGGACTATTTCACCAATGTTATGCTCACTGCTGCAGAACATTCCATTTCTCGCACTTCCTCTTTATCATGTCGTGTCCCAGCCCACCATGAGGCATGCCGTGACGCAATTCGCGTACAGAGAGGTGCTCTCCGCGTATTTGACCGCCACCCTACACTGGAAAACTGCATTCATTATAAACAGATGCGTGCAAAGTGTCGTCGAGTTCATCGGGATAGCAAAAGAGCTAGTTAGATTTCATTCACTAGTTCTTTTAACGGTTCCACCCCTTCCTCTGTCACGTGGGCCAACCTCAGACGGCCCTCTGGAACCAAGATCATTCCCCCATTTCTGGCCTGACAGTAGGTGCTGATATCATTGTGGCTTCTGTTGCTATCTCGAACACCTTGGGCCGCCGTTCTGCGGAAGTTTCGAGCTCTTCCTACTGCCATCCTGCCTTCACCCATCGGAAACGAGTGGTGGAGGCTCGGGCGATAACCTTCTCTTCTCTGAATTGTGAGTGCTACAAATCCGCCTTGACTATGAGGGAGCTAGATCATGCTCTCAGTTAATACCGGTCCTCCGCCCTGGGGCCCAACGCTATCCACATTCAGATGTTGCAGCATCTCTCTCTTGGTGGCAAGCACTTTCTGCTTAACACATACAACCGCATCTAAGCTGACAGTACATTTCCTGGATGCTGGCGTGAAGCCACCATCATACCCATACCTAAGCCTGGTAAGGGAAAAAACCTTCCTTCTAGCAACTTCCCGATCTCTCTTAAATGGTTCAAATGACTCTAAGCACTATGGGACTTAACGTCTGAAGTCATCATTCCCCTAGACTTAGAACTACTTAAACCTAACTAACCGAAGGACATCACACACATCCATGCCCGAGGCAGGAAACGAACCTGCATCCCAAGCAGCATCTACATTCATAATCCGCAAGCCACCTGATGGTGTGTGGCGGAAGGTACCTTGAGTACCTCTACCGGTTCTACCTTCTATTTCAGTCTCGTATTGTTCGTGGAAAGAAAGATCGTCGGTATGCCTCTGTGTGGCTCTGATCTCTCTGATTTTATCCTCATGGCCTCTTCGCGAGACAAACATAGGAGGGAGCAATATGCTGCTTGACTCCTTGGTGAATGTATGTTCTTAAAATTTCAACAAAAGCCCGTACTGAGCTGCTGAGCGTCTCTCCAGCAGAGTCTTCCACTGGAGTTTATCTATCATCTCCGTAACGCTTTCGTGATAACTAAATGATCCTGTAACGAAGCGCGCTGCTCTCCGTTGGATCTTCTCTATCTCTTCTTTCAACCCTATCTGGTAGGATCCCACACCGGAGAGCAGTATTCAAGCAATAGGCGAACAAGTGTACTGTAACTTACTTCCTTTGTTTTCGGAATGCATTTCCTTAGGATTCTTCCAATGAATCTCAGTCTGGCCGACGGTTAATTTTATATGGTCATTTCATTTTAAATCACTCCTAATGCCTATTCCCAGATCATTTATGGAACTAACTGCTTCCAGTTGCTGACCTGCTATATTGTAGCTAAACGATAAAGGATCTTTCCTTCTATGTACTCGCAGCACATTACACTTTTCTACATAGAGATTCAATTGCCATTCCCTGAAGCATGCGTCAGTTCATTGCAGATCCTCCTGCATTTCAGTGCAATTTTCCATTGTTACAACTTCTCGATATACTACTCGACTATGGGTGCTTTGTTTACGCATCTTCACGCCCATACCTTTTACGCCGCCTCGTCACCATCCATGGTCATGGCATCTGTTTGGCCACAGGCGTCTTTTACATCAGCCCCGTTTAGTGTGTATGCTGAAGCTGCTGAACTACCACTGTTCTACCGCCGTGACTGTCTCCTCAGCAGGTATGCATGCCGTTTGTCTGCCATGTGTGGCCACCCCTCCTATGCCCCCTTTTTTGATGATTCCTTAGATCGTCAGAATGGGGCTCATCTCACTTCTCTCTTATCTCCTGGGGTCCGCTTTCACCACTTGCTACGGCGGCTTAACATCACGCTACCTACAACTTTCCCAGTGGGTGTGAACCCTTCACCACCTTGGCTTCGTGAAGCGGCCATGTTAACCGTGGCCTTCATTCGCTTCCTAAGGACACTATTCCAGCCTCGGTCTATCGCCTTCAGTTTCGCGACCTTCGCATGGAGCTTACCGATGGTACTTTTTATACATTGATAGCCCTCGTACTGACCGTGGGGTCGGGTGTGGCTTCGTCATTGGCACCCGTGTCTTTCGATATCGGCTTCCGGCACACTCCTCAGTATTAACAGCCGAGCTTTTCGCCATGGAGTACATCCGGCGACACAGCCTTCGCAATCATGTCCTATGCTCAGACTCACTCAGCGCCCTCCAAAGTCTCTGTGCGCTGTACACTGCTCATCCCTTAGTGCAACGGGTCTAGGAAAACTGTCACTTATTGACTCTTGGTGGAGCCAATGTCATGTTTCTGTGGGTTCCTGGTCATGTCGGTCTGCCAGGAGACGATGCTGCTGACGCTGCTGCCAAGGCTGCAGTTCTCATACCTCAGCCTGTGAGTACCTCTATTCCCCCCAAGGCTACCTGCTTTGTTGCCGTCTGTCAGGAGGCGGTGTCCCTTTGGCATCCCCAATGGTCCTCCATTCACGGGAATAAGCTTCGGCGTATTAAACCTCTCCCGGCACCTTTGACGACCTCCTCTCGTCCCTCCCGCCGGGAGGAGATTATTTTAACATGTCTGCGTATTAGGCACTGCTTTTTTAGCCATCGTCATTTGCTCCGTGGCGCTGCCCCACCACTCTGTACACATTGCTCCCGAATTTTAGCTGTTGACCACTTCCTACTGGAATGCCCTTTTTTTATCAATTTATGTTCCAGTTTGGATTTACCATCTGATTTATCAGCCGTTTTAGTGAATGACGCGCGGGCTGTCGACCGCGTTTTACTTTTTATCCGCCGAAGCAATATGATGAAGGCCATTTAATTTTTTGTTTTGGGCCTCCATTTTTGTATGGTGTTTTCTTAGCCCTTTCTCCACGTGCCTTGTTTAGCTGTCTCCTATTCTGTCAGTTAGGACTGACATATAGTCGTTTCCCTCGTCTCTGTGTCTGTGTTCTATGGTTTTGACTTCGGCGCGTATGACCCCAGTTGCTTTTTGCGCCCTGAAACAAAACAAAACTAAACATGCAGCCGGTTGCACCCAGTGCTCTCGATAGCCGCCGGCAGAGCCTCCTCCACATCATGGATGAAACCTCCCAGCAAACATACCGAATGCCCACTGGAATTCTTTCCCGCCTTGCCTGCCATCTCTCTGAGGGGCTCTATCACCCGCCTAACATTGAAGCTCCCAATGACAAGCATACCCACCCTCTGTACTTATCCGGACTGGGCAGACAATCGACCGCTGGTCCAACAGGAGAGGCATCCCGTGCTGGCTCAGAGTTATCATCAACACTGGGTAGCACCTCGTACCTGTTATTAAGACGTAGGGAGCCAGCCACAGGGCCTACCCCCTCTTTTGCCTTCCGCCCAGTGACACATAGACCCACCACTGTCAGCCACCCATTCTGGAGTGAGGACGGACCGGTCAGATGTTCCGTATCAGAAGCCGCAGCAACGTCCGGGTCGCCAGGAGTTACCAGTGCCACCAAAGGGGTCGCACGTCTCGTCACTGGCGCCCTGACTTGACCGCAACTTTGAGCACTAGACAGGAGCTTGTCGACGGTAGCCAACGCAGCTTCCAGCTGTTTGCAGACAGCAGCCAACTCTCCTAGTGTCCGCTCAAAACAAGTACAGTGCCTAGCCATATCTTACTGTGTATAAAATACACTCCTGGAAATTGAAATAAGAACACCGTGAATTCATTGCCCCAGGAAGGGGAAACTTTATTGACACATTCCTGGGGTCAGATATATCACATGATCACACTGACAGAACCACAGGCACATAGACACAGGCAACAGAGCATGCACAATGTCGGCACTAGTACAGTGTATATCCACCTTTCGCAGCAATGCAGGCTGCTATTCTCCCATGGAGACGATCGTAGAGATGCTGGATGTAGTCCTGTGGAACGGCTTGCCATGCCATTTCCACCTGGCGCCTCAGTTGGACCAGCGTTCGTGCTGGACGTGCAGACCGCGTGAGACGACGCTTCATCCAGTCCCAAACATGCTCAATAGGGGACAGATCCGGAGATCTTGCTGGCCAGGGTAGTTGACTTACACCTTCTAGAGCACGTTGGGTGGCACGGGATACATGCGGACGTGCATTGTCCTGTTGGAACAGCAAGTTCCCTTGCCGGTCTAGGAATGGTAGAACGATGGGTTCGATGACGGTTTGGATGTACCGTGCACTATTCAGTGTCCCCTCGACGATCACCAGTGGTGTACGGCCAGTGTAGGAGATCGCTCCCCACACCATGATGCCGGGTGTTGGCCCTGTGTGCCTCGGTCGTATGCAGTCCTGATTGTGGCGCTCACCTGCACGGCGCAAAACACGCATACGACCATCATTGGCACCAAGGCAGAAGCGACTCTCATCGCTGAAGACGACACGTCTCCATTCGTCCCTCCATTCACGCCTGTCGCGACACCACTGGAGGGGGGCTGCACGATGTTGGGGCGTGAGCGGAAGACGGCCTAACGGTGTGCGGGACCGTAGCCCAGCTTCATGGAGACGGTTGCGAATGGTCCTCGCCGATACCCCAGGAGCAACAGTGTCCCTAATTTGCTGGGAAGTGGCGGTGCGGTCCCCTACGGCACTGCGTAGGATCCTACGGTCTTGGCGTGCATCCGTGCGTCGCTGCGGTCCGGTCCCAGGTCGACGGGCACGTGCACCTTCCGCCGACCACTGGCGACAACATCGATGTACTGTGGAGACCTCACGCCCCACGTGTTGAGCAATTCGGCGGTACGTCCACCCGGCCTCCCGCATGCCCACTATACGCCCTCGCTCAAAGTCCGTCAACTGCACATACGGTTCACGTCCACGCTGTCGCGGCATGCTACCAGTGTTAAAGACTGCGATGGAGCTCCGTATGCCACGGCAAACTGGCTGACACTGACGGCGGCGGTGCACAAATGCTGCGCAGCTAGCGCCATTCGACGGCCAACACCGCGGTTCCTGGTGTGTCCGCTGTGCCGTGCGTGTGATCATTGCTTGTACAGCCCTATCGCAGTGTCCGGAGCAAGTATGGTGGGTCTGACACACCGGTGTCAATGTGTTCTTTTTTCCATTTCCAGGAGTGTAGATATAAGGTCTCTAATGGCGCTACTGAGATTGAAAATGTACCAAAGGAGAATAAAGTAACACTATAAGCTGGTGTTCGGATTTCTCACAGTACTCTTGAGACTGCAAGCTATTAAACAGAAATAAATTTCTCTAGTGAAGTTGATGGTCTTAGAGAGACCTGTTATTAGAAATCCTGTGTGCCGAAAACTTACTGCACGAGATAAATATTCAAACTAGAATGCACTGATCTAAACTGTGTGCTGTCTACTAGCACAAAATTAAAACTTAGTGACTGTGACGGAGTTTCTGGCGATGGGAAAATTTACACTAATAATCCGCCCTACAGAAGGATTCACAAGACTTAGTCAGAAACAAAAACTACTAACTTTCTATACACTAGTCTACACAGTAAAATACACACGTATATTACTTCTTTGCAGAAGCACTTGAAAAGAAAACCAGACTAAATTAATTTACTGTTTATCATTCTATTCCATTACTGTAATGGTGAACTTGTATGCACAGTATAGCAATAAAGAGAAATACACTGGAGAAAATGGAATTTTATTACTTGTAGAAAGTATATGGGCCACAGATAGAATTGTGGATACGAAGTTCCAAACTTTACCTGATGCGCTTTTACCTGACCGAATACTAAAACGAGTGTCATATTTTTGCTGTTTGGATTTGGTAGGAGTTGTAGGGCTAAATATGTAAGAGTAACAAAACTTATGTAGCTCAGTTGTTGAAATCAATTCTAGATTTTCGCTATAAATGGGAGAAACCCTGGCCGCCAGCTTCCATTCGCCTAACGCATAATGGCAGCGACTAAGGGTTGTTCATCCTTCACGTGACTTAGATGTGGGTTTGGTAGCTCAGCAAACCAGAGGAGGTTGCACGCGCATACCACACGTGTATGTGGCCATATCGATGAAAACCAGAAGATGATTTTAAATACCACTAAACCTACTGGCCCTTTCGAAACTGTAACAGCTGAAGATGAAGTATCCCACATTATTCTACTCATTTTTTAACATTTTTCGACTTTGGTAAGGAGCGGAGTTCAGTTGTTGTAAACTTATTTCGTCTGTTATTGGGATATTGAAAACTGAATATCCAGAAAGAGACTAACTAAAGCAGTTAACTATTTCAATCATTTTTATTTTCGTCCATGTCGAAAATAAAAGTGAATGACACAAATATTTATTAAAATGTTCCTTCTACATCTACATTTAAATACACTCCGCAAGCCACCGTACGGTGAGTGGTGGAGCGGCCCGTGTTCCAGTACTTTTATTTTGTTCTAACATTTATGAGTTGAGCGTTCACTTGCCAGATTAAGTAGTAAATTATGTGATTATAGACCATATTGGCACCTAGACGGTAGCTGAAAACGTAAAAGCTTTGGTCGCATTTAATGGCTTCTTGAGGTAGACGTAAATACTTCGATTTTGTATTAATGATTACTTGTTTACTTTTTATCTTTCTTAATTTGTTGACTTAAGCAGCCTGTAATATAAGCCAGTGTTAAACCAGGTGCCTTTCGCTTTTATTTACAAAACATGATCAATGGTGGTTCTGTAATTATACAATCCGTAATAGATTTCTACATTTTGATACTTGTAAATTAAAAACAGTTATTGCTAAGGAGGGTGGTGTACAATTCACTTACGATGGTTGTTAATGTCTGACATGTTTTGAAGTCGACAGGTTTTTCCGTTATTCCTAGCAGAACTAATGGTGAAAGAAATTTGCTCGCTATTTCAACTTTAGAGATTTCTCGGTTTGCAGAAACCGCTGTGTCTTTTGTTGTAATTGAATTCTTTGTACATCGCTTCAATTTTGTAAATATTCACATACGTTGTCTGACTAGATATTTCGTTCTGGTCTGACCTGTTTTGCGTTTACTGTGTTCTTCTATGCTCATTTGCTTTGTGTGTATTGCCAAAATCGCGAATGCAGTGTTTTGAAGCACAGTTTCGTATTTATGTATGACAGTAAGACTGTGTGTGTATGTGTGTGTGTGTGTGTGTGTGTGTGTGTGTGAGTGTGTGTGTGTGTGTGTGTGTGTGCGCGCGCGCATCCGAGAAGCTGTGTTAGGAGTTCAGCAGAGAGATGTGGCGGGTGGAGAACAACGGTGTGAAGGATAGTCTCTTGAGTGAGGAAGGGTGGAGGCAGTAGTTACACGATGGACGATAGACTATGAGGAATGGTTATTGGAGGACGGTAACTGAGTGATGGTCAGGGGGGTGGGGGGAGAAGGGAAAGGGCTACACTTGGTAGCATAAAAAGAAATCACTGTTTCGAGATCCATAATTGTCTCCCATTGCGACGAATATGTTGTAAATTTGCCTCAAAATTGTCTACAATATTCTCCTGTCATGGTGCAAAGGCGTGGCACTCTAAGACTTTATGCTAGATCTCGGCGACGCTCGAAACAGCAAGGTGGTGACACATGCGAAAATAGGCCACAATTCAGAATTTCAAGTGAGGTGTAAGGTGACATAAATATGCGACGTTGCCACCAAATTACACCACGATTCTGCCCTGCGACATTGTTGATGTGTCATACGACACAAAGGTCGTCGCATCCCTCTCTTATTCGCATTTAAACACTTATTTTGAAGCCTCCGCAAATGAGATCGGAATCGCGACACCCAGTGTTGAAATCACGTAGTTTTCTAATGGAAGGCCGAAGACAATATGTCAGACACACCGTTACTCAGAATTGCCACGAAAATCCGTAGGTAGGTTGCACAAATAGCGTGAATGAAACCACCAATTCCCTTGGGGAATTGAGTCCCTAACGCGGTCATGGGCGCGTAACACGAAGAGAAGATCGTCACATCCCGTCTTACGACCATTTCACCCCTTCGAGGTGATAACGACCATTGAGGACAGGCAGCCTCTTCGACAACCTTCCTCTAGGTGGGGTTCGCTGCTCTCAGGCGCTAGAGCAGCCGCATAGCACCATCCAGCTGAATGGGTATCGAAATCTCTGACAGGTACATTTTTGACGTGTTCAACAAAGATGTGTGGGTGGCACTAACGGTGTCGCCAAACTGGGGATCTTAGAGGCACCTTTCGCCATTTTATCCACGCGCATGTCTGTGTTGCATTCCTCCGTGGTCACACCACAGGAGGGTGCGAAACAGGAGGACTGAGAAAACATAAACACACTTTGCTGCTTTGAATCAGTTTCAGATTTCGTCCAATGGTTTTGAAGAGTCCCTTGCTGCTCCAATTTGTAGGCTACCCCAGAAGAAAAGTTGCGCTCGTCCTACGCTCCAAAGGGGTCAGATCACGTTCAGTGGAGTTGCAGTCCTGGGGATTGGGGACTGGAGGGATTGGGGAGGGAGGGAGTTCAGTAGAGTCGAACATCGTCAAGAACGTTATCCTGTTGCTGATTACAATTCGAACTGTCGTTTTCAAGCGAAATGAGTGGGAATCTACGTCACAAGGGAAGGGCTCGGTTTATTGACAACCTTCAAACCGCCTCCAGAGGGCTTTTCGTGTCGATTCTGAACAGCAGTGTGACTGAAATGTTTTCTTCGGTTGCTCATAAGGAAACCGTGTGTTTTCAACGATTGGTGTCGCGGTATTGTCCTCCAGCGTAGATGTGTCAAAACGAGTGCTGAAATGTGGGTCATAACAATACTGTAGAGCTGTAAATCACTACTATGGAAGTTAACAACGATTTTATACTGATAGTTAGACCTACACTTCCAATAATAATCAGGAAATCGTATCACTAACATCGTATCTGTCCAGCAAAATATCGGTTTCATTAAAGCTGCAGTGGTGATGGTCTGAAACGGGGATGCATGG
This sequence comes from Schistocerca cancellata, assembly GCF_023864275.1. Classification (NCBI taxonomy): domain Eukaryota; kingdom Metazoa; phylum Arthropoda; class Insecta; order Orthoptera; family Acrididae; genus Schistocerca; species Schistocerca cancellata. The sequence continues at coordinate 172,598,081 of NC_064628.1, read as the reverse complement.
TCTAGAACGTAAAAATAATAGATGATATAGAGCAATAGTAAGTAGAGACATACACTGCCTAATAAAAGTATTACTTTTTCGGGAGCCCATAATTGTGTCCCGTTGCGACACTAAAGTTTGAAGTTTGCCTCAAAGGTGCACAACCTTTCTCCGTAATGTGATGTCACCCACAGGCTCGGAGGCACCTCAGACCGCAGGCTGTCGGCACATGCGAAAGACAGGTCACAGTCCAGAAGTTGATGTGAGGTGTTACGGTGGGTTAATAATGTTACGCAGGCACTAAATTTCACCACAATTTTGCCCAACGCCAACGTGAATGTGTCACACCCATTCTTACATTTCAGCCCTTCTTTTGGCACCTCTGAGATGGAAGTCAGTACCGCGACATCTAGCATTGAAGTCACGCGGTTTTCTTATGACTGGCTGAGTAAAAATATTTCAGACACACTGCGGCACAGAAGCGACGAAAAGCCCTTAGGAGACGGCATAAAGGGTGTCAATAAAACCATCCCGTCCCTTGTGTCATAGATTCCGCACTTTTCGCGGTTGAAAACGAAAGTTCGCAGAGCGGTGAGCAACAAGACGACTATCTTGACAATGCTCGATGCTGCTGATCCGCCCCAGGATGATTCAGTTTGGTCCGCAGCTCGTGGTCGTGAGGTAGCGTTCTCGCTTCCCACGCCCGGGTTCCCGGGTTCGATTCCCGGCGGGGTCAGGGATTTTCTCTGCCTCGTGATGACTGGGTGTTGTGTGATGTCCTTAGGTTAGTTAGGTTTAAGTAGTTCTAAGTTCTAGGGGACTGATGACCATAGATGTTAAGTCCCATAGTGCTCAGAGCCATTTGAATCATTTTTGATGATTCAGTTCAATCCCAAGGAGTATGAGAGACTGGAACTCCAGTGAATGTGATTTAACCCACTGGGAAGCGTAAGGAAACCGCAGTTTTTCTACTGGTATAAGCCTGTAGGGTGGAACCACTAGGAGCACTTCAAAACCATCGGACGAAAGCATCAAAGGGTCTTTACGCTTTTTCAGCCCTCCTGGTTCGCACCCTCCCGTGCCGAGGGGTGCAACACCGACATGTGTGTGCATAAAACGGTTCCCCTATTAGTTCTGTAAATGGTACCTAAAGGCCGGCCGTTGTGGCCGAGCGGTTCTAGGCGCTTTAGTCTGGAACCGCGCGGCCGCTACGGTCGCAGTTTCGAACCCTGCCTCAAGCATGGATGTGTGTGATGTCCTTAGGTTAGTTAGGTTTAAGTAGTTCTAAGTTCTAGGGGATTGATGGCCTCAGATGTTAAGTCCCATAGTGCTCAGAGCCATTTGGACCATTTGGTATTTGGACCATTTGGTATCTAAAGGAAATTTGTAATATAACAGACTTGTATCTTCTTTGAAACATCTATATCCTTGTATTTGTAGAGATGCAGCAGCTTTCGAATTCAAATACTCTGACTTATTTTCACTTACGTTTACAGATAGCTGAATAATGGAAGAATATATACGTACATAAACACGTCTTCTCATAATGTACTTCAAAATCATGTATCCACTACTGAAAGCAGAAAATTACTTTCCGAACTATCTTAGTTTTGCAAACTTACATTCACTTTTTAATATACCAATGTAATGTTTATCAGGACCAAATTTAACCTAAATTTGGAAAGTATTTTATAGACGGCAAAGCAACTGAAGGTGGACCCCGTACTCGAAATGCATGATGCATTGAAGTAAAATCAGGAGTTTGACTGAAGACGATTTATCATTACTTTACGAAGATAGCCTTACGCCTGAGAGTAAGTTGGTCAGCGATGCTGAAGGAAAATTCATAGTTTACCTTGAGTGTTCTGTTAATCACACGTAAGAAAACGTCTTATAATATAGAACGTATCTATAGGACTGCAAGTATTATACATTTCTCAGTGGAAATATGGCTTCCTGTTATCCATTTTTTATATTCATTTACAATGGAAGTTAATAAAGTAACTAAACGCTGGTATTATTTATTTCTAAAATTCGTATATGAATCAGTAATCTCTACGAAGAAATACGTTTGTTTTTAAAAATGGCTTTAATTGCCTGCCCATACCTTTAATCCAGAAGCTACATTGTCTAAAAATTTTAGTTACTGCAGTGTTTCTTCCTCTCGAAGCTGGAGTAATATTGCAATAGGTCTCGTAAAACGCGTTTCCGGTATATATTTATAAGTGTGTGATCAACGAACACTGTAATACCGTTGTTACACTATGTAGGTATGAATGCAGCTGATATTAACCAAAACTAGAACGAGCATCTTTTCACTGGCTACTGTTCTGTCAGAATAGATCAGAGCTGAACAAATATCTGCTCTGGATTAATACCTGGTCAGTAAATGTAACTCCAACCTGGGTTCAAGAGCGTGAGACAGTGGCTGATCGATTAACATGTTATAACAACAGTACCAAAAGTAGTTATTTTGGTATTGTTTTACTAGGCAACCAGTTTCGATGTTCCGATCATGTCATCTTCAGGCCTGTCCTATGAATGACACCAAGTACCACGAGTGCATGTGTAAGACAAGGCACTAATATTCCTGTCAGCTTCCGTATATATCCGAACGTCACGAAATTCATGAAGTTCGGATATCTACAGAACTAGATGCAAAAACTGGTGCGTTGTCTTGTACGTGCACGAGTGGTACTTGATGTTATTCATGCGACAGGTCTGAAGATGACGTTATTGGAACGTCGAAACTGGTTGCCTAATAAAACCATACCAAAATAGCACCTGTTGGTAATGTATTATTCGATTTAATACCCGGTCAAGTCTCACTCGTTCATATGAGATACACGTATGTTCTCTCTCTCTCTCTCTCTCTCGCACACACACACACACACACACACACACACACACACACACATTCAACCACTCACACGTAAACAGATTCAAATAAAACATTACAATTGCTTTTATAAATTCGTGAGAAATCAGAACCCATAATTATCCATCAGTCATTCGTTAATGGCCTCTCCAGATAGGTTAATATCAACCACTGACATTTGCATCTTTTCATTTTGAAATATGGCTCAGTTAGATCGGTTGTTTCATTTAAACTACCTGACAAAAAACCTGAGTACCTAGAAGAGATGGTCCGACATCACTATAACTTTGTACATATAAGTAAATTATTGGACTTAAAACTCCTAATGACAGATAGAACGCCACCAGAGCGCTACAGGGTTGTTTGTTTCCACTGTTGTCACCAGGCCTTGTAAGGCACATAAGGGCCGTGAACAGATTCAGATGTTGAGTGATCATTATGAAGGTCACGGAGATGCCGCGTACCCTGGTCAGGCACTGTTATCAGCTCCTGCCAGAGTTCGAAAGGGACGTTGTTGTGGGTTTCAAAGTGTGGCCTGGTGATTAATGGTGTGCAGTTGGTTCAGCAATGAATCGCAGTTCTGTAATACACTGGATCACCATCGTCAGCAAGTGCGGCAGCGACCTGGATAGCGGTCCCATTCGTCCAATGTTTGCGGTGGTGCCACAGTATTGGGAGTAATCAGGTACATCTACATCTACATCTACATCTACATCTACATACATACTCCACAATCCACCATACGATGGCTGGTGGAGGGTACCACTCCCAAACAGAACGAGGGAAAAATGACTGCCTATATGCCTCTTATCTTATCTTTGTGGTCTTTCCGCGAAATGTAAGTTGGCGGCAGTAAAATTGTACTGCAGTCAGCCTCAAATGCTGGTTCTCTAAATTTCCTCAGTAGCGATTCACGAAACGAACGCCTCCTTTCCTATAGAGACTCCCACCCGAGTTCCTGAAGCATTTCCGTAACACTCGCGTGATCAGCAAACCTACCAGTAACAAATCTAGCAGCCCGCCTCTGAATTGCATCTATGTCCTCCCTCAATCCAACCTGATAGGGATCCCAAACGCTCGAGCAGTACTCAAGAATAGGTCGTATTAGTGTTTTATAAGTGGTCTCCTTTACAGATGAACCACATATTCCCAAAATTCTACCAATGAACAGAAGACGACTATCCGCCTTCCCACAACTGCCATTACATGCTTGTCACACTTCATATCGCTCTGCAATGTTTCGCCCAAATATTTTATCGACGTGACTGTGTCAAGCGCTACACTACTAATAGAGTTTTCAAACATTACTGGATTCTTTTTCCTATTCATCTGCATTAATTTACATTTATCTATATTTAGAGTTAGCCGCCGTTCTTTATACCAATCACAAATCCTGTCCAAGTCATCTTGTATCCTCCTTTTTTTTTTTTTCTTTGGTCATCAGTCTACTGACCGGTTTGATGCGGCCCGCCACGAATTCCTTTCCTGTGCTAACCTCTTCATCTCAGAGTAGCACTTGCAACCTACGTCCTCAATTATTTGTTTGACGTATTCCAATCTCTGTCTTCCTCTACAGTTTTTGCCCTCTACAGCTCCCTCTAGTACCATGGAAGTCATTCCCTCATGTCTTAGCAGATGTCCTATCATCCTGCCCCTTCTCCTTATTCCCTCTTCCACATATTCCTTTCCTCTCCGATTCTGCGTAGAACCTCCTCATTCCTTACCTTATCAGTCCACCTAATTTTCAACATTCGTCTATGGCACCACATCTCAAATGCCTCGATTCTCTTCTGTTCCGGTTTTCCCACAGTCCATGTTTCACTACCATACAATGCTGTACTCCAGACGTACATCCTCAGAAATTTCTTCCTCAAATTAAGGCCGGTATTTGATATTAGTAGACTTCTCTTGGCCAGAAATGCGTCTTTTGCCATAGCGAGTCTGCTTTTGATGTCCTCCTTGCTCCGTCCGTCATTGGTTATTTTACTGCCTAGGTAACAGAATTCCTTAACTTCATTGACTTCGTGACCATCAATCCTGATGTTAAGTTTCTTGCTGTTCTCATTTCTACTACTTCTCATTACCTTCGTCTTTCTCCGATTTACTCTCAAACCATACTGTGTACTCACTAGACTGTTCATTCCGTTCAGCAGATCATTTAATTCTTCTTCACCTTCACTCAGGATAGCAATGTCACCAGCGAATCGTATCATTGATATCCTTTCACCTTGTATTTTAATTCCACTCCTGAACGTTTCTTTTATTTCCATAATTGCTTCCTCGATGTACAGATTGAAGAGTAGGGGCGAAAGGCTACAGCCTTGTCTTACACCCTTCTTAATACGAGCACTTCGTTCTTGATCGTCCACTCTTATTATTCCCTCTTGGTTGTTGTACATATTGTATATGACCCGTCTCTCCCTATAGCTTACCCCTACTTTTTTCAGAATCTCGAACAGCTTGCACCATTTTATATTGTCGAACGCTTTTTCCAGGTCGACAAATCCTATGAAAGTGTCTTGATTTTTCTTTAGCATTGCTTCCATTATTAGCCGTAACGTCAGAATTGCCTCTCCCGTCCCTTTACTTTTCCTAAAGCCAAACTGACCGTCACCTAGCGCATTCTCAATATTCTTTTCCATTCTTCTGTATATTATTCTTGTAAGCAGCTTCGATGCATGAGCTGTTAAGCTGATTGTGCGATAATTCTCGCACTTGTCAGCTCTTGCCGTCTTCGGGATTGTGTGGATGATGCTTTTCCGAAAGTCAGACGGTATATCGCCAGACTCATATATTCTACACACCAACGTGAACAGTCGTTTTGTTGCCACTTCCCCCAATGATTTTAGAAATTCTGATGGAACGTTATCTATCCCTTCTGCCTTATTTGACCGTAAGTCCTCCAAAGCTCTTTTAAATTCCGATTCTAATACTGGATCCCCTATCTCTTCTAAATCGACTCCTGTTTCTTCTTCTATCACATCAGAAAATCTTCACCCTCATAGAGGCTTTCAATGTATTCTTTCTACCTATCTGCTCTCTTCTCTGCATTTAACAGTGGAATTCCCGTTGCACTCTTAATGTTACCACCGTTGCTTTTAATGTCACCAAAGGTTGTTTTGACTTTCTTGTAAGCTGAGCCTGTCCTTCCGACAATCATATCTTTTTCGACGTTTTCACATTTTTTCTGCAGCCATTTCGTCTTAGCTTCCCTGCACTTCCTATTTATTTCATTCCTCAGCGACTTGTATTTCTGTATTCCTGATTTTCCCGGAACATGTTTGTACTTCCTCCTTTCATCAATCAACTGAAGTATTTCTTCTGTTACCCATGGTTTCTTCGCAGCTACCTTCTTTGTACCTATGTTTTCCTTCCCAACTTCTGTGATGGCCCTTTTTAGAGATGTCCATTCCTCTTCAACTGTACTGCCTACTGCGCTATTCCTTATTGCTGTATCTATAGCATTAGAGAACTTCAAACGTATCTCGTCATTCCTTAGTACTTCCGTATCACACTTCTTTGCGTATTGATTCTTCCTGACTAAGGTCTTGAACTTCAGCCTACTCTTCATCACTACTATATTGTGATCTGAGTCTATATCTGCTCCTGGGTGCGCCTTACAATGCAGTATCTGATTTCGGAATCTCTGTCTGACCATGATGTAATCTAATTGAAATCTTCCCGTATCTCCCGGCCTTTTCCATGTACACCTCCTCCTCTTGTGATTCTTGAACAGGGTATTCGCTATTACTAGCTGAAACTTGTTACAGAACTCAATTAGTCTTTCTCCTCTTTCATTCCTTGTCCCAAGCCCATATTCTCCTGTAACCTTTTTTTCTACTCCTTCCCCTACAACTGCATTCCAGTCGCCCATGACTATTAGATTTTCGCCCCCCCTTTACATACTGCATTACCATTTCAATGTCCTCATACACTTTCTATATCTGTTCATCTTCCGCTTGCGACGTCGGCATGTATACCTGAACTATCGTTGTCGGTGTTGGTCTGCTGTCGATTCTGATTAGAACAACCCGGTCACTGAACTGTTCACAGTAACACACCCTCTGCCCTACCTTCCTATTCATAACGAATCCTACACCTGTTATACCATTTTCTGCTGCTGTTGATATTACCCGATACTCATCTGACCAGAAAACCTTGTCTTCCTTCCACTTCACTGACCCCTACTATACCTAGATTGAGCCTTTTCATTTCCATTTTCAGATTTTCTAGTTTCCCTATCACGTTCAAGCTTCTGACATTCCATGCCCCGACTCGTAGAACGTTATCCTTTCGTAGATTATTCAATCTTTTTCTCATGGTAACCTCCCCCTTGGCAGTCCCCTCCTGGAAATCAGAATGGGGGACTATTCCGGAATCTTTTGCCAATGGAGAGATCATCATGACACTTCTTCAATTACAGGCCACATGTCCTGTGGATACACGTTACGTGTCTTTAGTGCAGTGGTTTCCATTGCCTTCTGCATCCTCATGTCGTTGATCATTGCTGATTCTTCCGCCTTTAGGGGCAATTTCCCACCCCTAGGCCAAGAGAGTGCCCTGAACCTCTATCCGCTCCTCCGCCCTCTTTGACAAGGCCGTTGGCGGAATGAGGCTGACTTCTTATGCCGGAAGTCTTCGGCCGCCAATGCTGATTATTTATCAAAATTTAGGCTGTGGCGGGGATCGAACCTGGGACCGAAGACGTTTTTGATTATATATATATATATATATATATATATATATATATATATATATACACACACTGGTCCAAACAAAATGGCACTTGAGGACTCAATAACTTATTTAAACTTTTATATATATATATATATATATATATATATATATATATATATAGTCATATCCTTAAAAAACAATACACACATGTACCATAGGGAAAAACATGGCATAGTATCAAAACACACCAATATAAACAAATTCTATTAATGCAGAGCTACATTACTGGAAAATGTCTAACATGACAGCTCCACCTACGCAAAACATACAAAAATTTTAAGAAAACCTATGTTCAACAACCTATTGAATACAGACTGTAACAACACAGTTTAACATATTTATGCTTCCTTCCCATCTTCTCCAAGATCCTGAAATAATTCTACTCCAATACCATATCCACTAGAATCAGTCCCCCCCAAAAAAAAGGTCTAATAAGGTCAGGATGATGCAAAATTCTATCCTCTTTTAAAGCTCCCTTAAGCTGTGTAAAAGCTTCCTGACACTCACTGGTCCAAACAAAATGGCACTTTAGGACTCAATAACTTATTTAAACTTGGATTGTTAAATACTTGTCCTGATACAAAATTTATATAAAAGCTACATAAACCGAGAAAGGACTTCAATTGTTTTCGATTCTTCGGAGATAGGCATTCTTTAACAGCTTTGATCTTCTCAGGATCAACTTTGATACCCATAGTGGACAAGATTCTACCTAAAAACTTTATTTCCTTTCTCACAAACTCACGTTTCTTAAGTCTAAGGGTCATGCCCCCTTTTCACAAAGCCTGTAACACATCATCCAATAAACTACAATGTTCCTCCCATTACTCGGTGGCAATCAACAAATCATCTACGTACACAGATATTCTAGAACTCAACTCTGGTCCCAAGACTCGGTCTAATGCTCGAATGAATACAAACACACTAATATTCAAACCAAAGGGTACTACAGTATATTGGTAACATTTCCCATTTACCAAAAAGGCCGTACACTTCCTATACTCCTCCGCAAGTGGAACCTGCCAGTACACGGCCGTGAGATCGAGGCTAGTCATGTAGTTCATATTATAATACTTCTCTAATATCCCGTCCATATTTTCGGGGCAATCGGCCTCTCTACTCACTATGTCGTTCAGAGCTCTAGCATCAATAACCACTCTTACACTATCATCTTTCTTGCCCACCACTATTAAGGGACTATTGTATTCACTCTTGCTTCTTTCTATAACTCCACAGTCTACCATTCTCTCAATCTCTTTATGTACAGCTTCCCTCAACGCAAATGGTTCTTGCAAAGGGTTCATGCGGTTTCACATCTAATTTACACTCAAAGTTCTTAACTTTACCAGGTCTCTCTGAAAACACCTCTCTATTTATCCATAATACTTCCCTTAACTCTTCTTTCTGTTGTTTACTAAACCCTTCTACCTTGTCCATCTGGTTCTTCAATTCTTCTATTATCTCTCCCTCCTCTCTGCTACCCCTATAACCCAAGTTCAACTCTAAATATCTCATATTGACTCCTACTGTCATCACTCTCATTTTCAACTGACCAACTAAATCATTGCTACCCACTATCATTCCATCAAATTTCACACTTGTTTCTAATCCTTCATTATAAAATTGTGACAAAACCGTCCCCACAATTTACTCCTGCTTTACACTCTGTCAACCAGTCTACGCCCAGGATAATTTCCACACTGAGCCCAGGAAAAACAGAAAAACTATGTACTATGCTTATGCCCCCAAGTTCAAACTCTAAGATGATCTGTAGCTTGACCGCTTTGCTCAACTTGCCCGTAGCACCCATTATTTTTAACCCCAACACAGGTATGTCCATTACCTCATTACCTTCCTTTATACAGTTACAGAACTCCTCCGATACAGCACTTATTTCACTACCTGTATCCAAAAGAGCCTTTTGTTCCCTACCATAGGCTTTCATTTTCACAAAAGGTAGTCCAGCTTTAATATCCCCCATACCTTCACCTTCATGTAACAAATCTCTTTCAAAATTATCATATTCCCAATTTCTACAACCTATGTCTGAGAGTTCCTCTTCTCTTGACTCCCTTCTAATTACACATAAACTCTCTTCCTCCTCGCTACAAGTTGCCATATTCTTATCCTTGCCAATAATAAACACATTAATTTTTTCCTCCTCATCAGCATCGACACCATGGTTCAAGGAATCGGTAGAAATTTCTCCCTCAATAACTTCAGAAACTGGCCTCTTCTCATCCCCTTTACTCCTATGCAAATTACTCTGGAAAAGAAACGTATCCTCTGGTACCTCTTCTTCTCCCCCTTCACTCTCACTACTACCACTACTTGTCTCTTCCTCCTCACTTTCAATACTTTCCATTTGTATCACTTCATTTTCCTTCTCCCTGTCTATTTGCTCCTTTTCATATTCTGTAACACCATCATACATATGAGAAAATACCTCCATACATGAACCTCCCGATTCTATATTATTGCCACACTTAAATTTGGGCCCTACCTTTTCAATTACTAAGTTCTGACTACCACACTCCCTATCACCATGATTAGTATTACTATTGCTGCACATCACAAAACATCTGACATCATTGTGGCAACTGGCAACATTGGTAGGCCCTGATACTTGACCCGCCCCAGCATAGGCCCTTACTGTTGCGGTGTACCGTTTCCCGTATTAAAACTTCCTCTCCTATCATAACCTCTACCATTACCCCTAAAATTCCCTCGACCTCTTTCTCCCCTACCTCTCACATTTACCTGATTCACTCTACTGGTCTGTTCCCTGTTCTCTTGGTACCTCCAAGAATCTCTGTTTACATCAAAAGAACAATTTGTCTGCCATCTATCCACATCTGTCACCCTATTCAGAAGTTCTTTCGGATTATTATTATGCCCTACTAATCCACATCTCCTACTAGGATGTAACTTCCCCATCAACACTTCTATTGTATCTCGATCACTCCAATTACTGTCCAAATGCTTCAAGCTATTGATACATCTTTCACAATATTCTCGCATGCTCTCCCTATCTCGGTTATCATACCATGGTGCCTTCTTAAAAGCCTCAATTACATCACTCTGTTTTTCTTTAGACCAGTACTCTGCTAGAAAAGTTGACACAAAATCCTCAAAAGTTTCATATCTATCTGGTGCATCTGCTCCCCAGTCTAAACTTTCACCCTTTAAACATGCACTTGCCCTCCTTAAGTTATCTTTCTCAATACACTCTACAGTAAACTGACTTCATAAACTATTCACAAAAGCCACTGGATGGACGTTGCCTTTAGGATCAAATACTACATTATTAAAAGTACTACCGTCTCTCGTATGTACTACCACAGATGGAGCTGTGCAATTCCTATCTTCTATTTTTTCTTTCCAAAGTTCCTACTCTTTTCTCAATCACAGAAGTGGACTCCCTGATTCTTCCCACTTCTACTTGAGCTTTCTTACTATGTTCCTGTAAAATTCTATCACAATATTCCTTCACTTCTGTCTGTCTTTTATCACATACTTCAGCCTGTGCTACAATATTCTTATCCAAGCAATCTACACCTCCATTTACCTCCTCCCTAAGACTCTTTTCCTTTTCCATCAGCTCGAATTCAGTTTCTTTAAATGTCTCTTTAACAACATCTTTCAATTTGTTAAAATCTTTGCCTATACCCAACTTTATATTTGAAATCCTCTTTTCTATCCCATCATCCAGTTCCCTTTTAAAATCATCAAACATTTGTTCAAATTTTCTATCTAGATTCTATAGTTCTTCTCCCATATCATTTTGTGATTTGCTAACAGCTTCCATTTTCTTATTTACACCCACTATATCTTCTCTTAAACCTGTACGGCCCTCTTTCATTCCCCTCATTTCCGCTAACAGTACAGCAAACATACTTTTTACCCCTCCTGTTCCATCTACATCTTTATCAACCTCTGGTTCTGTTTTAATTGCTGTATCCTTTCCCACCTTTTCCATAGCAATTTCATGTTCTTTATTTTTCCCCTTGTTCGTCATCCCACACTTTAAAACTGGCTACACGTTCATCCTCTTTAATAGTCATCTTGTCTATTTTCTGATCCTAACACCAACAAACCACTGCCACTAATTATAAATTTTTTTAAACTGAGATCCGAAGATTGCAATTCTTTAAGACAGCGTCAAAATACCCTGTCCTGACACTCCACGGTCGCCATATGTGACGATTGCGATTCTACCCTGTCACTAAGTATCGCCAAAATACCCGAAAAGTACCGTGTTAACTAATGCAGTCCAAATCAAGTCGTATCTAAATAGACGTTTCTCCAAATTTTACTTCCCAACACAATATCTGACCGTGCATTTATCCCAGTTTAGCATAGAATAACCATATTAAATAAGATTTAAGGACATTGACAAAAAAATTTGTTTCTAACATCAATAAACAAAAGAACAACAAAGTTGAGTGATGAACACACAATTTTACAAGACTATCATTCAAAGTAATCACAACCCGTATGGTTTGACAGCTACCTACCTCTGAATTACACACTATAGAATGTTGGCACCAATAGCAAGCGTGCTTCACTGTCATTGGTCGACGTTTAAGAAATTAATGGCGGGCGCCCTTGTCCAAGTAGCAAAGCATTACAATACTTCTGGTAAATGCTACGTCACACGAATTTAGACACATACCCTCCAAAAGTTATAAAAAAATGCACATGCAGCGGCAGCGGATTTCAAATGTAAAAAAAAATAAATAAAATAAAATGGAAATAATTAAAAGGGAAATGGCTACTGCTAATGAAAGTCAACAATGTCTACATAGAAAACACCACTTCGTGGGGAACACTTTTATTCTAAAGAAGACAAATCTTACGTGTATGTCAGCCAAAAGGAAATTAAAATTGTTTGCAATAATTTTGAGTCTTTGAGAGGAGAGCGCTGCTTTTAAATCTTATCTTGTGTGTTGTGACCATGGTCGCGATATCGACGGCAGCTGGCTGGTCCTGGCGAAACGCTGAGATCTGCTCCCACGGTCGTGTGACTGCAGCTGATGATATTTCCTCGTAATCGGGCGGGCGGTGGTATTCATTAAGCTGCAAATCTGATTACAGTGGCGATTTTGCAGGCCACAGGTTGGTCGATTTAATTGTTGTTACAGATGTCCGTATGTGCACAGTATTAATGTTTCTGGCACACACAATTTAAGTTTACTTATGCCACACACAGTTTATAAAATTTGCCGACGGCGAGTTCTATAGAAAATCAGTTCGTATTATGACTGCCGCGATCGCGAAAAACCGTCCTGGGCGGGAATGTACTCACACACAATAGAATGGTTCAAATGTTCAAATGGCTCTGAGCACTATGGGACTGAACATCTGTGGTCATCAGTCCCCTAGAACTTAGAACTACTTAAACGTAACTAACCTAATGACATCACACACATCTATGCCCGAGGCAGGATTCGAACCTGCGACCGTAGCAGTCGCGCGGTTCCAGACTGCGCGCCTTGAACCGTTAGACCACCGCGGCCGGCTCACACATAATAGACAGTTCGCATAAGTTCATAACGACTGTTACTGATTATAGGCGTCCGACAGTTCATCGAAACGCGAACAAGTATGTAAGTTCACAGTACTTGAGTGTATGAAAACACAGTCAAAATACAAGTGCAGTTCAATTCACAGACACAAAGCTAGAATACCACCCACTCTCAGTTGCATTGTCATAGTTACTCCGTCTCACGGCACAGTCTCAGTATTCACTTCGCGCAGTTTCTACACTCACTATTATCATATCACGTACTGGTATAAAACAGTCATTCAAAACGTACATCGCTTGCCACTAAACTCAATCTTCACCAGTTTGTAACAGTCACAACTCCCGCAGTAAAACATGTGTCCCCCTCTCCAGCTACCCAACAACACAAAAAAACCTTTGTTGGATCGACTATCGTTATTGCTCTCTCTCTTTCTCAATACTCCTGCCCACAGTTTATACAACATCAAAGTAAATTACATATATCTTCAAGCAACTATTTTCTACCAAACTTATTGCAGTAAACGAGAAACACAACAAAAAATTAAAGCTTTCCACAATCAATAAACTCTAAACTTATTTATCTACTTACAAAAAAAATTCCAGTTACATATTACATCTAGAAAACAACTTTTATCTCTATATTACAGGACAAAAGAAAAATACGCTATAACATCAAAGATATATGAACAGACGTGAAAAAAACATATATATATATATATATATATATATATATATATATATCGCAAAATAACGATGTCTTCACAACTTGAAATCATAGAAGAAAAGACTAGGTCTCTTCAGCAACAAAAAAAGCACCCTAGCGATCTCACCAGACAGGGTGCTTACAAATACAGATCTGCTTAAGTCTGTTATGAAGGTATTCAACAATCCAGGATTCCGAGGTGTGTATCTATGAAATATATTACCGAAGACTATGTGAAAATCAGGGGAATGCAAAACTGTGAATCGAGATGAAGCAGGAGGACCTGCAACTCACTGGGTAGAGTGTCTTAAAAAAAGAAATACAAATAACATATACTATTTCGATCCATTCGGCGACCTGCAACCTCCAGAAGAAATATAAAGATAGTTCATCATCAGAAGATATGTGTTCTACGACTTTCGACGCTACCAAGACTTTAATACAAATGGTTCAAATGGCTCTGAGCTCTATGAGTCTTAACATCCGAGGTCATCAGTCCCCTAGAACTTAGAACTACTTAAACCTAAGGACGTCACACACATCCATGCCCGAGGCAGGAGGTGACGGAGTCCCACCTCTAATTGACAAACCAGGGACCCATAAGATACGACTCGGCAAACGAACGGTAAAGAGATAGGGAGCTATTAATATCAATGGGGGCTACTCTGGGAAGAAGGCAGAGCTGGCAGAGGCTGCAAGTAAGATGGGGCTGGACGTTTTAGCTGTTAGTGGCATTCGAGTAAGGGGTGAGAAAGAAGAGGAAGTGGGAGAATACATGGCCTACCTGTCAGAAGTCAAAGCAGTAATAGCACAATGGGGTGTAGGGCTTTACATCAGGAAAGAAATCGAACCCAGCGTAGTTGCAATAAGGTATGTAAACGAACGAATGATGTGGAAGGATTTGACAGCGTCTAGCAAGAACATTTGGATTGTGTCAGTATATTCGCACTGTGAAGGGACAGATCTAGATAAGATGGGTAGTTTTTATGACGCACTCAGTGATGTAGTTGTTAGAGTAAAGGACAAGGACAGTGTTCCGCTCATGGGTGTTTTTAATGCCAGGAGTGGAAATCGAACAGAATGGTATGAAAAGGTTATGGGTAAATTTGGAGAGGACAAAGCCAAACAGATAATTGCAACATCCAAGAAGAAATCTTGGGAAGACTTTGGAAACAAGTTGGAGACTTTGGGTCAAGTTGCTGGAAAACCATTCTGGAGTGTAATTAGCAATCCTCGAAAGGGAAGTAAGAAGGAAATGACAAGTATTTTGGACAGGTCAGGAAAACTGCTGGTGAATCCTGTTGATGCCTTCGGCAGATGGAGGGAATATTTTGAAAAGTTGCTCAATGTAGGTGAAAATACGATCAGTACTGTTTCAGATTTCGATGTACAATGGGATAGGAATGATGATGGAAATAGGATCACATTTGAGGAAGTGGAGAAAATGTTCAATAGATTGCAGTGCAATAAAGCGGCTGGGGTGGATGAAATGAAGTCGGAACTCATCAAATACAGTGGAATGTCAGGACTTAAATGGCTACACAGGATTATGGAAATGGCGTGAGAGTCGGGACAGATTCCATCAGACTGGACGAAAGCAGTAATCACAGTAATCTTTAAACATGGAAACAGAAAAGATTGTAACAACTACAGAGGTATCTCTTTAATCAGCGTTGTGGGTAAAATCTTCTCAGGTATTGTTGAAAGGAAAGTGCAAGTATTTTTTGACGACAAATTGGATGAAATTCAGTGTGGGTTTAGGCCTCTGAGAGGTTGTCAGGACCAGATCTTTAGCTTACGGCAAATAATGGAGAAGTGTTAGGAGTGGAAC
Organism: Schistocerca cancellata; assembly: GCF_023864275.1. NCBI lineage: Eukaryota > Metazoa > Arthropoda > Insecta > Orthoptera > Acrididae > Schistocerca > Schistocerca cancellata. The sequence continues at coordinate 172,582,426 of NC_064628.1, read as the reverse complement.
AGGGAACAGTATCTATGGTTTATTGATCTAGAAAAGACATATGAACGGGATCCTAGGAGGAAGTTATTGTCTGTTCTACGAGATTATGGAATAGGAGACAAACTTCTGCAAGCAATCAAAGGTTTTTACATAGATAGTCAGGCAGCAGTTAGAGTTGACGTTAAATTGAGTTCATGGTTCAGAGTAGATTCAGGGATAAGGCAAGGCTGATACCTATCTCCACTGTTGTTCATATTATTTATGGATCATATGTTGAAAACAATAGACCGGCTGGGTGAGATTACGATATGTGAACACAAAATAAGCAGTCTCACATATGCGGATGACTTAGTTGGGATGGCAGATTCGATTGAAAGTTTGCAAAGTCATATTTCAGAGTTATATCAGAAATATAAGGACTATGGTATGAAGATTAGCATCTCCAAAACGAAAGTAATGTCAGTGGGAAAGAGATATAAAGGGATTGAGTGCCAAATAGGAGGAACAGAGTTAGAACAGGTGGACGGTTTCAAGTACTTAGGATGCATATTCTCACAGGATGGCAACATAGTGAAAGAACTGGAAGCGTGTTGTCGCAAAGCTAATGCATGGAGCGCTCAGCTACGATCTGCTCTCTTCTGCAAGAAGGAAGTCAGTACCAAGACTAAGTTATCTGTGCACCGTTCAATCTTTCGACCAACTTTGTTGTATGGGAGCGAAAGCTGGGTGGATTCAAGTTACCTTATCAATAAGGTTGAGGTTATAGATATGAAAATAGCTAGGATGATTGCAGGTATTAGTAGATGGGAACAATGGCTGGAGGGTGTCCACATTGAGGAAATAAAAAAAAAACTGGGAATGAACTCTATAGATGTAGCAATCAGGGTGAACAGGCTTAGATTGTGGGGTCATGGTACACACATGGGAGAAGCAAGGCGACCCAAGAGACTCAGGGTTTCAGCAGTTGAGGGTAGGAGGAGTCGGGGTAGACTAAGAAGAAGGTACCTGGATTCGGTTAAGAATGATTTTGAAGTAATAGGCTTAACAGCACAAGAGGCACTAACGTTAGCACTGAATAGCGGATCATGGAGGAATTTTATAAGGGGAACTAGGCTCCAGACTGAACGCTGAAAGGCATACTCAGTCTTAAATGATGATGATGATGATGATGATGATGATGATGAATGAGCAGACTTTCCACCACCAGAAAATGCTCCAATCTTATTAGCATTAATTTTAGATACTCAGATCGTAAATATATAAGTTATAGTTACATGTCATAAATGAAATCTTCAAACTAACATTTAATTATATAGCTAAATTTTCTATTATGTTTGCTCTGTAATATATTAATTAACTGAACTACACATGTCAGTGAAACACTATGGTCTTTTATATGATTTTAGTTAAATGAAGGTGCATATTGACTTACAGGTATTATTTACATGTAACCCTTTGAAGAATCGAAATATTGATCTGTTATTGGTTATAAGAATTTTATTCAGCGCATTTTAGGAAAGTTACTTTTTTGGGTTGGAATTCTTTTTACCAAACTTCAGTTAGATATTCCTAGTTTATATAATTGAATCAATTATTAGAGGTTAATAAAAGCTGACTATGAACGATAAATCAGCTCCTTAACATTCCACAGCAATTCATAAATCAGGCAGAATAATAGCATTTCTTTTGCTCATTACCTCATAGTGACTTGTCTATTTGGGGGTAAACAGCACTTCAATGTCAATATGATAAAGAGTACCATCATATAATTTGGTATTAATTATACTTGTATAAAATGACCAAGAATTCAATGAACTGTAGTAAGTAACTGCAATGAGAATTAATAGTGAACAACACATTATTTATCTAATCCATCTGAGTTTAATGCAGTAACTATTTATCTGAAGGCTTAGTAATCTATTTCCCATGTCCATTACTTAGTATATATCTGTCCAAAAGTGTTGTCTCGACAGGGAGCTCTTTGTGCTGCTATTAAGCAGAATGAAACACAAAATATCTCTGCAAACTTTCTCTTACATAACCTACCTCCAAAGGAATCATATAGAATACTGATTTATACGTATCGGCACTTTTAAGAACTCCAAAAAAGAAGATAATTTTTTTATTGCTGAGAAAAAACTGTAATATCAGGCCAGATATTAGATAAATTCGAACATCAGAAGTTAAACAAATGGTTGATGTGATATCCTAAACGATGTAAAGGAATTCACTGAAAAAATATAATTATCATGCGTACGCTAGTGTTCATGAGTATATAAAGTATTATATATGTTGTTACAATATCAACTGTAGAAAGAAATATCCTATGTCTTTACTACTGTTTAACTGAGTGTGTTCTGATAGCCCTTAAAGTCAGATATGTTACAGTTTTTATTCTTGGTGGACGGCAAGTGTCTGAAGATTCAGTGAAAGGCAGCCTCTTTAGTGGACAGGATTCCATGAGCTGCCGTCAGAACAGAGAAGGCCCTTAACTTAATAACAGCTCTCCCCTGCGGCTGGTTGTAATCTTATTACGGTAGTCACTTTTCAGGCCACTGCTACAAATGCAGCTTCACGGCAGGCCCCTTGTGCTGTGAATTCATTTTCTGTGGTGTCTGGAGGGAGCCAACTGCACCAGGAAGAATAAAGAGGCAGTAAAATGAGCTGGAAATTAAAGATCACAGCTTGTGCATGATTTCATGTCACTGCGGAAAACATCCCTTTTTTGTCTTTGTAAAAAAAATTAGTTAAAATATTGCACTATCACCATTTGTTTCACAGCATAAGATAGCAATCATTGTTTCACGGAAAGTGACTGGATACGGGAGAGAGCAACAGAAGGTGAAAACTTGCACAAAAGTAATTTCCTCTTCGCTTGCGGTAGCGCCTTTGTAGTTACTTGGTATGGCGGTTTTCATTCCATTATCCACTAACTGCATTGGGCAAAAAATGAAGTTAACTAGCTCGTACAGCGCGTCTTCAGTTCAAATTAAACCTAACCTCAGCGTAATGTATTTAGTGGATTAATGGCAAACATATAGTACAGTGATGGCACAAGCAAATTTGCGATCGTATCGAAAGTGTTGATGATGGAGAGCGCGATGCGTGGCCGTCCCTCATTAATGACAATCTCATAGAAAGGATGCGGCAATATGTTACGAAGAAATGTCGGTGTACTGCTACGGAACTCGACAACCATTGGTTTCAAAATGACTCAAAACTGTAGACAGATGGCACACATTAGTTCCTATCGCGATGAGAAATGTCATACATCAGTGTTCGTGAATAATTTGAGAAGCAATGGACAAGTACTGTACCCGCTCTAGTATAAAAGTTCACTGGAAACTACATCTTCTTTCAGTTTATGGCAAATACACCTTCCTTCAATTTACTGGCCCCGGAAACTAGCATTCATGATGGCCTTGATTCTTACGACTCTGTTTTCCTGTCAGCTGTATCTACCCTGTTCGTACTGAAACTAGCAGGAGCTACCTCTCAGCATTTATAACGCTATGGATATTTACTTATACAGTTAGGTCTCCTAAATAATATCTTTGGCTCAACAGAGTATCTTCACTAGTGGTTCTGCGTGTGGCGTACGAGGGTCGTTCAATAACTAATGCAACATGCTTTTTTGTCACCCAATTTCGATTGAGAAAAATTCCCGGCGGGGTCAGGGATTTTCACCTGCCTCGAGATGACTGGGTGTTTGTGTTGTCCTCATCATTTCATCATCATCCAGTAAAGTGGCGAAATTGGACTGAGCAAAGATTGGATAATTGTACGGGCGCTGATAACCACGCAGTTGAGCGCCCCACAAACCAAACATCATCATCATCATCATCATCGATTGAGAAAAGGCGGAATTTTTTGTGGGACATCGTAAATATTTCCGCTTCCATTCCTATAATTTCATGTGGTTCCGATAAGAGGCGACATTATACGTAGCCTTCAAAATAGCGACTGAAACGGAAGTTCATTCTAAAGAGAGAGCTGTTAGTGGGTTTCTTTTGGCGGAAAATAAGAGGGCAGTTATTCAGAGGCCTTGCAGAATGACTACGGAGACCTGACAGTGAATAGAAAAGAACGGGCAGCCGTCGGGCGAGACGTGTATGACGATCATAACAGGTCGCGAAGACATGTCTGACCTCGCCCAGCCGGCCGAACAAAGTTGTGACTCTTGCCTTGTGTTCATCGCCATATAAACGCAGACGAACTTCTCCTTCTTCGTGACAACGTAAGACCTCACACAAGTCTGACGACTCGGAGCAACTCAAAAAACTTCGGTGGATTGTTCTTCCTAATCCACCCTGCAGCCCGGATCTCGCGCCTTCCGACTTCCATCTCGGTGGCCCAACGAAGGATGCAATCCGCGGGAAGCCGTGCGTGGATGACGGGAAGCAAGACGTTCGTTCCGAAGCCGACCACTAGCGTAGTACCATGTGGGCATACAGGTTCTCCCAGACAGGTGGTGTAAGGCCGTAACATTTAATGAAGGTTATGTGGAAAAATAGGATTTTGTAGTTAAAGAGTGGGAAATAGTATGGCGTATTGGAATCCTAAACAAAACTATCCTACTTTCATAAAAAAAAATGTTTTGCATTACTTATTGAACACCCCTCGCACGCTTCTTGTAAACTTTTCACTGAAGTGTTATTAGAAGCGGTAATCATATCTGACACTCCACAGACTGTGACATTTCAAGATCGTTTTCAGGGTAGTGAAACATGCTAGCAGTATCACATACGTACTGCGGTGATGAAACAAATTCATTGCAACTGTTTCTGACGGTCAAAAATTTTCTTATTAACTGAATGGCTTGAGCCATTTGCATACAAGGCTACTCCTTCCTCTTTATCTGGTCAAGGTGGCCCAAGGTTTTCATCATGAGTGTACTCACTATCATGTAAGGTATAGGGAGAGGGAGAGAGGACTTTTTGAGTTCAACGTCATTTCAACGACGCGATTGTCGGATATGGAGCAAAAATTGCTATCGAAGGAAAATGCGAGAGGATATCGACAATGTCCTATTGAAAGGATTCTTCTCGGATATCACCTGCGTGGCTTAAGCGGAACCATATGTAACCTAAACACAAATTTTCAGACGGGAATTTGAAACCCAAGCTTAAAAAAATGGAATTCATTGCATCAAATAATGCACCACATCGCTCGGTAAAAAATACGGCATTAATCACATACCATGTATGTGATAATTACTTACGGAGAGCACACCTTTAGAGGACAAAAAAATTATGACATTGTTGAGAAATTATTTTTAAATTTCGAGTTTGCTTTGATCAAGGATGCTCAGCAGAGGGCTATTGAAAGGGAGTCCACCAGATGCTCCTAATTGAATTGTTACCATATACAACGCACCAGATCAACTAGCGACCCTAATTAGTTCATCAGAAATTGTCACATAATTTTCCACTGCTCGTCTCGCATAGCTGAAAATGATATTTAGTACTGTGCTGATAACAGATTAGCACTCACTGTCGGGACTGATACAGAACAGGTTTGATGGTAGTTAAATTGCGCACGTATTTTCTACGAGAAACTATGACCATTTTTTCAATGAAGTAAGCTCTTCTAATTTTCTTTTTTTTTTCTGGTGCGGTTCTGATTGTCTTTCTCTAAATGTTTCATTCTGAAATAATTGTCTCTGACCACTGATTAGAAAGAAGGATCCTTTATTGTATGATTATATGATAGCGGAACAAACACTGGTAGCAGTTACTTCTGTAAAATATATGGGAGTATGCGTGCGGAACGATTTGAAGTGGAATGATCATATAAAATTAATTGTTGGTAAGGCGGGTACCAGGTTTAGATTCATTGGGAGAGTCCTTAGAAAATGTAGTCCATCAACAAAGGAGGTGGCTTACAAAACACTCGTTTGACCTATACTTGAGTAGTGCTCATCAGTGTGGGATCCGCACCAGATCGGGTTGACGGAGGAGATAGAGAAGATCCAAAGAAGAGCGGCGCGTTTCGTCACAGGGTTATTTGGTAACCGTGATAGCGTTACGGAGATGTTTAACAAACTCAAGTGGCAGACTCTGCAAGAGAGGCGCTCTGCATCGCGGTGTAGCTTGCTCGCCAGATTTCGAGAGGGTGCGTTTCTGGATGAGGTATCGAATATATTGCTTCCCCCTACTTATACCTCCCGAGGAGATCACGAATGTAAAATTAGAGAGATTAGAGCGCGCACAGAGGCTTTCAGACAGTCGTTCTTCCCGCGAACCATACGCGACTGGAACAGGAATGGGAGGTAATGACAGTGGCACGTAAAGTGCCCTCCGCCACACACCGTTGGGTGGCTTGCGGAGTATAAATGTAGATGTAGATGTAGATGTAGATTAACACAGTACAATGAGTAATCCACTCTCAGTCAAGACTGAGCGTCAACAATTTATTTGCCATTCCCTTAAAAATACAGCAACGGGAATTTCCAACTATTTATGAATGCTTCTGCATTTACTTCATCGTTTGTATTTAAAATTGGAAACGTCTCTTCCTGTACGCTGTGATTATCGTGAGTCTAAGAATTTTTTCCACACCCAGTGTGGCGCAAAACAGCTGTTAGAACGTTTTCGTCTCCTACGACAGAATAGACACCTGTTATTTATACTATAACACATAACAAGAAAATTATATCACAAGATTTTCAAAGTGCTTCGTCATAATAGACTCTTGTTATCATATTTATGCTATAGCACGTTACATGAAATTTAAAACATAAGAGTTTCAAAGTGCTTTGCTTCTGCAGCAATGAGTGCTTAGATTCTTGAACTGAATCCATGATGAGTGTCTGAAGAACAACGTTTTCGACTTCACCAATCTCTCCGGAAACTACACTACGAATATCCTAAAGTGTTGCAGGCGCATCTCTGAAGACCACTATAGACAATTCCATAAGAAATAATCGCTCGGGCAAAGATCAAAGGTATAACGACACTATTCTACACCTTGCTCAGTGTTTTCTAAAGTGTGTAGGGCAGCGATCCAGTCTCTGAATGTTGCCTGAAGAAAATGGAAGTCGTCAGCAGTATGGCGTTGGTGTGCTCTATCCCGCATCAACTAGAAGTTTCGGAGCATTCGGGGGGTGGGGGGGGGGGGGGTGGGGTGGGGGGTGGGGGGGGGTGGGGGCGTGTAGCCAGTACAAATTCATATTCCATGGCCCTTCTATATTTTCCTGCTTTGACAGGTTCCTCATTATAAATGAACCAAATAATGCATTGTGGACTGATTGCTTTCCAAATAATAACTTTTTGTGTGGATGAAGTGGACCAGCAGCTTGAAAGTGTGGATTCACAGCAATTCCGTTTGTTAACGTAACCATGGAGATGGAAGCGTGCCTCGTCACAGAACTAGATCTGAGCCTTCAGACAGCTCAGTCGTCTCCTTTGGCAAAGAATATCGCCGCTCCACATCTCTGTCCTTCAAAGGTTGACACAGCTGAATTTTATAAGGGAAAAGGTTATTTTCTCTTTCATTGTCCTCTGGAATGAGTTGCTGTTCTGCATATTTTGTTGATGGAGTGGGCTTATTCTCCAAGGTTACAACTGAGACTGGTCATCCTGAGTGCCCCTTCCTTTAATCGTGTAGGGATCCGGTATTCTGAAAACGCTTCATCTACATGTAAAGGAACATGGAAAACATTATACTAAACACTTTATCAGGGGATGCCTGAATTTCGTCATCGCATGAAGACTTCCGTTCTGTACTATAAAATCACCGAGGAATGGTAATTCCCGACGGTGCTGTCATTGGACCACATTTACAGTTAAATGTACGTCTCTCCCTTGCGTTACATCCACAATTGACATAAAATATCTTTACGGTAAACAAATACTATTCCATTGTTAGTGGTTCCCTTCTGAAATGTGTATTGAGACATATGTGATTGACCTATATATTTTTCAAAGCTATCACTAGGAGACTTATTTACATCATACGACTAAACCACAGTAGACTTTATAACATGTATTTTGTTCTATTCTATAGTATCACTCGCATGTTTTACTTCCTGTGCTTAATTGCTTCACTGTATTCCAGGTCCATATAACTTGCTAATGGCTATGGACACGTTTTTCCTTATTGCTTGTTCTCAACCATTAGTTTCGACAAAGGCAAAAAAAGCCAAAGTACAACAGTAGTCCTCATTTAGTCTCTACAGCGTATTGTTGTATCTTTGTATTGGTCCTAACTGGTTGATCGGAGTGCTCCTTTTTGTGTATGTAGCTGTACTCTGTTACTTTACTTATTGAGCGCCCCCGGTATATTGAATTTCCCTGTTGTATCAATAACAATATTTACACAGAAAGTCGAAATTAGTTGCATAGTTTTCTCCTTGGGCCATCATTTCAGAACCGACTGCAGGTAAATATGATAAAGAGAAACACATTTGCTAAACCCTAAAACGGTAACAAAAGTGGACAGAAACACAATCTCATTCACACTACTTATTGATCAGCGACCTCGCAGGACCCTGGTGTTAGTAATTCAATCTTCATTATGTAATACGGTCTACGTGTTAATCAGTCTAACGCTGCAGCCGAGGAGCTTCGCCAGAGTGTCAAGTTTGCGTGTTTTATGGTAACTGCACCAAAGTTGAGCTAACAGTATTGTAGGCAGCCAGAGGCGCTTATCAGAGATATACTTAATTTAGTTGTAGACGAAAAATACCTAAACTGTCTTGTACGAATAAATGAGAATCGATATCTAAGATCTACGTACTAGCAGACCACTTTATGGATTCATAGAAGTACTACTTAGGTTCGGATCCTTTCCCACAGTTGTGTTACTTACATAGTGAGATTTACTTTGTAAATCGTTTAGCATGTCTTTCAGGACCCACACTACCAAAATTTTAAAATGATATAGACGGACTGGTTACATTAGTGTGACAACTGCCAGCGTCCGACGTCAACATGCAACAACCGCTCACAGACGGCAGATGGCAGTAATTGCAGTCGAGGGTACATAAAGCGTGTCGTGGTGGACGTGGTAAACAGTGCAATCGTTGCCGTAAAGTAGAAACAGAGCGATTTATCTGATCATTTTATTTCCGGCCAAGCGTGGAAACATTTCCGAAATTGCTAAGTTTGTAAAGTGTGCTGCCGAGGTTGAAGCATATAGTGAATGACAAATGGTTTAAGTACATAAGCACTCCGTCTTCAGGCCACAAGTGGCCCATCGAGACCATTCGACCGCCGTGTCATCCTGAGTTGAGGATGCAGATAGGAGGGGCGTGCGGTCAGCACACTGCACTCCCGGTCGTTATAATGCTTTTCTTTGACCGGAGCCGCTACTATTCGGTCGAGTAGCTCGTCAATTGGCATCACGAGTCTGAGTGCACCCCGAAAAATGGCAACAGCGCATGGCGGCTGGATGGTCACCCATCCAAGTGACGGCCACGCCCAACAACGCTTAACTTCGGTGATCTCACGGGAACCGGTGTATCCACTGCGGCAAGGCCGTTACCTGTTTAAGAACATAGTGAATGGCAAAATGGAGCTATCCGAAACCGGCGCCAGACAACTGTGATGAACCACAGGCCACAGATGACAGGTGTGAACGACGGCTGCGGAGATGTGTACATGGAAATAGAAGTGCAGCCGTTGAGCTACTGACCACACATGTGAACCAAGGGGCTACCAACCGTGTGTCCACAGTGAACGTTCAGCGAAAGCTGCTGCATATGGGCCTCCGTAAAGGGCGCCTGGTTCATGCGACCATTTTGACTGCTGTTCTTCAGCGGGGAAGGCTCAAATCTGCACGCCAGTACCGAAACTGGACGTCCACAGAGTAGCGACAGATGGCCGCTTCAGATGAAACAAGTTTTGGTCTCCGTCGGGCAGAGAGCCGCTGGCGCGTAGAGCGTGAAACGCCTGAAATCAAACATTCTGCGGCAATCGTCGGAAGAGTGAAGGCCAAAGGAAAGTGCGTTTTGGTCCGGGGAACCTTTTCGTGGCATTCCCTTGTGATCTCGTCATTCTGGAAGGCACAATGGACCGATACAACTATGTAACCATCCATGGGGACCACGTCCATCCCTACATTCAGTTTATTTTTCCTCGGCATGATAGCATCGGGCGCTGATGACCGCACCGTTAGGCGCCCATAAGATCCAAACACACACACACACACACACACACAGACACACACAAACATACAGCATCTAGCAGTAGGACAATGCAACGTGTAACAAGTTCACAGCTTCGGGTGCGGTTCGAAGACCTCAGGATGAGTTTATCTTACTCCCGTGACCAACAAACTACCCGTATAGAAACCCTATAGAGACCACGTGGGACCACTTCTATCGGGCTGTACGCGCCATGGATCCTAAACCGAGAAATCTAACGCAGCTGGCCACAGCACTGGAGTCTGCACGATTCCACAACCCTGTCGGTACCTTTCAGATCCTCACTGACCCTCTTCCTGCAAGTCTCGCAGCGTGACTGGACAGCGCACAATAGCTAAGAAATGGCCCGTATAGCCTCAAAAAGTTCCGGCAAAATATGTAAAATTGGTACTATTACTTACTTCGCTCGTCAGACGTCAACAAAATTTGTTCATCATCTACCTTAACATCAAGACTGTGTGCACGTAGTGGTAGAAGCGATTCAGCTAATGATGAATGAAACAAGCAGGATACAAGTAGTAAACCAGCACAGGTATAAAGGCCATTCTTCATTGAAATAATTGTGGCAGTAAGTCTGTCAATTACAGGCGCTACTTTCAGTAAAAAGCTTTCGGAAATTAACGCTCGGAACACAGCGTTTTATGGAAGTGTATGATGGAGTGTGGGGAAACTGGAAAAGAAGAGAATCGGGCGGTGTGTGGTGTTACAGAAGGAAGATGAAAATTAATTTGACTGTTAAGACAATAAATGGGCAGGATCTACAAATTATCAGGCTGTGAGGCATGTGGGGAAACACTGACACGGACACCAAGTTTTGTTCAGATTTAGCAGCAATCAGATTATCGCTGGGCACCCGATGATATTACTCGCTACCCTAATTACCGTACACTTTACCTTTCTTATCACTCGTTTTTAGAATACAACCTATTTCCCCTGGAAACAGACACACGGCAGACAGTTTATACATACTAAAAATTGGGAAGAACAAAATCTCCCAATAGTTCCCACACATTATATCAGACCGTTAGTATTGTTATTTCTCCCATGCTTGTTGACTGTGGAGAATTACTTTGTACTTACTGTTCCTACATATGAATGTAATCATCGATGAGCTTAGGTTTTACAGCACACAGAAGAAAGTAGCCCGTTCCACATAATTAAATTGTATTACAAGTGATGAAGATAGCTACTGCCTTCAATTCATAATTTGAGTCTGAAAGCACCTCAGACGCCAAGGAATAAATCACGTCCCGTGTCTACAATTTTGAGAAGCATACTACGCGTCTGAGAAAAAATCTAGTTTTCCTAAATCGATTTGTTTTTCTGAAGTAAACAAAATGGAAATTCATATACTTTCAATTTGCTTTGAAACATTTACCACTGCACGTAAACCTTAAGAGGAAACTCGGAACACGACTACGAATTTGCCTATCGAAATGGAAGAACCTTGGAAGACTTGAGATCAAGCACAATGGGTAGTCAATATTCCATCAGAATTTATGAAATCATTGGGGCAATACGCAACTAAAAGAGTATTCAAGTTGGTGTGTAGCATCTAAGACACTGCCGACCTACGGTCGAACTTTCGTAAAACTATCATTCACAAAAATTAGGAGATAGCAAGAGCAGATAAGTGCGAGAACCATCATATAATATACAGAAGAGTGGTAAACAAAACCGATGATCCGTTACATGATGATCAGTTTGGCTTTAGGAATGATAAAGGCAGTAGAGAGGCCGTTCTGACGTTGCGCTTCATTATGGAAACAAGACTGAAGGAAAATCAAGACACGTTCATAGGATCTGTCAACCTGCAGAAAGCATTCGACATGTAAATTGGTGCAAGATGTGACAAATCCAGAGAAAAATAGCAGTAAACTATAGGAATAGATGGTTAATATACAATATCTATAAGAAAAAAGAGGAGACAATAATATTGCAAGACAAGTAACGAAGTGCTTAAAAGGGCTGGAACACAAGGATGCAGAGTTTCGCCCAAATTGTTCGATGTGTGCATCGAAGAAGCAATAACGGAAGTGAAAGAAGGGCTCAAGAGTGAGATTATATTTCATGGTGAATTGATATGCATATACAGATTTGTTGATGACATTGCTATCCTTAGTGAGAGTAAACAAGAATTACAGGCTCTGCTGGATGGAATGAAGGTTCTAGTGAGTACAGAATATGGATTCAGAGAAAAACGAAGAAAGAAATGAGAATCAGCAAGAAAAAAGAATAGAGAGAAGCTTAACATCAAAACTGGTGATCAGGTAGTTGACGAAGTTAAAGAATACTGCTAGCTTCGAACGAAAGTAACCTATGCGGATGTAATGAAAAAAAGAGAAAAGAAAGGACTAGGAAAGGCAAAGAGGTCATTCCTTCCAGAAGAAGTCTATTACTATCAAAAATATGCCTTAATATGAGGAAGAATGTATGTTTGGACCACAACATTGTATGGTAGTGTTGGACTATGAGAAAATCGGATCAGAAGAGAATCGAAGCGTTTGACGTGTGGAGCGAAAGACCAATGTCACAAATTTGGCAGACTGATGAGATAAAGAATGGGGAGGTTGACTCAGAGAAGGGAGGAACGTATAGAAAACACTGACAAGAGGAAGGAACAACATGAGAGGACGTGTGTTATTACATTAGGGAAAAACACTTATGATACTAGAAGAAGTTGCAGGGGGTAAAACTATAGAGGAAAGTAGATTGGGAGGCAGTCAGAAATAATTGGGAATGTAAGTTGCAAGTGCTACTATGAGATGAAGTGGCTGGTATAGGAGAGGAATTCTTTGCGGGCCGCATCAAATCAGTCAGAATGCTGATGACACACCCGTTTTAGTGCATGATGTGTAATACATAGGGACAGAGATGAATACAGCAAAATATTTTAGGTAAAAGATGTATATTTCACAGACGGTCACGCATTTCTACTAATGGTCGTGACCTTGAAAGTGATCTTCAAAGTCATTTGGAGGTTAAAGTGGTGTTTTTAAAGGGAACCATAATATTTGATTCAAGATATGAAAAGAGCGGCAAATTTTACATTTAAAATGATACAATATTCAAGGTCATGGCAAGGTTCAGTCAAGGTGGAATAGGCAAATATGTTTTTAGTTCTAGTAGGAATTAACTCGGAACAGAAGCGTGATACAGTAAAATACAATGTAAGATGAAGACTGGAAGAGGCATAAGGGGTCATGTGTCATTACCAATAAACATGATTTCAAAGATAATTATTGAAGGTTGAGTTTTGTTTCATGGAAATGCGTATGCGTATTTGTGACGTGGGACTTGGAGAGAGCAGACAGTGATTTAAGTTTTAAGTCTTAACTAATGTGTTTATTGGCAAAAATAAATACATCACGACGCGTAAATGTTCTGCAGCATTTGCAAGACAGAAGAAACATAAATAAAACGTAGACCATTGAATTACAAGTCGTTGAATCAGTCCCCCCGGCTCTCATTCCTCGGGATGTCACTTCCGATTTGTATCTAACATTGTACTTTGCTGTCTCCCTCCTGTTTTCTGAGGTGATACCTACTGGAACTAAAAACATGTTTGCTTGTTAGATATTCATTGAGCTAGCCATGACCTAGATTAATCAATCATTTTATACGCGAAATTTTCCGCTCTTTCAAATCTTGAATCAAATATTAGGGTTCACATAAAAAACTTTAACCTCCAAATCACAGCCTTTAGTAGCAATCTATTACCCTCTTTGCCACCTACAACTTTTATCTAAGAGATTTTTCTATATCGCATCTCCATAAGGAGTTATTCCCCATTATGGATTAATTGGTGCACCCTGTTTATATACAGGGTTTTCATGTTAACTAAAGACATCGAAATATCTCGAAAACTACACACTGGATCAAAAAGAAAGTTGTAATTCCAATTTGTTTGTCTCGGAAGGGGGACATCAAATGATACCCCGCTCGACCCGCCACCCTACCACGTGCGTGAATGACGAGGGGCAACTTTGAAATGTGCAGTGGGAACCACCGTTTCTTACTGCAGATTACGATTCTACGTCAAAATCTACATCCGTTTTACCCACCACATGCTACTCAATGGTCCTTGAATATACAGTGGCACGTTGGAGCTACCTCCATGGTGCGACGGTATGACGGGCCAGTATTTCATAACTTCTAATTGGAAATCCCATTCGCAACGTTGTATTCCTCCAACATATCAAACAGGGACGTACTCCACGTGCCACCGTGGCCACGTAACGAACTACATAGCGGCTCTTAAACATTACAATACTTGATCAGTATTTGATGCCTGCACACCTACCTATCATTTGAAGAACAAACGTGTAAGTGGACGATGAATGTTGGAGCCACAGAAGAAAGAATTGAAATGATCCTGATTTACGGAAAATGTAGCAGAAATGTTGCAAGGCTCCTGTTGCCTTGTACGCCTTGCGTTATCTAGAGAAAGATCGTTCTCGTTTGTTCTTTTACAAGGCTGTGAACGCCTTTATATCTGATGGCAGCTTACAGATCGGCAAAAGGAAACGAAGCAAACGTGTTACAGGTGGAGCTAATGAAATACTTGTTCTAGTGGCAGTGCACAGCAACCCACAGATAGGCTCCCGGAAATTAAGCTGCGGGTCCGGTATGTCCGTTGGTTGTGTTGTCACAATACTACACCGTCATAAGTGTCGTCGATACCACGTGTCACTGCATTAAGATTTTTATGGCGCCGATTTCTGTAATCGGGTGAATGGACACGTCAGCACATGTAAAAGACCCCACATTCTTTGCCGAGGCACCATTTTTCAATGAGCCTATAGTCATAAGCCATGGAAGCGTTGACAGGCATAACACGTATTGTTGGAACGTAGACTGTCCCCATTGGTTACAACAATTTGATCATCAACGCTCTTGGTCTGCTAACGTATGGTGTGTGGCTCACGGAGAACAAATTGATTGGTCCGAATTTTATTGACAGCATGTGGAATGGACGCAAATATCGAACGTTTTTGGAACAAGAACTACCGGTACTACTGCAGGATTCTGTCCTGGACGTTCGACAACGTATGTGGTTTCAGCATGACTGTTTCCCAGATCATTAAGCAACTGAAGCACAGGAGGTATTAGACCATGTTTATATTGGTCGTTGGATCGGCAGAGGTGACCCTATTAATTTTCCCGTTAGGCCGCCGGATTTCTTTCTGTGCGGATATTTAAAAGATAAGGTGTACCAGCAAGTGACAACAGGCCGTTAAGGCATGGTCGACCGCATCAGAAACGCCTATACTGACACTACCGCAGCTATGCTTCTGTCCTGTGTACTGACATTTGAAAAGCGGATCACTAAGTGTACCGAAGCTGGCAGTACTAAGTTTAAACACTTACTCTAATTGGAAATCTAGGACAGCGTTCGCCTCGACCCATGGCCACAATGGCGTGTCGTTTAGTGCCCTGTTTAGTATTTCAGAGGAATACAACGTTGCAAATTGGGTTTCCAATTAGAAGTTATGAAATACTAGCCTGTCCTATCCTTGCAACGTGGAAGTAGGTCCAACGTGCCACTGAATAATAAAGGGCCAATGGGTGGTATGTCGTAATTTACGATTGTGTACCCATTCATATTCCTCCGATTACAGCGCCACCTGCAGAGAAACGAAGAAGATGTTTCATACAAAACGTATGTAGAGTTTTCCGTAGAATCGTGATCTGCAGTAAAAAACTGGAGTTCAAATTGAAGATTTCAAACTGGGATGGGGGGTCGAATGTGGTATCATTGCACGTCCCTCCGGGAGACAAACAAATTGGAATTATAACCTTTTTTGATCCGATGTGTAGTTTTCGAGATATTTCGATGTATTCAGTTAAATGAACATCTTGAAGATTAAAATGGAAATGAGCGTATGACGTCGTAGGCCGGGAAGCCCTATCCGGGGAAGTTCGGTCGCCACGTGCAAGTCTTATTTCAGTAGACGCCACATTGGGCGACTTGCGTGCCGGTGATGAGAATGAAACGATGATGGGGACAACACAAAACCTTGTCCCCGAGCGGAGAAAATCTCCAACCCGGCCAGCCGGCCAGGGATCGAACCCAGGCCCGCTTGCATGGGAGGCGAGCACGTTACAACCCAGCTAAGCAGGTGGACACCCTGAAGGTAAATTACGAAGGAATGCGACTTACGCAGATTAGGCAGCTACGACAGAATTGCTTCATAAGCATAGAAATAATACGTCACCTGCTCCCAAAAATATTACAGCTACTTAGAAATATGGAGCCTAAATCTTCAACAACAGTAACGTTTTACTCCCTGATTGCACGACTTCCACGATATGTCGAATGCTGGGAAAATGTACTTATTTTTTACGAATTTACAGGCATCACCTACAACAAGATACCTTACGGTCACTTTTCTTTGCTGGATACGTTCTTTGGGTTATTGGTTTGTTTTCCTGCAAGATAATGTTGTCAAGCTATAATACCTATGAAGGTTATTTGTGTAAATTATACTCTAAACCGTTTATAGAAAAGAGGAATAATAATTTTATATCATATGTTAAAATATAGCTGTGAACATACATTTGTTCGACAAGTTCACTACGAATATTATTTCGGAAAACTGTTTCTGGAAATAAAAGTCCGCAGCTCGTGGTCGTGCGGTAACGTTCTCGCTTCCCACGCCCGGGTTCCCGGGTCCGATTCCCGGCGGGGTCAGGGATTTTCTCTGCCTCATGATGACTGGGTGTTGTGTGCTGTCCTTAGGTTAGTTAGGTTTAAGTAGTTCTAAGTTCTAGGGGACTGATGGCCATAGATGTTAAGTCCCATAGTGCTCAGAGCCATTTGAACCATTTTTTTTTTTTTTTTGGAAATAGAAGCCGGGTAGTATTAACAGAAAAATTCCAAGAAATCTTAACGTGAACTATTGCACAGGATTTACTCTTTTGTAATTAATAAACTACATAAATAATGTTTTTTTTTTCTTTTACCACTTCGTATTGGAAACATAGTTCCTTATATTCAGATGTTTCGAACCGTTCTGGCGATGCGATTTCTTACTATGGTAAGCTGAATACGTTTCCTAATTCAACAATTATATTTCAACAATTATATTTGTTAAGGGGTGAGTGAGTCCGTAGCCGTCGAAATTTCAGTTGATATGATTTCATCTCTGGAAAGACATTGTTTAACAGTTTGACCGTTGACATATGTGAGATTATGGGCGATACCTCTTAGTATGAAGATTGAATTCGGAGTAAAACAAGAAAATCTGAAACGACGAGAAATCAAGTTCCTTTTGGCAATTATGCATATTCTAAAATTTTCTTGCTGTTCACCTGTTTCTCAGTTGGTTGTGAGCTAATGGAGTGGTAGCTACAGGAGAAATATTTGTACTCCGACACACACACAAAAAAAAAGGTTCAAATGGCTCTGAGCACTATGGGACTTAACTTCTGATGTCATCAGTCCCTTAGAACTTAGAGCTACTTAAACCTAACTAGTCTAAGGACATCAAACACGTCTATGCCCGAGGCAGGATTCGAACCTCCGACCGTAGCGGTTGCGCTGTTCCAGACTGTAGCGCCTAGAACCGCTCGACCAAATCGGCCGGCACTCCGACACACAAATGTAATGAAACAAGGATGATAATACCAAGACGCCCCAGTTTTGGTGGTTTCGGTTAACTCGCCAAATCTGGATCTCAGCACCGTGATAATCTGTAAATATTTGTACTCTGACACGTAAATGTTATGAAACAAAGATGATAATACCAAGACGCACAAGTTTTAGTGGTTTCGGTTAACTCACCAAATCTGGATCTCAACACCGTGATAATCTATAGATGATAATTTCGTGATTGGGCACTGAAAGAGAAGTAGATAGAGAAGCAACGAATGAGGTGTTAAGTTACGTGCATAATAACCATCCACACAAAAATATTAAACACTGCCATGTGACGTCAGGTTAATAGCATATGACACTGCCTCTCACTTTTATACGGCCTCAATGCAGCGAGGAGGGGATTTCATAAATTTCAGAGGTAAGCCACACCTATCTGACACCACTCATTGGTTTTTAGATAATATGGGATTATTGGTCCATCCTGATGCAGAACACTGTTGTTTATTTTTTTCCCCAAAGTAGTTTAAGCGGATCACTGCTACAACCAATGGGATTCTTTATCCTAAGAAATGCAAAAATTAGCTTCAGAACAGAACCTTACGAAAACCGTTATTACATGCGTACTTTTTGGTGTAAAGAGTTTCATAAGATATTTTTTTATTTTATAGTTTTTCCATGGTTTCTGTGTTTGTTGCTGTGTTTCAGCATGCAACATTTCATCTTCAAGGCGCGAGAGACACGTATTAAGAAGTACCAACATGTGAACTTAGAAAAAGTCAGTGTTATTACTACTGGAATTTTCTACAGTGATTTGAATACAGGTTCGGTGAGTGCTAGATTATGACATAATCATGTCATTTAATCATCTTCGTTGGTCTTCGTTTATTTGTGACCTGTGCCAGTTCTCTTAAAGCAACGAAGATTGTATTGTTAAAAAAACACACAAAAGCTTATGTATCTCTCTCCCTCTCTCTCTCTCTATCTCTCTCCCCCTCACACACGCACACACACGTACGCACACACATACACACACACACACACAGCCACACACAAGCAGTGTTATTACTACTGGAATTTTCATGCAGTTAGGTGAGCGATTTGTCTCTAAGGATACGGAAGATCGTACAATTATCACTTTGGTAGTAATTCGAAACATTATCTCATCTTGTTGTTGATGTGTGTCTGAGATGTATCGCATACTGCGAGAAGATTTTGAAAGCTGTAGCACGAGTTCTGACGACTTCTGTTCCTTGCTAAGGTTTCTGTGTGTCTGATACTTTTTGTTTTGGAGGGGGCGGCAAGGAGGTGGGAATCGTGTATGTGTGTGCGTGTGTTTGTGTCTGTTCTCTTAATAATACAATCTTCACTGCTTTAGAGAACTGACACAGAACCGAAATAAGACACAGACATGCACGTGCGCGCGTGCCACCCCCTGCCCCCCCCCCCCCACACACACACTCACACAGACACACACGAAAAGATTCCAAAGAAAAAAAGAATATTATAGAACTATTCACACAATACAGCATCTGGAATCAACCAATACACATGTAATAACGGTTTTCGTAATGTTCTATAAGAATGCTGATTAATTTTTTCGTGGCTTCGAATAAAGAAAGCCGCTGATGATATAGGTATTCCGCTGAACTAGATTGGAAAAGAAAATAAACAATAGTGTTTTGCTTGAAGGCAGACCCACCGCACCACAATGTTTTTAGGCAGGCTTGAAGCAGCAGAAGAGTTTTCCACTTGTAATGATTGGTTATTAGATCCGATAGAGCTACCACATTATGGGTGTTTTAAATGCAAGGGCTCTTTTCAAAGTATTCCGAGATATTTCTTATGAGATTTAGATGGGCTTATTTAGCGGCCCACTCGAGGTACGATAGGATGCCTGGGTTATTCGCCACACATGTGAAGTATGTGTGCAATCCTGTGGACACAGCTGTTGTTATCTTGCAAGATGAGAGTGTCCACAGCATACTTATCGCGAAGATACAAAAGAAGGGCAATATCTGAACGACGAAATTATTCACAGAAACAGCCATGTTCATGTTCCTAGTAACCTAAAGGTGTGGGGCAAAGTAATGGTACGAAAAACGTACCCCAAAAAAATCAAAGAACCACCTCAGACCGAAACTGCACCCTCCAAATTTAATAAGAGGCAAAATTTCCACTGGCCAGTCCACACTACACGCCACTGGTCAGCCATTGTACAGCTTTTCTATGTTGTTTAACTTTGAAAATATGCAGCTTTAAGTGTCAGTGTGAGCAATGGCCTTCAGCAAGATAACAGACTCCAAACGTTCGTTGCTTGCAGTTCCCTTCGCGGTGTCAAACTTGAAACTGCATTCGCAGACAGAGATTGTCCTTGTTTTCGTGTCAAGTCACTCTTGGTTAGGATCATTTTACCGCTGTTCTTACGCCGTGTCACATGACTGGCAATAGTAAACTGTTCCTACTACACACGATGCACACTCCATATTGATATACTCACAAAATGAGCAACATCTTTTCCATCTCCTCAATTGCACGTCAAATCACAATGTCTCCTCTCTGCTATTCTGTCACGTTTCCATGGCAGCTCATCTTACTTCACTGATTATGTACAACCGACTGGCTCACTCGCATTACTGGTACTTCACTGTCATGAGTCACGTCGGAATTGGAGGGTCACATGACCATCTGGTACCAGTTCTGTACCGTCTACAACTATCTAAAGCGGCTAGTGTGCCGTTTTAAAGAGCTACAGAAGGCTGAATGGAGACACCCTTGCTTGAATTAAGGATAGCTGTTGGGAACCTGTGAAGCACCCACAATACCTGCAAAAAATTATTAGAGTTCAATCATTTATTCTCAATGTTTACGTGTCGTCGTTCTTCGACACCAGCTTCGGTTGTTGCTCATTAAGGTGCATTTGGTTCCACGCTCAGGCGAGATTCAGCGACCCCAGTGCAATGACAGGTTACCAGTGAGCATACGTTGCCATTGCCCAGTGCATACTCTGAATTGTACTATGGACCTTGACATCCATCCATGATGTGCCTGGTGTCAATACGCGTGTGGTTGGTTAACTCCTCCCTACCCCATGTAGGTTTCAGCAGCCGGAGGCGCCTGAGTGTTGAGCAGGAACGGGATCCCTAGAGGCCTTGTTGCTGGTTCCCTCCCTGAAATTCAGTGCTGGCAGCACCCTCTGGTGTGGTGTTGTTGGAAGACACTCAGTTCTTCCGTCAGTAGATGGTAGGCATCGAGCAGCATGAAGTTCATCAGGTGAAGGCCTTCATCTTGAGTATATCTTCAGCTAGTTCATAGACCGTGCTGAAGTTACTGGGACATAGATTCACTACAGTACTTGTATCATGGAATCGAGTGTTACTGCTGTGAATGGCATCGATCATAATGACCATCTCATTATGAATGCTGGGGCTACGATGCAATGCTCAGTTCGCAATGGCTGCATGTGTCCTTCTTATCCTCCTATCTCCACCTAACAGGCTGTTAACTGCTGTGTCAGTTCCTCGCTGTGTGCCCTTGTGAAAGTGATAGAGTTTATTTTTACATGTCTTGTGAGCTAAAGAATATGCTTTTGTCGCTTCCTCTCGTCTTCTGTCACAGTCTCCTTCCTGCTGAATGCGTATTCACACTTGAAAAACAATATCGTAATGTGTCGCCGACACGACTCATTTTCGACATACTGGCTCGCTTCCTGCTTCTGCCTCTGTCCCTCGTATGACTTGAGTTTACCTGTGGCACTGCGAATGAGATTCAATAAGTTTTTTATAATTTCTACTCCTTACTATTTAGTGCCATAACATGACTCTTGTAAAGCTGAGTTTACACATTTATAGTTGCTGAACCGCTGAGAAACAAAGCCAGAACCGTTGCCAGGTAATTAACAGTACAGCATAATACACCATCGCTTAGTAACACTCACCAAAAGCTTTGACGCACTGTCTTTTACTATTATTAATTACTCGTTTAGCGCCAATAGCTTCACGTACGTTTGCGTAGTAATTACAACAAAAATAATATTATAAGCATACATTAGGCCTACTGAAAAATTAATATGTTAAAGAGCGCTTTCTCTTTCTATGCAATTCTAGTAAAGCCGGTTTGTCGTGATCACTATTAAACAGCTTTCTTTGATTTATTTCAAACACCGATACAACCATCAAACTTTTTACGGTTATTAAAGCCACAGAAGCATGGTCTTTTACGAACTGGATCGGCAATTGGGAGAAGGAAATAACTCCATAAACCTGTTTGTTGGGGAATTAAAAAAACTGTATAACTTTTCCATTTGTCATTGACCCAGAAATTATTTTTTATTGCACATACAGCACAACATTCCCATCCGTTTGCAGTGTTCGGACAATTTACAGGTATTGGACTTTGACTCGTAAAATTAGATAATGTTGATGGATTTGTTTCCTTCTTCTAACTGATTAAAAATGTGACTAAAAATAAAGAAATAAGTCAATAATACCTTTAAAATTTTATTCAAAATTGTAAAAAAATAACACTATAGGCTATTGGAAAAATGTATGCAGTTGGAAAGTTTAAAAGGGCATCAATTGTTTGACCCCAGGAATGCGCAGAAAGTCTTAGAGAGACATACTTGGACGCAAAAATCACTCACCATCAGGATCAGGTGGATCTGAAGTGGCAGGCCAGGCCATTAAAGACCTCATACAGGTCTTTCTTTTCTGTAGGTATGTAGGTGATCATCTTCTCTACGTCTTGCATTTTTTTCTCATTTATGGGTACTTTTAGTGTGTATGCAGTCTCTGTAGGAAGCGTTATTTCATCCAATAACTTTGGTTTTTGAAGGACAAATATTGTCTGATCAATGCTATCAATGAATTCAGAGGCTATTACAGAACCCTTCAAGTCAGGTAATATTGAAAGTGTCGATATTTAGAAATACAAAAGTCTGAATGTTTGTCAGTACTTTTCGTTGATTTCTTGAAGAATTTTGGCCACCTATCCTTCCAGATCACGATTTATTCTGAAGTCACCTTCCTCACAGAATATCCGGATTCTCTCGCTGTTTATATCAACTCACATTAGTCGTCCGAAGTGTATATTCAGTCCATTTTCCTAATCTTACGCTTGTTGGTAGCAAAGATCCTAACATTCTCCAAGGACGAATGTCCACACATAGGAAAATATTGGTGAATTTTAGCAAAACGGCCAAGCGACACCAAGGTAAGTAGAAACCTGATGACAGTATTATTTCAGTTTTGTCCATCGCAAGCGTCTCTAAAAATGTGAAGTTCTTTAACAGTTGGACTCATGTCCTGAATCGTCAACCAAAGTAGGCTACATACCTCATCGGGGCCTCTTTTGGCCACACCTTCTGGATATGTGTAGAAATTTACTGATCCTGTTTTCACATCATGGATGCAGAAAACGTACAACCAAAGCTTTCTTAGATAGAACATATCTTCCACCTGAATTTTCGGCAGTGGAAGATTTTGCATGTAGTCAAAGACGAGGTATCCTACTTCTTCTTTTTCATTGCACAGTTGCAACATTTCTTTTTTTTTTTTTGAGTAAAATTTATTGGCTCGACGTAAATGGACCATCTTTTCAGTGACTGCGACACGTTTTGCGGTGTCGTTGAGAACTGGTGATTTGATCTTCGATTCCAATTCCTTACATGTGCTATAGATGTCAGTTTGGAGCCTCCCCAATCTATATCCATGGTTCTCATTATAATATTTCCGATAAAAATCGTATTTTACGCTAAATGTGTAATGCGATATTTCTCATTTATATCCAGCTCAACACTTAGATATTTAATTTCCTTACTGCAGTAATGAGAATGGTGTATTGGGGACTCATTTGTATGATCATCAATAGCATCTAGTGTTTGTGGAGGTAACACATTACCCCGGTTCATATGTTTACCGCGCATATCAATTACAGATTTTCCAGAAGCAATTAGTCAAACGGAAAAGCGCTTTATTTTTGATGGCATATAAAACGGAAAATAGATGTCTACAATCTTGAACTCTTTTGTTGGCACTGTTCAGAACAAAGGAATCGAAAACGTTGCCTCGTTTCTTAGGGTTTTCGTTCTTTGAACGGCGGCGTTTCGGATCACGTCGTATTATCAGATCCATTAGGAATGTATTGTAATCATTTTTGGGATGTCCATCACATAAATTATCTAGAAAATATTTCTTCTCTTTAGGAGGGAAGTTGTCTGTACATTTCCACTTGCAAGGACACAAAATGTTGGTGTTTGATTTTGCAGGAATAGTGTTACCTGTGGAGGTACTCACATATTGTTCACCAATAAGACGCTGCCTCTTCTGTATTTCACGTTTATAACAGTGAACACTGTGAACTCCTTTTTTCTGCTTGTTTCTGAACGGTGAAGCCACTTCAGAATCACTCTCGAAGACCGATGACATTATATAAGTATGTTCTAGTACGAAGAAATTAGTGATTAGTAAAAGCTCTACACGAACACGTAATCACATTAACCAACTGTTTGCAAACTAACTAGTTAAAAAGATATCCAGCAGACGGAGCAAGAACGAACTTCTTCCGTGCCATGCTGACATCTGTTGGTCATGCGTGGCAGTAGTTGTAAGACAGAAATAAGTCCAGTCTTCTTTTCTTCTGCCAACTTATGGAATATTCAGACCTGGTTTTCAAGGTTTGATGGGCTAAATTTCGTTCCTTTCTTGTGTTCTAAAGTTGCGTGTACCCTTTCATGACTCATATTCGGCAAAATCTCGATTTATTATTTTCGGTGTTTATTCCCTTCTTCCAACTACCGATTCAATTTACTTCTGACCAAACAGCGATTCTGGTAGCTGGAGTCGAAGGTTATCATTAATTCTGCCTTTTGAGATGTTGTGGTGATATTTCTATGGAAACTTTCATCACTTAATACATATTTCATTATTCTAACCCAGAAGTCAACTATCAGTTTCCATAGATATAGGTTTGAAAATATTTTCATTATAATCTTCATTCTCTATTTCATTCCCCGGGGGCTGACTGCCCAAAAACACAGAACTAGGTTTTTTTTAAATTTGTAACCGAAAGCCAAATACAAGTTATTATAGATTTGGCCGTACAAATTTTTTGATAATGAAATATTTTCACAAGAAGCTGTCCTCCCCAGTATCAACCCTTAGCGGTGGAATTTCGAAAATTCCTTTATTCAGCGATGTGTACAGTACAGGATGAACACCCTCTCAAAATTTTAAGTTTATATGCATAGCAGTTTCAGCTGGGCATTGATGAGAAAGAGAATCAGTCAGTATATTTCCTTGATTATCCTTGATAGTTCGGTAGCGGTTAACACAAAAAACTGAAGAGAAGCGCTGTTTGCCAACTGTGAACGTTAACTTTACGTGATTTCCCTAAATCGCTCCAGGCAAATGCCGGGATGGTTCCTTTGAAAGAGCACGGCTGACTTCCTTCCCTAATCCAATGAGACCGATGACCTCGCTGTTTGGTCTCTTCTCTCAAACAACCGAACAAGAATGTGAACGTCAACATCACTGTAATCGACAGAGATACGGTGTCTGAAAGAGGATAAATTACCATGCTCCGCGGATGTTACATGTTGTACAATGAAAGATTGGTTCAAATGGCTCTGAGCACTATGGGACTCAACAGCTGTGGTCATTAGTCCCCTAGAACTTAGAACTACTTAAACCTAACTAACCTAAGGACATCGCACACACCCATGCCCGAGGCAGGATTCGAACCTGCGATCGTAGCAGCAGCGCGGCTCCGGACTGGAGCGCCTAGAACTGCACGACCACCGCGGCCGGCGTACAATGAAAGGCCAGGCCTTAATGCTATTGCGGTGATAAGTTTGTCAAAGCTGTAAATGCTGCAGTGGATAGCGAAATAAGAAGTCATTGCACGGTGACAGTCAGTTAATCCACTCTAAAGTACGGACCATAAAGCATTGCCACGTTTATTAGAACGGTGTTACAATCCTGCAACAGGTCTCCACAGTCCATCGGTTTCAAATGAATAGTGCACCGTCTGCACGTAATGCCCTGATGCCAGAACAAAGACCAGTCCAGCTACAAAGGCACTGACAATAGTGGCTGCTGCTTTCCGAATGACTCCGGCTCGTCTCTTATGCGGGTTCCGGGATCCACCTGCATCACAGCGATAGCTGAGTACGCGTGGGATGTGACAGCGATGAAAGCACTCTCCGAGTACGCGTTATTCAGTTCCATTAATTGCATTCCAACAGCTTCAGAAGAACAGGTGCACACATAGGCAGGAATACCCGGACTTTCACCTCTGTTCCACAAATAGCGCGTTTAGTTTGGCCAGTCACTTTCAAATGTCTGTGAACTGGTCTGTCAGCTCTTATCCCTTGATATTCACCCAGCAGTTATTAACATCTGCCATAGATATAAGATTCAGGAATAGCACTTACCTGGTTGACATTTTATTTCAGTATATACGTTTTTTCAACGTGTAGCGACTCTTAAAGCAGTGAGAACAGGTTTAATAAAATACCAGTCTTAGGGAAGGAATATTATTTTGTTATTCAAGAGGGATAATCGTTCCTGTGAGTACCAAAGTAATCTATATTCATTAATTTTACGTTCTTCTAGCATTATGTTGCTGTTTCCACTGATATAAGGTAGTGTGTACCCATTCCTCAAAAACCTCACTTAGTGAGAACTACGCAGGTATCATAAAAGAGAGAGACCTGTGAATATAATGGGATTCTTTATCAACGTTTGTACCAGAAAGTCACCGCAAAGTATCTGGAGGATGTAAATGGTGTGCCAGAACCGTATTTCTCTCTATTTTGTTCAATTCCTGGAGCATACGCGGCAAGAAATGTTGTCCCCTATTTACATATCTGGGCAACGTTAATCCATTACTAGAAAAGTTAACTTCATTAAATGTTAAAGCGTTACTGTACAGGAGATTTATTAGAAGTTAAACTAAATCATGCTAGTACACTGCTCCCCATTAAAATTGCTACAGACGCGAAGTTTAACCGACAGGAAGAAGATGCTGTGATATGCAAATGATTAGGTTTTCAGAGCATTCACACAAGGTTGGCGCCTACAAGGTGCTGACATAAGGAAAGTTTCCAAACGATTTCTCATACACAAACAGCTGTCGACTGGCGTTGCCTGGTGAAATGTTGTTGTGATGCCTCTGTATGGAGGAGAAATGCGTACCATCATGTTTCCGACTTTGATAAAAGTCGGATTGTAGCTTATCGCGATTGCGGTTTATCGTATCTCGACATTGCTGCTCGCGTTGGTCAAGATCAAATGATTGTTAGCAGAATATGGAATCGGTGGGTTGAGAAAGGTAATGGAACGCCGTGCTGGATCCCAACGGCCTCGTATCACTTGCAGTCGAGATGACAGGCATCTTATCCACATGGCTGTAACGGATGGTGCAGCCACGTCTCGATCCATGAGTCACCACATGGGGACGTTTGCAAGACAACAACCATCTGCACGAACAGTTCGACGACGTTTGCAGCAGCATGGACTATCAGCTCGGAGACCATGGCTGACCTTGACGCTGCATCACAGGCAGGAGCGCCTGCGATGGTGTACTCAACGACGAACCTGGGTGCACCAGTGGCTAAACTTCATTTTTTCGGATGAATCCAGGTTCTGTTTACAGCATCATGATGGTCGCATCCGTGTTTGGCGACATCGCGATGAACGCACACTGGAAGCGTGTATTCGTCATCGCCATACTGGCGTATCACCCGGAGTGATGGTATGGGGTGCCATTGGTTACACGTCTCGGTCACCTCCTGTTCGCACTGACGGCACTTTGAACAGTGGACGTTACATTTCAGATGTGTTACGAGCCGTGGCTCTAGCCTTCATTCGATCCCTGTGAAACCCTACATTTCAGCAGGATAATGCACGACCGCATGTTGCAGGTCCTGTACGGGCCTTTCTGGATACAAAAAATGTTCGACTGCTGACCAGGCCAGCACATTCTCCAGATCTCTCACCAACTGAAAACGTCTGGTCAATGGTGGCCGAGAAACTGGCTCGTCACAATACGCCAGTCACTACTCTTGATGAACTGTGGTATCGTGTTGAAGCTGAATGGGTAGCTGTACCTGTACACGCCATCCAAGTTCTGTTTGACTCAATGCCCAGTTGTATCAAGGCCGTTATTACGGCCAGAGGTGGTTGTTCTGGGTACTGATTTCTCAGGATCTATGCACCCAAATTGCGTGAAAATGTAATCACATGTCAGATCTAGTATAATATATTTGTCCAATGAATACCCGTTTATCGTCTGCATTTCTTCATGGTGTAGTAATTTTAATGCCCAGTAGTGTAAATTCTATGTTGCTGGTGCAGTGAAATGAGCAAGTGAATAAAACGTATTATTGTTGCTTAAACTGGAATGTTTTGGTTGGGGAAGTTTGGATAGGTCATCAAAGATAATTAAAAATACAGCTACCTGATTTAATCGTTTAACTCTATAATTGTTTAGTTATCATTATTATATCAAGGGAGCAAGAAAATACCGGAGAATCAAACAGTATGCGACGTAAGATGCATATGTCCCTTCATGAACAAGAAAATGTAAAAGTTTTCATCCAGGAGCGAGGCTCGTGTAGGAGACGAAACTTCTTTTCTCACAGTAAAAAGTCGTACGGCTGCAGCTGTCGAAGGTATGGGGTATCACATTTAAGAAAAATTTTCCTAAAGCCTGTTCCCCAAGAAATACCACATCACTGAACGAATCTTTCGATTTCTTGTCCAGTCACATTTTGACTAGACTCTGGGCTTCATTTTTTACGGATATGTCACTCCTAGGTTTCTCTTTATATTGAGTGACAGACTAAAAAAAAAAATCCCCCTTTGTCTTCACTGCAGCTGCTTCCGCCAACGCCACTTAAAGATCTCAGCACTCTCGGTGGCTCCAAGCCTCAAAATCTTGCGAATTGGCGACCTGTCTGGGCCATGCACTGCAAGTGCGAGACCCACACTATCCGCAAACTTGTATTTTTATTACTGAATTGAGGGTTGTCATGGCAACCAGCGACGTGCGGAGATCAAGTTAAGGGTTCCGCACACATGATTGTGATTATCACAGGTCCAACGCACAGTGAGCACAATCTGCATTGCAGTAAGAATCACGTATTATGCAGAACTTTTCCGTCGCAGAGTTCCCTGCCGGAAACTACTGCGGGTGGACTTGGTGCTGAGAAGTCAGAGGGAGATTTTACAACACCCACAGAGAGGTTCGCCGAAGTGGGCACTGTGTGAGGAAGCGTAACTTTGATCTTACCGAAGGCCGGACGCCTGTACCTGACAGCGGTGGCGCCGTCACCGGACGGCAGAAGAACCTTCCGTGAATTCCTGGTATGGCACTCGGGCCAGTGACCTCAGACAAAGGGCCCCTCCCAAAACCAACGCTGATTGGACAGCCACTGGGCGTTAGACACCGAACGGGAGTGATGGTGATTGAGTAGTTCATAACTAGATTTTTACTATTGGATTGGGCCTGGGGCGGAGCGCCAAGTCCGTCTGATAAGTACAGAAATAAAAAATTCCCGTTTTGGCTTCGAACAGAGGCAGTCACTTTTGCTCCGGTCCATGCGATGGAGTGATTGCGAAGTTTTGTATTTCATCTGGCAGCCCGAACATTAGTTTTGTATATACGCGGTCGTGTGGGTCAGTCACAGCTGCAACAAGACGTTGATCCACATGTCGGCACCACGAAGGGGCCTGCTGCTGTAGTTTCGACGTTCCAGAGAACATCACAGCGTAAATATACGCAGCTTTGGCCGTATTCAAATAGG
Source organism: Schistocerca cancellata (assembly GCF_023864275.1). Taxonomy (NCBI): domain Eukaryota; kingdom Metazoa; phylum Arthropoda; class Insecta; order Orthoptera; family Acrididae; genus Schistocerca; species Schistocerca cancellata. The sequence goes on along the minus strand of NC_064628.1, from coordinate 172,552,897 downwards.
TCTTGTCGAGACAGGTACAGAAGGGCTAGTTGTGGGCGAAATATGCAATGCAGTGTGTGCTCAAAGTCTCCGGCTTTTTCCATTCGTTTCCTCACAAGTTTCACTCGACTGTTGTCATACATTTCCAGCTACAACAACCGGAACTCTGGCTGTAAAGCAGCAGCAGGTTGGTATTGTTCATCGCCTAGTAGAAGTCTGGACTTTCTATCTATGCCACTTCGTAGGGCACTGGCTCAAACCGTGCAATTCATGAGACTCGAAGCCTTAATAGTCTTTAATTTTTATACGGTTGCTGCAACTGAATATCAAGTAAAAACACAACAGTAAACAGCCAACACCCAGTTATTCCCACTCACACTCATTGTTTACATTAATCGCGCGCACCTCGACGTAGCCACACACTTATGTTACCCGAGCTTGTCGGATCATGATTACCGCAGGCGGTGCAGCGTATTTTCTGTCATAAACGGTAGGTACCAAGCTAACTATTAACGGACTCAAAGAAAGTTAACGGAAGTTAGAGTCCGTTAACGTTTGCTTTTTTTCATTAACTTACAATTTAATCCGTTACTTGAAAATTGAACTTCGATAATTAACGATTGACGGATGAATGGTCTTGTGCCTAGCAATGCAAATTTATTTATTTATTTTACTTTCACGATTGTTGCATGAGATGCTGACTCATATTAAACGTACGGAATGTTTAATCAAAGGTTCGCAACATCGTCTCGTAGAACTTTACACTAGATTTTGCTGAATGTTTCAGTGTTTCTCTAGAGCTACCTAAACAGACTAGTAACGAGTCACAAAACACATCTTTGATCTACTCTGTCTTCCGTCTACCCACTTTGATTAGGCTGCATGTCCTTGGCATCATTTCCATAAATCTCAATCAGTTAACTGTCTTTAATGCCACCAGAATTATCGTTTTTTTCTCGATGTAAATCACTCTGGACACATAGTTCTGCAAATCTGAGAGCTGTGACTGACCCCAGTCACTAACGAACAACGTCAACTGAGACTTAAGCGAATTTCATTATGTTCCTTTATGATAAGAACGAGACGTGGGATAGTAACGAAGACTATGGCAGGTCCCTCAGACTCAGATTTCTCGTACAGATTTCAGTCCTAGAGGGTATTATTTCGTTATTTTAGTACTTATGGTATAAAGGAGAGGAGCGACAGTTGGAGAGCAGCCTTTACTCGAGGGATGGCGAACACCGTCACGGGACGCAGGACAACGCAGAGAAATTGGTGTTCCTCTATAGTGCCTACATGTGAGTGCAATGATTAGCCGAAACAATACCCCCCCCCCGCCCCCCGTGCCCCACCACGCACAGACCCACACGCAATAGTTCCGTCTTCTCCCCAGCCTGTCAAATAATATGCTGACTCAGTTAAAATTGTGCCAGAATCTCAAGTATTCCTCTTTCGCCACCAGCTATCTTGGCCTCGTCTTACCCACTGGCTCGATACTAGCAAATTACTCAATGTTTGCAAGTAAAAGTGAGCGTGCAGCAGTTGCGTTGATGGTATATGTCCCCCATTTGCTTCCTCTAAGCATGATTTAACATATTTCAGCTACACTACCGATGCTACGGTCGCAGGTTCGAATCCTGCCTCGGGCATGGATGTATCTGATGTCCTTAGGTTAGTTAGGTTTAAGTAGTTCTACATTCTAGGGGACTGATGACCTCAGATGTTAAGTCCCATAGTGTTCAGAGCCATTTGAACATTTTTTTTTACACTACCGTATTTGGCCCCAGATTAAGGTACGAAAATCGTTTCAAATGCTCTACATTTGTATATTACCAATTTCGAAAGCCTCTCGTTAACAGTATGAGCTATAAATAACAAAAACATAATGAGCTATAGTTTACGCACGAATACCAAACCATGCTTAATCTTGGATCTACTTATTTTTAGTTATTAAATGCGTATAAAAAGCTGTAATAGGTCTTGCAGAGTTTATTTCATTGAAATTAAACTTGGAGGGTTCAGAGCCTATTTGATATTAAGAGTATTCAATGCCACAACCACAAAACAAATAGCTCAATAATACTTTTCCACAGCAGAACAGTAATTAAGTATAGGAATATGATTTTGTTATAGTCGGTTGGGTTAACGCTAAGTGGAGCATATCTGCTCAATACGCAACGGTAGCGCAATCAATGTAAACACCGGATGTGCTGAAGTGCAAACAGACAAGGAAGTCATTGCCCATAGCAGGCGAGAGAGGTCACGAAGAAACACCTGACTCAGCACATAGATAATAGTGCCAAGCAAATACAACGCTGTTGCATAACTAGGAATCATCAAGTAACTTCACCTAGACCCTACACAAGAACGTCTTTCAGACTGCTCACTTTGCTTAATGGATCGATCTGAAGTTAAAAATTACGCCAGCCAAGAGAGCTGACAGTCTCACAAAAGCGGGATCACATTCAGCCCCCTTATGGGGATAATCACGCCATTGAGTGTTATAAAACGCCCAGCTTCCTTCCACTCACTCTCAGAGTTAGGCCACTCCATCTACGACTACTACAAGGTTATCGAAGCAAGGTAAGCTCTGCTAGTTGCGGGATGTCCTGGTCTGTAGAATGCAGTGTCTACAGCCACTGCCACCTTGATCGATATGAGTCTGCAACAGCCTGGCTATGTAGGGAACTTCTACTCTGCCAGCTGCAGTCCTGCTGGTCACAACAGTGACTGCCTGAAAATGAGGGCTGGGCCAATCTGCCACGAATGAAGAACTGATCTTCCCGATTGCAGGCTGTACAAGTACCGCCTCACTGGCTGTGTGCTGGGATTGCCTCTTGGGTGTCTTACGTGTCGGTGTTGAGTCTTCCACAAACGCTCCACTTTGTCAACTAACAGCAGGGCAAGCAGATGTATGGGGCCTAGTCTAAGCGCAACTTTACTCACCGAGACTGCCGAGGCTCTGAAAGACGTGCGCAGCCTCGCTGAGCCGTAGCGACGCGCTGGCTGCCAGACGCTTCTAAGTGGGACCGCACCACTGACCGCCGCCGAGGCCGGAGCCTGAACCTGCAAATTCATCCATGGGCGCCGACGGCAACTCGGCGCCTTCATGCCATGGGGACTCAGCACAGCCGCTGGTAGGCAGCTTCAGGAAGAAGACAGTGAAAGTGAAATTCTTGCTGTTATACGTCAGTTAGCTGAATGATTCCTCATTAGCGCACCAGTGCTCCACAGGATTCCACGACCACACATCTGCCTGTCGATACTGTACTCATGTAGGAGGCCACAATTGGCGGGCCCGTAAAATATCTCAAATACATACTTCTAAGATCTTTAATTTTCCACTTTCCAGCATTTTGTTCAGCTGAAAGCTTCTGTTTCCATCAATCTGACCCCGCACACAACTGCTAGATGATGCTTTATTGGAACATTATGATGTACAGCCACTTGTAGGTAGTATTACAATACATATGATGAACATGTGAGGCAATGCCGACCCTATGACTTATTCTAGAAGACAGGGTTAAGAAATGGCAAACCCACGTTTATAACATTTGCAAACTTAGAAAAGCTGTTCACAATATTGACAGTACTCTCTATGAAATTCTGAAAGTGGCAGGGATAAAATACAGGGAGCAAAAGGCTATTTACAACTTTTAGAAAAACCAGAAGGCTGTTATAAGAGTCAAGGGGCATGGAAGGGAAGCAGTGGTTGTGGAGGGAGTGAGATAGGGTTGTAGCCTATCTAAGATTTTATGCAGTCTGTACATTAAAAAAGCAGTAAAGGACACCAAAGAAAAATTTGGAGAAGGAATTAAAATTCAGCTAAAAGAAATAAAAACTTTGAAGTGTCAGAGACAGCAAAGGACTTGGAAGAGCAGTTGAGTGGAATGGACATCCTCTTGAAAGGTGGATATAAGATGAAAATGATCGAAAGCAATACAATCGTAATGAAATGACGTCAAATTAAATCAGGCGATGATAATGGAATTAGATTAGGAAACGAGACACTTGAAGTAGTAGATGAGTTGTGCTATTTGGCCAGTAAAATAACTAATGCCTGACGAAGTAGAGAGGATATAAAATGTAGACTGGAAATGGCATGAAATGCGTTTCTGAAGAAGAGAAATTTGTTAACATCGAAAATAGCCTTAAGTATTAGGAAGTCTGTTCAGAAAGTATTTGTCTGGAGTGTAGCCATGCATGGAAGTGAAACTGGACGATAAACAGTGCAGACAAAAAGAGAACAGAAGCTTTGCAAATATGTTGCTATAGAAAAAGTTGAAGATTAGATGGGTAGATCACGTAACTAATGAGGAGGTGCTGGTAAGAACTGAGGAGACGATAAATTTGTGGCACAACTTGACCAAAAGAAGCTATTGGTTCCTAGGACACATTCTGAGACATCAAGCATCACCAGTTTAGCAATGGATGTATGTGTCTGGTTTGTGTGTGTGTGTGTGTGTGTGTGTGTGTGTGTGTGTGAGAGAGAGAGAGAGAGAGAGAGAGAGAGAGAGAGAAAGGGAGGGGCTTAAAATCGATGAGGGTGACCAAGAGATGAATACAGTAAGCAAAGTTAGAAGGATGTTGGTTGCTTTAGATATTGGGACATGAAGAGGCTCGCACAGAAGAGAGTAGCATGCAGAGCTGCATCACACCAGGCTTTGGGCTAAAAACCACAACATGAAATGCTTGTGAATTTCATATAGTTCATGGAAAATTACATTGCCCTTTGTACATTCTCCTGAAAGACTTTGCACAAATTTTCCCACTTATTCCCTGATGGATGTACATAAGACGACATACATGGAGTTCAACTCAGCCACTCCCGTGATCATTCGTAAACAGCTATGTTGCATCTCAGGAGCAATGAGAAACAGGTGTAATTAGAATGCCAAAGTGTGTTCTTAACTGTGAAGGAAAGGTGAATGACTATAAACCACAAAATAATTCTGTATCACAGCAAAGCAACACATGTCTTGTGAGAATAGCCTGGAAATTTGGAATGGAAAATTTTCTCTGCATTTCTTTCTTTGTGAAAGATAATAAATTTACTAGTGGTTTATATGGATAGTTTTAATGTAATGATACATAAAATACTTAATTATAGCCAAGGAACAGAGGTTAAAGGTTCATATAATATGCGTCACATGCTATGCTGAACTGAAAATGACCCATTTAACTAAAATAAAGGTAGAAGCTTTCATGCATGATTTGGGATTGAATTTATGGAACAAAGATACACCTGCGACTTTTCTCGACAGACGACACTGTAAATAAACACATGGTTCAGAGACATGGGGATTTATTTGGTCAGTGATGGATAGCTGTTCATTTATTTCTTTATTCTTCTTCATGTCACATTGATGGCCCTTCTTCAATCTGAAGGTTTTGGCACCAATGACAATAATAACTGTCATAATATTCTTAAGTTTTCTGTCTCTGGAGATTTAATAACTTAAATACATAATTAGCATTCCATTCTTTGTCACTAATAACACAATCATGAAAGGTACATTAAATTTTATCAGTGTACAATAATTCTACTAATTTTCTATTCTGCAGTTTAACATTTTAGTATTTCTGTAAGTTAACAAGGCCAGTTAAATCTAAGAATAAAGAGGTCCAGCACCATATTAGATATAAAAGAATTTTCAGGTCTGGCAGAGATTTCCCTATATGGCTGTTGATATCTTGGAAGTGATACACTGCACAGAAAAAAAAGAAGGCAGGGTACAGACGCAAAAGATTTGCCACAGTCTAATACGGCTGAGAGCATGGAGTGTTGACAGAATTGAATTTTATACCATTATGAAAGATATACCCAAGGCAGACGGTGAAAAGGATGGTAGATATGTGAACTCAGAAAGGAGTGATAGCTGCATGCGATAACTTTCGTGTGATGCAAATAACAATACCTGATTATATATGAAGTGTACTCAACTCTAAATAATCACTCATTTATGGAAAGTTAACATAAGAAATGATGCAACTATTACCTTAGTTAATGTCTAAATTCTGACAAAAGCTGATCGTTTAAAGTTCCGTAAGTCGCTTGAGACAAAGAGAGTCATGGGGAACTTCTTATCACAGACTTATCTTGTTTGACGTTGAGCACTTTGTTTCGGCTAAGATGTCAATACATCAACAATTTAATGTGTAATATGGTATGAATAGCATAACATGGTGTCATGTACAATGTACATAAATTCAAAGAATGAAGCAATCGTATTTGCGATAACGGCTGTACCGTATACCAGTTTCACAAACAGTTTTTGGCATGTTCCTGTTGCTAAAAAGGAATACTTTTGACTTATCAGAGTGACTTAGTGATGGTCTTGAATAGGAGTTGTTAGATGTGGTGATATAGTGCACGTGATATGATAGATGTAGCTACAAGAAGATATCATCCAATGGCAACTGGCACGTAAGCATTACATATCGTCTCATTATAGAGACACAACAAGGCCTCGCTGCCTTAACCTATGATGCCTTTAGCTCTGAGACAGCATCATACTTGAACACAACTAACATTTCGCAAATGTTAACACAGTTACACTAATGACTGTGCAAATTTTTTTCACCATGATGCAAATATGTAACTGAATGAAGCTTATACAATAAATAAATGCCCTTCAATGAAAAAATGGTTATGGTTCAGAACTGGATATGAGTTGTGAAATACCAGTACCAAGCGAAACCTTCATGTGCTGTTGTTACAGAGTAGCTTCCGCAGTGTCGAATGAAGGAGCTTAAAATATTCTTAACAAACCTCCCTCCAGATAATTTTTATGTCAGTTCCCAAAACATTAATAGTCGTTGATCAATGGGTATGACGAACATACCGCCCAAATTTCTTTAAAAAAGTAAAGTCACTTCATACATGTACACTCTGTATGACCTCTCCTGAATAAACGGAAGATAAGTTTCCAGTCATGAACGTTGTAAGTAGACTGTATAGGTTTTTTTATTGGTAACGGCACGTAGCGCTCTGTATTAAAATCACTGGCTGTGCTGTGTGCAGTCTGTGGCTGGTTTGCATTGCTGTTGGCTATTGTGGTGTTGGGCAGTTGGCTGTTAACAGCGCGTAGCGTTGCGCAGTTGGAGGTGAGCCGCCAGTAGTGGTGGATGGGGGAGAGAGATGGCGGAGTTTTGAAATTTGTAAGACTGGATGTCATGAACTGCTATGTATATTATGACTTTTCAACACTATAAAGGTAAATACATTGATTGTTCTCTATCATATAATCTTTCATTTGCTAACTATGTCTATCAGTAGTTAGTGCCTTCTGTAGTTTGAATCTTTTATTTAGCTGGCAGTAGTGGCGCTCGCTGTATTGCAGTAGCTTGAGTAACGAAGATTTTTGTGAGGTAAATGTTTTGTGAAAGGTATAGGTTAATGTTAGTCAGGGCAATTCTTTTGTAGGGATTTTTGAAAGTCAGATTGTGTTGCGCTAAAAATATTGTGTGTCAGTATAAGCACAGTCATGTATAATTTTTGCTAAGGGGACGTTTCATATGTCGACCCTTAGCCGAGGATACCCCACTGGAATCTTCAGATTTTTTCTTGTAGTTTGTGTAATTAGTGTATCTTTTGTTTATTGCTAGCGCGTAATTGTAGAGGGAATCTCCTTTGTAGTTGCAGCCTTTCATTGTTGTACAGTAAAACAGTTGTGGCATGCATGTAGATTTGTACTAAGTATTTCGCAGCTGCGCTTGCGATTAACTAGACATTATTTTCAGTGCTATGTTAATGTGTTTTCTTATTTTTGCTCTTCAAATTGTGCTTTTCTGTGTTGTCGTGTGAAATATTGTGATAATTATGGCGTGTGAAAAACGTAATACTAGGTTCCAAATTAAACTGAGAAATGACAGTGAAGACGAAAGCAGTGTGTTAGCGCCACCATGTAATGAATTAACTAACGTTCAACATAGTAATTTGGTAATTGTGCATAGGGAAATGGAGCGGGCTGCAAATAATGGTGTAGGCAGTGAAACTATTAGTGAACAGGGAAGCATTATCGATCGATCGGTCGGCAACAGCTCGTCCCAGGAAACCGAAATGACAGGACACAATCTTGCAAATACTGTAGATTCAGGTTTTGGGTCCTCACAGTTTTCTCAAATAAGTCAAGACACATTTTCTGCTTGTCAAAATGTGAAGGTTGCCGGTGCAACTTCACTGACGAAAAGCACTGAGGAACATGTTTCAGACACCAGTGCATTGTTATTACAGTTAATGCAACAAATGGGACAAAGGCTACAAAAGTTAGACACAACGCTTGAACAAAATCAGAAACAAATGGGACAAAATCTTCAAAAGTTAGACACAATGGAACAAAATCTTCAAAAGCTAGACAGAATGGAACAACACCAGAGACAAACACAGCAACAGTTAGACGCAATGGAACAAAAGCTTCAAAAGTTAGACTCAGTGGAACATAAGCTTGAACAAACATGTGAAGATTTAACTACTGAGTTACATAACATTGAATCGAAATGTCAAAAAGTCTGTAATGACGTAAAAACACAAATTTGTGAGCATTTTCAACCTATTTTTTCGCGGCCTGAAAATGCATTACAGAATCACGAAGCAGCCATAAAAGAACTGCAAACTATTGTTCATGAGACCTTGCAAGCTAAAATTGACTCAGTTGCATCTACCGATTCGGTTACACAACTTGCAAAAACTCAGGAAAACTTAAAGGACACAGTAGGTACTCTGAAAATTGGTTCAGAAAGACACATGGAGGAAATTAGTTCATTATCAGAGAAAGTAGTTGAACTTTCGGATCAGCTATATAATTTATCTACGAAGGTAGATGATAATCTGAATGACACAAAACAGGTAGTCTTTAATGACACAGAAGAGTGCGAACAAATTAGGAAATTCAAACAAAATCAGAATCAAATTAATACGCAACACCAAAGAGAAATCCGGGAAGTACAAGATCAGGTGACACAGGTAATACAAGAATTACGTATTTCAGAGGACACTCGCGCCCCAATACGGGAAGTGGGACATAGAAATACGGAACAGCCACAAAATAATAACACAGCGCATTTCGGAAATTATGAAAGAAATTGGCAAGGTGCACCGAATTTTGAAATGGAACCGCCGGAACGACGTAACAATGACCGATATGCGACTCGCCGACACGATGATTTTGACTATAACCTGTTCATTACTACTCGTAAATTTAAAACATTTAAGAATTCTGGCAACTACATTCATCCACAAGCGTGGCTCCATCAATTCACTCATTGTTTTCCTCCCAACTGGTCATTAGAGCACAGAATAGAATTTATGTGTGGCTATTTAGAGAATGAACCAGCTGTAAGAATGCGATTGGTCATTCACGATTGCCACAGTGAAGGAGAATTTTATCATTCCTTCCTCTCTGCATATTGGTCTCAAGCTACACAAGACCGAGTAAAACATAGCATCATAATGATGAAACATTTCGAACAATCTGAATTTTCCAGTCTTGTGACATATTTTGAAGACATGTTGCACAAGAATCAGTACCCGTCAAACCCATACAGCCCCTCAGAACTTATCCGCATTTACTTAATCAAATTACCTGAACATTTACGACATATTATTTTGGCAGGACGTTGCAAAGACGACATTGAAGCTTTTCAGGGACTCTTACAAGAATTAGAAATTAACACTGACAATCGCGTAACGCGAAAACAGGGACACAACAATTACAGGTCACATCCGTCACAATTCCACGATGTAAGAAATAATAACTGGACACGAAAAGGCTATTCTCACAACACAAATCGTGACCAAAAGAGACACCACCTGTATGACAACCGTTGGCAGAGTAGTAATAGTTACAGAGAAAGATCGCATTTCCATAGTAATGAGTATGACAGAGACAGTCATAGAAACAGACAATATGGCAACCAGAACTATTATTATCACGGGAGACAGAATAACTTCAGACGCAACGGTCTACCGTGCAGTGATAATTCAGGGAGAAATTCTCCACCACTTAACCGACAAGAAAGAAACTACAGGGACTACCGACATGATGTCAGACGATATAATCATAACGACAGACCTGAACTTCATCAGAACTGGTGGGATTCAAACAGAGCAGGGCACTCTCGACAAGGTGAATTTGTAGAAGTTAGGTCTCCTAATCCCAATAACGACGCACACCAACAAAGAGATAGCAGACAATGACTCGCACCGCAGGCAGCCACGTGCGCCGGCTGGCTCAGAGAAAAATAACGTAGACGCTAACCTTGAGAAAAATGAGCATTCTTTACCAATGTACCATATACCATATGATAATTCCGTTGAAACTGGAGCTCTGCTCACTAGAAACGGTAAAAGATTGCACCACATTTCACATGTAAAATCGTTTATTGAGAGATCATCTTCTTTTTAATGTAGTCTCTGCCACAAAGTTTTTCACTTTACATCACTAGTACAATTTGTCACACTGAGAAACTGTTAACATGCAACAATGTTTTGAAGTTAACTATCCAGTCAAGAACCTAAGGAACTTATTTAGACAAATGCATTGCTATAGTGAACAGACGACACAGAGTTATTATTTGTACAATCTTGCTTGTTAGTTGCATGATTATGTAACAACTATCAGGCTTACATACTTAGAACATATAACAGTACTGCTAATGAGATTTTACTGCAACATTTTGGTTTAGTTGAAAATTCATTATGGATTTAAAGTGCTTTCTGAGAGATACCAGATGTCACAGTGGTTGGTTTATTTGACAGCTACACGACTATATCACGACGCTACTAATGTGTGACACAATTTACGTTGTTGCTTTTGCGGTGTATCTGTTTTATATCTGCACAGTTTTTCTGAATTCTTCTGTAAAGTAAAACATGTTTTAATAGTAACTTTTGTGGTATAGCTACAATGAGACAGCCTTTTCTGTAGCACAAGTATACGTTACATTATAGTACTTTCTTGATCACAGTAAGGTACGTAGTAACTACGATATCTATACGCATAGCATTTCACTTTTGTTTACGATGAGGTAAGTACATTGACTTCTGTAGAACTTAGCTTTTGGAGGACGATAACTACGACACTTCCACAGAATTATCTTGCAGCAAGACGCACATTTGGCGCTAAGGGACACGTATTTGAGTGATTAATTTTGTACTTAAAACATTTATTTTTAAAGATTTTTGAATTAAAAAGATACTAAGGTATTCCGTGATACATTTCATTCCATTTCTGTGATCTGTAACACCTGAGGGTATAATTACATTGATCGTCAGGGGGTTACATGTCTACTTTGTGTACCATGTGTTTGGCAAGCACAAGGAGCCCTGGCTAATATGGTATTTTCTTATACAACTTTACACATCAGTACCATATTCCTCTAACACACAAATTACTCAGCTATCTGATCATTTAACTGAGAGATCAACTTTTTTTTACTACATCAGTGACACATGTTTACACAATTACACAGTTGGATAACTTCACACGTATGAAACTTTATTTTGTCTGTACTGTGTGAACTGTTCATATTTGTTCGGAACCATTGTGATACTATGAGAGCTTTGAATGATGTATTTGGTATGAGATCATGATTTTTAAAGTACGTTTGAGGTAGATGACGCTATTGAAATGAGCAGAGAATTTTCTTTAGGTTTTGAAATTATTGCAGAAGGCTACGACGTTTTTGAGATTTGACTGAGGCGTTATGATGTTATTATTACGACGACGATGTGTATTATGCTGCTGAGGTATGTTTATGATTAATAAGCTGATGCTATATGAGTTATTTGATTATGCTACGTATCTGTTATGATGAAATATTGAAGAATTGTCGACGAATATGTATATGTGTAAAAAGGTAAGGAATAATGAGTAGTGGTTCGGGACTCTGGTTTGTGAAAAAGGTTGTTGGAAACCAAGAATCGTACTTTAAGAGTTATGAAATGTATGTAAATGCGTGAATGTATTATAATGCCGACGAAAATTTTTTGGATACTTTCATATCAATAGGATTTTGTTTCTACACATTTGTAACGCAAATTCTCAAACTGTGGAACTTTTTTATATGAGACTGCCACTGTAGCAAAAGCTGCTGTCGTAAATATTTCTGTAAGAAAGGTAGGTGACCTTGACGTAATGCGTTTTGGGCGCCCAGCTGAGAGGTAGTCGTCTGACAAAAGAAAGCCATTTGATGGAGAAAAAAGGAGGCCATTATCCTCGCCATTGACATTCCTTTAGAGAAAGCATCGCAAATACGACACGCTCATTACTTGGAAAGATACTTACATCTGCACACCTGATTATGACAAGCGTCTTTCTACGAGAGTAGAGAGAATTTCTACTAACTTATGAAATGTCACATGACTATTGAATGATATTTTTATGCTTTACTTTTCATAGTTGCTTTTTTCATTTGATATCTAGTTTCCAGCTGTGTTGCTGCATTGGTTTTATAAAATAAAATAAAATGCATTTGCTAATGTGAACACTTTCTGTCAACAGATCTATTAAATAATAATTTTGTGATCCACATTCTTCAAAAAAAGGAACACTTGGAAAGGAAAGAACAATAAGAAGGGACTAGTAACAGTAACTGCATACATAATTTTCTTTTCAAGTACATGGTAATATTTTTTTTACAATAAGTTGTTGTGGTGCACCACATTAATTACATAGACACTAAGATGTGACATAGGTATTAGACATGGCCATCTTTACTGTAATAATTTTTCTGCTTGAGCTTTGTCATGTTTAGATATAAGTTATTGCATTTGCTGCTGCTCTTTGCCAGGCATAATGTTACTGAATTTGACTTTGTATTGCTCTGTTAAGCCATTTTTACTACTGATTTATTTTTATTGTTTGCTGCACATTGTCTTATATTAGTTGTAATATTGAAATTGCTTTGCTAATTCCCATAATGCTGCTTGTTTCGCCAATTTCCATTTTTTTGTCATTGCTGTTTGTATTAATTGTTTTGTGCTGCTGCATTGCCTCGTCCCTTAGTTTATGCATCTGAGCTCAGTAGATTTAAGTTAGCTTTAGAGTGGGTAGACTATATAAGAAACTGACTATGGACAATAGGGAAAGGATGCATTGAGAAGTTATATGAAAAAGACTTGGGCCAAAATAAGTACTGTACACTGAGAAATAATTATTTTTATAGAAATATGAATAGAATACAGAAAGCAGGTATAGATAGGACTTTTTGGGAATAATGATGAATGAAGGGAGATCTCCAAGAAGCAAAGAATGTTTTGTTTGCAAAATACTGCAGTAAAACAAACCCTGTCCTTTCCTTTTGTATTATTCCGTTATATGTTTGTGTACCCTTGTGTATTTGTGTTCATCCTGTCTTTATGTGTTTATGTGATACGATTTATGTTGTAGATTTTTCTAATACTCAGCTACATTCACTATGATGAGGAATACTGTTATCCTCAAATATAATTTGCATTAATAATATGTTATTTACTTTGTAAAGATGTTTAGACATTATTTATCTGTTCTGTTTTGTTGCTCATGTGTGAAGTTGATGTTTCAAAAGTTATTCTGATCTTTTATGTAGATACTTAAAAATCCTGTAACACTGATGCATATGTTATTTCGATTCTTTTGTAAAGCCTGTATTACTACAAATGTTATCTGTATTATTATGTTTGTAATGATGTTTTCTGTATCTTTGTAATTGTATTCTCATGTTATAAAATTGTAATTGTCACCAGTTCATCATATTATTAACTTGTAAGTTACATTTCACTGCACATGTTTCTCTTGGTCATAGTATATGCACAATATGTGAGAAGTAGGGACTGTTAGTGTTTGCAAGTGTGTTAATAATTCAGCAAGAGACTGGATAACAGCATTGCTGGTTGTTAGGACAATTCCAAATACTTTCTGAGTGCACAAGTGGTGGTTACGGACTTGCTATATTATCTGCAAGACTCTTCAATGGTGATTGTACACCTGCACAGTCACAACAGATGGCTGCTGGCCATCTCTACAAGGACTACAGTGGGTCTGCATCTTTGATGACCCAGCAATACCATTAGTTCTACAAGGACTACAGTGGGTCTATACCTTTGCTGGCTCACCAGTACCATTATTTCTACAAGGACTACAGTGGGTCTGCACCTCTGGTGGCCCACCAATACCACAATCTCTACCAAGACTACAGTGGGTCTACTCTGTGATGACCTACCTACCAATATTCTTCGAAACTTCGACTGACTCTGCTGTGGGTTTGCTCTGTTGTGGCCCATTACCTGTCTGCATGTCAAGAGTCAGCACTGTCTTTCCATTGGAAGGACAACACTACGTCTTCAAGATTGCATGGAAATCGACTACTTCCATGTGCATTTTCTTTTACTGCTCAGACTGTGAGAAAAACACTGCAATTTTACTGTGATGAACGATCAGGACTGTCTTTATGGATTGTGAGAAAATTTTAGCTTTTGACCAACATTGTATCGAGAAGTGTGTGCATTTGATTTCTTTGTTATTGTAATTATGAAAAATTTGTTTCAAGTGTATATTGGCCACTGCCCAAAAAATTTGTAAAATTTTTTGTGGGGAGCATGGGGGCTATGTAAGTAGACTGTATAGGATTTTTTATTGGTAACGCCACATAGCGCTCTGTATGAAAAACACTGGCTGTGCTGTGTGCAGTCTGTGGCTGGTTTGCATTGTTGTTGGCTATTGTAGTGTTGGGCAGTTGGCTGTTAACAGCGCGTAGCGTTGCGCAGTGGGAGGTGAGCCGCCAGCAGTGGTGGATGTGGCGGAGAGATGGCGGAGTTTTGAAATTTGTAAGACTGGATGTCATGACCTGCTAGGTATATTATGACTTTTCAACACTAGTAAGGTAAATACATTGTTTGTTCTCTATCAAAATCTTTCATTTGATAACTATGTCTATCAGTAGTTAGTGCCTTCAGTAGTTTGAATCTTTTATTTAGCTGGCAGTGGTGGCACTCGCTGAATTGCAGTAGTTCGAGTAACGAAGATTTTTGTGAGGTAAGTGATTTGTGAAAGGTATAGGTTAATGTTAATCAGGGCCATTCTTTTGTAGGGATTATTGAAAGTTAGATTGCGTTGCGCTGAAAGTATTGTGTGTCACTTTAGTGAATGTTTGAGTACGTTCAGTTTTGCTCAGCTGTTTGAAAAGCAAGTAATTTAAGAGGTTTATCAGCACAGTAATTCATAAATTTTTCTAAGGGACGTTTCAACGTTCATAATCTTATTAGCTACAATTGAGAAATTAATAATGGATACATGATGTTAACCATTATTGTTTCTGATTGGATAACAGAATTTACTACTTCCACGCATTTAAGAGCGACTTCCAGTTCCACTTTAGTAATCTGTTTGACAAGCAAATTGGTAAAGAACTGTTGTGTCTCAGTTTCTGACATATAACAAGTTACTATTTTTCCAGCAATCATTATTCACAGCTCCCAGGTGATTTGCTAAATATTTAATTACATTTGTTCTCTCTTACATGGAACTCACAGCCATATCATTATAGTAAAGAAATAAACGAGCTACTGGCATATTGATTGTAAACAATGCAAGCCAATGGATAGCACATGCACAATCGACGCATGTTTGTGAGAAACAATCAAGCTACACACTTTGAGAACTGAGTCTTCTTTTCATAAAATTTTTCGCTGCATTCCAAACGTAATGATAGCCCTTATTTAACAGAATAATTCATTTCTGAATTATCAGTTGTAATTCCATCAGCGATATTGTAACCTCTTGTATTTATCAAAAATTCGTAATCTTCATCAGTAACAGACGCTCTAACACACATACACACACACACACACACACACACACACACACACACACACATACACACTCACACAGAGTTTACATTAAGTATCACAATCTTTTGGTCACATTAAAAGACCAATACTGTTTATGAAAAATATGTAAACTTCGTCAACAGCACACAGTATTTGGGTTTGTGAAACCTCAGTATTATAAGTTATACAATAAGTATCGAAATTAAATTTGAGAGCATCCACTCTTAAAAAAAAAAAGCGCAACATGAAATTACTTAATGCGCAGTAAATCATTGATGTCGATGTAATGGACTTAAATCAAAGAACGGTTGCCAAAGTTAACAAATACTCAATTAGAATTTGCGAAACATGATTTTCCTTTCCTATTGAATAGTCCACAATATGCATACACACTTTAGTAACAGTGAAACCATGGCTTGAAAGATGAACTGAAGTTACCAGTGCTACTGTGAATGCATTGTCGAACATGGGAAGGCTAAACGAAAAATGACGTTGAATACCTAAGTTCCCACCGTCCTAAAATGCTGGTGCTGCAACATTCTCTTACCAAATTCGTTGATGTTACGTGAGCAGGTGAGCAGATTGCTGATAGCGTGGCGCACCTAGAAGTCATTTGCTGTGAGATAGAACAGTGGATTCCGTCAGTCTCCGCTGCAGTGGGCAGCTGATTTCGAAGTCTGCCGTCTCGGTTGAGAGCGAAGCCGAAACCTCTGCCACTGTGTTCCACCTCAGAATCCCAAGTTAGAACGAAGACTGTCTGCCCTTCGCACCTAGAAAATTTCGTGCAACAGTCGTTACAAAGTTACATTTTCTCCACAAACGGCGTAATTGCTTTGTTGTTAACAATCTCCCAGCAAAAGCCAGCAAAAACTCAAATTCTGATAAGCTGGCTTTCCACGCACTCTGTTCTCGGAAAAAAAATCAACTCAAACACTACGACATTCTTACGTCATACCTCACCCACAAATAAGTGCTCTTTTCAGCAGCTAGCACAGTTGTCTCCAGGCGTGGATAAAGAATTTAAAAAATTTTAAATAGTAACTTCGTTCTGTGGCGATAGGCTGCCAGCTACCTGCAAAACTGCAATTTTTTAGAGTCCCTTTCCGTGTATTTTAGGATTGCTAACTATCTTGCTGCATGTTTCTTTGACTTAGGACTAATTGTTGGCGTCGGCTTCGCAGAATTCCTGAATTCCTCGTTGTAGGAGCTAACCATTCAGGGTACCTCTCTCTCTAACAGGGCGCTTCTCCCCGGATGAACATAGCTTTTTTAACCTGCAGGCCGCCTTGTTTGGTATTGTTCCAGAGCCACTGTCACTGGCGTACTGGCACCGATGAGTCCGTGTCCTCTCCTACAAATTCACGCAGACAACGGGTACGACCCCAGCTGTCACTACCGATGGCGGTCATCCGCCATTTCTCAGAACGCCTCGTCCCTTTTCTGCAGGGATTCCGTCTCTTAACTATGACGGCCACCCGCCATTACTCAGAGCGCCTCGTCCCTTATCTGCAGGGGCATTCGGGAGGACGACGGCTCAACCCCGTCTCCAGCCATCCTGATTTAGGTTTTCCGTGATTTCCCTAAATCGTTTCAGTCAAATGCCGGGATGGTTCCTTTGAAAGGGCACGACCGATTTACTTCCCCATCCTTCCCTAACCCGAGCTTGCGCTTGCTGACCTCGTTGTCGACGGGACGTTAAAAAACACTAACCTAACCTTATCTGCAGGGGTTCCGTTCCGCTTGCGTGTCTCGCTGAACGACCTGTCTGACGCACTGCAGCTTGCCACGGCTTCAAAGCTCACACAAAGACACAATTATTACAGCATATACTAGGTTAATTGAAGTGCAGTGCAGATAAGAAATTGAAATCGACGCTTATAGTCACTGTTGTAGCTTTATCCATGCGAAAAATGTGTTTCTACGATCTGCATCACGTTAAGTCTACTACGCATATCAAAATAAATGAAAAGTGACCAGCTGAAAGAACTTGACGCTTTTCATCATCACTCACACCAAAATTTTGCTCGGGAGGTGTCGCACCGAAGAAATAATAGTGGGACACAGAATAGCAAAATTTAAATTCCCTAGCACTGGTCATATCAACATGTTTAGGTAGATGATCCACCACATCACAGTCAGAAATGAGGGTAGGAGACAAACAGATAACTTTGCCGATCAACAACAAGAAAACAGTACACAAAATATTTCAACATTCATCAATATGAAAACAAACTGATTCAGTCAATCTTAAAGCTGGACGTATTGCTGAAGGCCGTTACTTGGTGTTGCAGTTATTTAATTCTGTACAAGTTTATTAGCTAACATCAAGAAAAATGTTCAAAATTTCTCGGGTATTCAGTCAAGTGGAGTCGTCCAACAGGCGCAGTCTCCAGTGTCTGTGGGAGAATGGTAAAGATTATATAAAGTCAGCATCCATCAGAGATCAATCACATTCCAGGAACGCCTGAAGACGGCAAGAAGTCGCCTTGCCGAAATATCGCGCCTGTTCGAGAACTCTACCTGGCTGATCGCCCGAGAAATTTTCAATACTTCCGTACACCGGGAAAAGATCAGATCATACAACGTCAAAAATTTTACAAATGAAGCAAAAATGTGCTCAGCTAGACAAAACATTTATTCCTTGAGGGTGGCAAGAGCAGCAGTTCCCGACTGATCTTTATTTTAAACGACAAAGTAAAATCTAGAATTAAGATCTCTGCTAACTAATTATATACATCACTGACAAAATTTATTGCTAAAAATACGTTGATATTTTAAAAATTGTTTTAAAATTCGTGGATATTTATTAAGGAAAACGAAATTTGAACATGCGTGCCTCTAGTTTCGATGTCTATTAAACAAATATAACGAAAATTGATGAAGCACGATACTATGATAATGGATGGAAATAGACTAACAAAATAAAGACTCCTATGTTTCTGGAAGGAGAAATCGACAATAGCATGGATTACAGAAGTAAGGAAAGATCTTGAAAGAAACAACATCTAAGAATCAGAAATAGCAGAAAGAAACCGTTTTGAAAACAAAATACTAAATTTGGAAGGCTTTTAAAGCAGAAGAAATAAAAAGTCGTGAACAATATGGACAGAAGAAAGGAAGAGAGTTCATGGGGAGAAAATGAGGGAATACTGGAAAAATAGGAAACAACAACAAAGGAAGAAGAGGAACTGAAGTTGTTAACGTGATCCTAGTTGGTCAATAGGATTGTAAAAAAAAAAAAAAAGTCTCACATGAAGCAGAAAAGAGTGTATGAGAATGCATGCAACAGTTTCACTCTGATCTTAAATTGTGTATAATAATTATCAATACAAAAAGAAAAAATATCATCTCAAATAAATATTGTCACTTAAGTCTCATACAGTAAGTTTGTTGTATTAAGGATGTTCCGTCCATTAGAAACAAATTGTATAATTAAGGGTTCATACATAAGCAAGTACCATAAATAACTAATTACATGATCTAATAATGATTATCTGCGAATATTAAACATATGTACGATCAACAAAGCATCATGTTGAAATTAATAATACTGCTTAGATCTAGAAAAATAATGTGTAAGCTTATTATGTTCACTTGGAAATTCGTTGTGAATATGAAACATCACAGAGGAAAAAAATAAGCAAAAATATCACCAAAATATGTACATTTCTGGGATGCACTAATAGTGTTGTGTGGTATTTAAAGAGTGAATGATAAGCCTGTCCATTATCTATAGTGCATGAGCATTATGGCAATGTCTCATGTAAGTTCGCTAACCTAGAGTAAATGTTTCTGTCTATGTTCTGTGTACAACGTACACAGTTATGTGGATTGATTCGGTCAGCAGACCATGTGTTTGTAGCTCATTGTCAGTACACCTGGCATGCTCATCACTGGCTGCTTTCAGATGGCAGTCCTCTTCCCTTCCTGGCAGGGATCGTCAGGAGTAGGCCGTCACTGTACTTAGTGACCTGTGGCAGCGAGTGTCCACATAATGAAAGGATCTCAGTTTCTTCTGCACACATCTTTGCTGACTTTTTGTTTTATTATGGTTTCGACATGGGTAGATGTCTACTTGCTGTTCTTCCAGGTGTTGACATGCATATTGATTAACTGTTTCGTTTTAATGGCCAGTAGAATACTAAGCTGCGATTGGGACTAGAATGTGAGTTGGCTTATAAGCACCCTTATCCGACTATTTCCAAGAAAGGCGGTTAATTTAAGAGATAGGAAGATGGGGCGTTGGACATGACGATGTCATGTATTTGCAGCGTGTCTGCATGTAGTCAACCAGCACATGGGACAATACAGATTCGGTACGGTATGTATGTATGCACAGAAACTGGGGATGGAATCGGCATAGCATTACTTCTACTGGACTATGGAGTGAAGGCCACGTTCTAATTCGTCCCAAAGATATTCTCTTCGATTAAAATCGGGATTCTGGGCAGGTCAGTCCATTCCAAGAATGTTACTGTCCACGAATCATAGGCACACGTTTTGCTGCTTTGTGACAGAGTGAATTATCCTGCTGGTACAAACATTCATCTTCTTTGGACAGGAACTCTACTTAGATGGTACACAAGGGTGTAAAATGTGTTCATACCCTTTCAGTCTTAGCGTTCACTTACGTGCATGTAGAGGACACCCTAACCACGAAAAACTTCTCCCCACTGCAAGACCACACCCTCCATACATCGGTATTGGCACTACACATGACGGCGTTTAACGTTCTCCAGACTCTTCCATCCGATTGCCACGGCGTACAGCGTGATTCATCACTAGTAGCTTGGCCCTTTCCGTCATCTGAAGTGTCGCTTAGTGTTAACTACAGGAATGTTTCGATAACCATGAGCTGCTCCAATAATGCATCCCATTACTTTTAACTCCTTGCGTACAAGTCATCGTGCTAGCTGGACTCCCGGAAGCTACTCCTCCCGCAGATTTCATGAGATTTTTTACGACCACAACCCACAGTGCTTAACGGCCTGTGTCAGTCAGTGGAAGTGGTCTGCCTGGTCCTAGCTCAGCTGTGGTTGTTCCATCGTAATTCCACTTCATACCTGCATCACCAACAGTTCACTTTGGTAGCTTTAGAAGGACTGAAGAGTGCGTGATGCATTTGATACTCAGACGACATGTAATGCCCAGTCGAAGTTCGAAGTCGCTGAGTTCTCCATAATAAAAGAATGTATTATTTAAGCAAATTTTGTCTAAACTTAATTCAATTACAGTGCCTTTTAAAACATAGAGCCTCAGTTTCCAATCCCCTTACTGAGTAACAGGTTTGCGCTTTCACTATACACCGATGCATCTATTTATAACTTCTTAATGCCTTTATAATATCGCTTTCAATACCGAACGGATCCAAAAGGTTGAACCGGTCTTCTGACTTGGAGATTGGAGCAATATTTATAATTTTAAAGTAGATCATTTTGCACTGCTGTTTGTGACCGTAAGTGACAGGTACATTCGTAGAATGTCTTCGATATTACAGATACGGTGTGTGACGTTTTGTGTGTTCCGATTAGGATAACGTAAGACATGGAAGATATCGTCTTCCCCGGTACTCGAACTCATTTCAAACTCCCGACATTCCTCTAGCCATTCTTTTATGAGTTTTTCGTCTTGGTCAGCTGAAGTATTCTGTGCACCAATAGGAATTTGATGTGTGGGAGTGCTAGGCTTCACGTATGAATCTTGACTTAATTCTTATAAACAGTCCACTATCATAATCTAACTAGTAACCCCATAAAAATACTTACATCAAATCTATCCTCATTCTAAGTGGGCCCTCACCATAACATTAAAAAATAATTTTATGTGATATTTCTTGTGGTGCTGGCCCGTAGGCTGCAGCTTAGATAACCTGTGCATAAATTCAGCCCTGCAGGTGCATACAAAAAAGAGGCGGCGTAGCTGCTGCGTGCCTGGAAGCTCTGTCAATCTCTGCCAAGCCGCTAGCTCTCCCTCTGGTGCTCTGGATAATCCCACTGCCGAACACTGGCGAGGCGTCGTGCAGAAGCAGTCTTTTTTTATTCGTTCCGTAACACTTTCTGTTCGGATCTGACTGCGTTTACTGTCCATAGTTTAAAGTGATCAACTGGATCGTGTTGGTTCTGTAGAATGAAGTTCTTTCGAAAATGCTAGCAAAAATTTCATAAATACCTATACATAAACCTGTAAATATTGTATTTGATTTATGATGCGGTTTCCACCTTTAATTATTTCGATCTACTATTGAAATAAAAAAAATAGCTCTTATGTAAGACAGGCATGTCATGTAAGTTATACCAGCAATGTCTCATACAAGCTTCGGTTTTCTTACCTTTATTGTTCTTCTTATAATCGACTGATGACTCTTTTTACAATTACTTTTTGTGAAGACGCTATGTTTAAGAATGTAGTTGATGTTTAAGATTTTGAAACACCATGTTTATTGAAAATTCGACCATATTAACTAATATTTTTTTGCGACTGTTGTATCTGATTTTATGGACCTCATTCACTTCTATACACTACTTTTTTTTTTAATTTTGTTATTCAGGAGTATAAGTAGACGGAAATGTTGTATAGTTATATAAATTTTAGAATGAAAACGTAAAAAACAGTGTCAATATACTGGTGGCCAATTCTTCTTTGGTATTTAAAAATTTACATATTTACTCCAGAAATATTGAAGAATTTTCTCAATTATGAACTTGCATCGTCTCGAAAAATCTTGGAGAGCTTTGCTAGTAACCTGATCCAGACTATACAAACTCATCATAAACCATTTTAAAAATATTACAGTTCATAGTTAACCGAAATAATACCTTTGTCAAAAGTGAGAAGTTACTGACTGATATTCTTGCCTCTCACGATATTATTTAATGTGTGATTTCTTTATATTTTGCCAGATTTTTTTTATATTTTTCCTAAGCCAGTTAGAAAATGAAGAGCGTTCAGTTAGTGAACATTTAGCCCCATTGCTTACAGTCTGTTGTATAAGACTGAGAGAGGACAAGTCACTCTCTCACCAATTTTTTGCATACAGAAAATTATTGAAGATTTCATTACAACATGATGCACCTTGAGCGAGACTTTAGAAAGTTAATGGTCTGAGCAGACGTTGATGGAGCCTGGTAGGGCATTTTTATGATTCTTAGCTCATAGAAACGGCATGTTCGGAGTTGAAAGCAATTGGGGAGAGCCCATCCCTTAGTAGGTCTTGCCAGACAGGTCCACAGCCATACAGCGCACACAGGGCAGTCCCTCGTTGACACAGGTCTCCAGCAGAATAATACCACACTACCTGCCGCCGCGCCAGCAGAAGTCTTGTGCTGGGGCTACAGTCTGAAGGAATGCGTCTCAACAGTGAAGTCATAAACCAGGCACTGTGTGCAGAAGCCATGCATAGTAAAAATTCACCTGTATTCATGTTCGCCGATAGGGCAAATAGGCCAGTGAACCACTTCCATCAGCCACCTCAGTTGTATGAGAAACCTCCAGCGTCTGAAAAACGTTTAGAGATGGAATCTTCATTACACCTCATAGCTAGGCTAACAAACTCCAAGGAACAGGCAAATTTAGATAAAGATTTTCGAGACTGTCTCTGTTTACTTGTTGCCATGAGAAGAGACCCGACTTTGGAAAGAATCATCTTCCCCCTTTGCGAAAACTTAAAAAAGCCAATAATTGGCGGTTTCTTTTTTTCACATATACCGATTTCTTAACTCTTGCCCTGGTTCGACATGAGACTGTGCTGTCGTGTGGGAGGGGTGATTAAGTGCCTCTTCAGCTCTGTGATTGGCTCAAGATGGGGTGAAGGCAGTGTCGTTCGTGCACTTTTTGGGAAAACGAATTTTTTTCTGGGGAGGTGCGAAGCACTTGTGTGTAGGACTTTGGCCTGGCAAGCAATTCTGGTCGAAGCTCTGGCGCGTGTGGTTGGTACTTCGGACCTGTCCTGAGACTGATTTCGCTTGTGGTAGGTTAGACGGGTGAGCCTGTGGGAGGTTCATACTGTACTGACATCTTGGATTACGCACACTTATTCGCTTTCGGTTTACCAGCCTTTACGTTTGGTATTCTTGTTCACTCTATCATATAAGTGACCCAAATAGGTCCCTGGTTGGACCAGAGAATGGGTGTGTCACACACTGAAATCTACTGTGGCTTCATGGCACTGGTACAGAGTAAAAAGCGATCCACCTGCCCGACTACTAAACTATGAGATTTTTGCATTTCTTTCGTGGGTGTGATAGATTCACAGGTGTCGCCTCCATGTCTCACCTCCGCCCCACACATTTAGCCAAGTGCCAGTCACATCGCTGCACAAAGCAAACAAGATAATGTACTGCCGCTCCAGTATTTGATAGCGGAACAAAAACTGGTAGCAGTTACTTCTGTAAAATATCTGGGAGTATGCGTGCGGAACGATATGAAGTGGAATGATCATAAAAAATTAATTGTTGTTAAGGCGGGTGCCAGGTTGATATTCATTGGGAGGGTCCTTAGAAAACGTAGTCAATCAACAAAGGAGGTGGCTTACAAAACACTCGTTCGACCTATACTTGAGTATTGCTCATCAGTGTGGGATCCGTACCAGGTCGGGTTGACCGAGGAGATAGAGAAGATCCAAAGAAGAGCGGCGCGTTTCGTCACAGGGTTATTTGGTAAGCGTGATAGTGTTACAGAGATGTTTAGCAAACTCAAGTGGCAGACTCTGCAAGAGAGGCGCTCTGCATCCCGGTGTAGCTTGCTGTCCAGGTTTCAGGAGGGTGCGTTTCTGGATGAGGTATCGAATATATTGCTTCCCCCTACTTATACCTCCCGAGGAGATCATGAATGTAAAATCAGATTAATTCGATCGCACACGGAGGCTTTCCAGCAGTCGTTCTTCCCGCGAACCATACGCGACTGTAACAGGAAAGGGAGGTAATGACAGTGGTACGTAAAGTGCCCTCCGCCACACACCGTTGGGTGGCTTGCGGAATATAAATGTAGATGTAGATGTATTGTCAAGACGTAAAGATCTCAATCGCCACTTGCTCTCAACTGCACCTATGTTGAGAAGCGTCAGTAGATTTGATCAATCGAAGGCTGGTCAGCGTCAGATCCATTCAGATTGCGTTATCCACATTTTTAGGGACAGAGTACTTGACTCACTCCACTAGTTAAACTCTCTCTGCCACCCAGCATGCTTTTCCAGTTTAGTCTTAAATCAACTGTTAGTTGTTTAGGGTATTCAATCAATAACTTGTTTAGCATAATTAATGTCTGTCTTGACAAAATAAATGTTGTTCATAGACTACCTTTTGCCTACATTCACAATCATTTATATAGTCCCACCAGGATTGCCTTCCATTGTGGCGTCCCATGAGTGAATCTCGGATTGATGGCATCTTTTGTGACCGTCAGATCGCGTTGCCTAGCGTAGTGTTAATGCGTCAGGATTGCCAGGAGGGGAAAGCAGTAGGCACCTGTTGAGGTGAAAAATCAAACATATTTTTAACTGCATGAATGTTCAATGCCTTAAAAAGGAAAGGCATGTCTAGAGAAGATGCCAAAACTGAATGGGCTGACACCCAAGAGAGCAGGAGAGGAGAACACCCAAGAGAGCAGGAGAGGAGAACATCTGGTCGGGTCTGACGCTGCCAGCAGAAGAGACCGGACAGCGTGTCCACTCCCAGCGGTTGGCCGCGGTCCCACCCGCACTTGACCACCTCCAAGCCTCCCTATTGGTCGGACAAGTCGAAGACGCGCAGTTTGCTAGCGTTACCTCGTCAGCAACACATGAATGTAGCTGCTGATGGTTCAACACGTGATTTTCAATGTGGTTATGTCCGGTTCTGGGCAACGTGACTGATACGCTGCAACTAGCCGCCAGGCAGAAGGTACTGAGGAACATCAAGTGAAAAATAAAAATCGATTTTCTATACTACACTCCTGGAAATGGAAAAAAGAACACATTGACACCGGTGTGTCAGACCCACCATACTTGCTCCGGACATTGCGAGAGGGCTGTACAAGCAATGATCACACGCACGGCACAGCGGACACACCAGGAACCGCGGTGTTGGCCGTCGAATGGCGCTAGCTGCGCAGCATTTGTGCACCGCCGCCGTCAGTGTCAGCCAGTTTGCCGTGGCATACGGAGCTCCATCGCAGTCTTTAACACTGGTAGCATGCCGCGACAGCGTGGACGTGAACCGTATGTGCAGTTGACGGACTTTGAGCGAGGGCGTATAGTGGGCATGCGGGAGGCCGGGTGGACGTACCGCCGAATTGCTCAACACGTGGGGCGTGAGGTCTCCACAGTACATCGATGTTGTCGCCAGTGGTCGGCGGAAGGTGCACGTGCCCGTCGACCTGGGACCGGACCGCAGCGACGCACGGATGCACGCCAAGACCGTAGGATCCTACGCAGTGCCGTAGGGGACCGCACCGCCACTTCCCAGCAAATTAGGGACACTGTTGCCCCTGGGGTATCGGCGAGGACCATTCGCAACCGTCTCCATGAAGCTGGGCTACGGTCCCGCACACCGTTAGGCCGTCTTCCGCTCACGCCCCAACATCGTGCAGCCCGCCTCCAGTGGTGTCGCGACAGGCGTGAATGGAGGGACGAATGGAGACGTGTCGTCTTCAGCGATGAGAGTCGCTTCTGCCTTGGTGCCAATGATGGTCGTATGCGTGTTTGGCGCCGTGCAGGTGAGCGCCACAATCAGGACTGCATACGACCGAGGCACACAGGGCCAACACCCGGCATCATGGTGTGGGGAGCGATCTCCTACACTGGCCGTACACCACTGGTGATCGTCGAGGGGACACTGAATAGTGCACGGTACATCCAAACCGTCATCGAACCCATCGTTCTACCATTCCTAGACCGGCAAGGGAACTTGCTGTTCCAACAGGACAATGCACGTTCGCATGTATTCGGTGCCACACAACGTGCTCTAGAAGGTGTAAGTCAACTACCCTGGCCAGCAAGATCTCCGGATCTGTCCCCCATTGAGCATGTTTGGGACTGGATGAAGCGTCGTCTCACGCGGTCTGCACGTCCAGCACGAACGCTGGTCCAACTGAGGCGCCAGGTGGAAATGGCATGGCAAGCCGTTCCACAGGACTACATCCAGCATCCCTACGATCGTCTCCATGGGAGAATAGCAGCCTGCATTGCTGCGAAAGGTGGATATACACTGTACTAGTGCCGACATTGTGCATGCTCTGTTGCCTGTGTCTATGTGCCTGTGGTTCTGTCAGTGTGATCATGTGATGTATCTGACCCCAGGAATGTGTCAATAAAGTTTCCCCTTCCTGGGACAATGAATTCACGGTGTTCTTATTTCAATTTCCAGGAGTGTAGTAAATCCATTCAGTAACGGTCCCAACTGTATATCCTTCTGCCCTCCACAGGAGTGAAGCATGGTGGGGGGGGGGGGGAGTTAATTGACAGTTACTATGGGCCTTCTGCGAATGATGGGCTTACATAATTATGACAGTACACTTTGATTTCTTTTTTAAAAAATTGCATTGGTTTAAGAAACTGTGACAATGTTTGTGTTGGGTGATGAAGACTTGCGTGACAGAATTTGGTCGATGGCCGAATGTGCGGCGGTGGCGTGAGACGCGCCGAGCGCTGGCGCAAGGTGTAGCGATCAGCTGTTGGCACCGGTAGCGGTGGAGGTCGCTGGCCGTGGTGGGCAGTGGTGCGCTGTGACGCACTGCAACTTCCGCTGGAGCATACAAGCGGGGCGTTCCGGTACGGACGATGCACAGATCACAAGGGGGGAAGGGGGTTGACACTTCTGCACCACTTCACACACATACTTTGTTGCTTACACCTAAAGGAGGGCCATACCTTTTCTATTGGGTGTATTTTACTTATTTACTATTCCTTTCTACTAACTACTATTTCCTACCGGACTACTACAGTCTGGGGGCGGCAAGGAAAACACTTGCTCCCATTTCACAACTTAAGCATGGTATACCCCAGGAGGTTGCTGGTCAGGGTCAGCAGGAGCGGGCTACCAAAGTCGCGCAAAAAGTCCTTTTCTAAATGCTACCCATAGCGAAAAGCCAATAAAGATAATTGCTAAAGGGGTACATACTGAACTAGGAATAACTATGCGCCGGCCGGTGTGGCCGAGCGGGTCTAGGCGCTACAGTCTGGGACCGCGCGACCGCTACGGTCGCAGGTTCGAATCCTGCCTCGGGTATGGGTGTGTGTGATGTCCTTAGGTTAGTTAGGTTTAAGTAGTTCTAACTTCTAGGGGCCTGATGACCTCAGATGTGAACTCCCATAGTGGTCAGAGCCATTTGAACCATTTGAATAACTATACGACTAAGACACTGGTGGTGGTGCCGTTCCGTGAAGTGCGTGGTCTAGCGTAATCAGCCCTAACTCTTTGTTTACCAGGTCAGTTAAAGACTGGACCAGCTGGGAATGAGAGTGATTGGGGAGAGATGGCCAATTGTCAGGCGACGGTAGTACCATCAGTTTCTGTGGTAAATACCACATGAGAGGAGGGAGTCGCACATTTTGGGAGTAAGATAAGTGTGCAAACACTTCCTCATTGGGCATAGTGATATCGCAGTGAGAGCTATTACATAGTAAACCGTTACTGTTGAGTAGCACACGGTAGGGCTTGGTTGCTCGAAAGTATTCGTAACATACGATAGTGGCTGTTACTGGGTGGGGTAAGGTGTATAAAATACTATTGCCTATAGCAATAAAGTAACCTTGTTAGCTCCAGCTGGTAGTTATGTTACGAAAGGAAAGTAGTACAGTGAATCAAAAAGTAGTAAGTAATTACCTGAGGTTGTAGTGGCGAGTGGAAAGTCGATGGTTAACAGACTCGTGTGCACTATTTCACTCAACTATGCCTTATCAATCATATGAAAATTAGACTCAGTTACGGAAGACAAGACGAAGAATAGGGAGAGAAGTGGTAGCCTTCGGTGGTGAGACTGGCTTATCGCAAAGCGACAGCTGTGCCAGTCCACGAGTTTACATCATGCTCTGCTTATAGTAAGCGTTCACTGGTAACATAACATGCAATTTAAACGCCTTCAAAATTTTGTATCAACTGGAAACTCGGTGTATGGTAAAATGAATCATGGGTAACAGATCTGCTATCTGACCTCTGGGGTGGCACCATAAAACAGACCATTTAACATCACCTACAACAACACACAGGAACTCTTACCTGTACGTAATTATCTTCAACCACATGACCTTGTGCCCGCTCACCAATAGCCTCACTAAAACAACGTATTATGTATCTTCATATCAACAAAACTTCTCTGCTCTCTGGGGGATAACAGCCGGAAGTCATCTACCCTGTCTTATCAGCTTACAAGGGTAGAACAGATCAGTTCTCTTTCATGGCTTCATGCATTGAGTTAACCAATCAAGAAACTACCACTTACGAAAAATAGAAAGCATGGGCAGAAAAAGAATATAAATGGTTGGGGAAGATTTCAAAGAACTGCGGGGGTATCAGTAGCAACGGGGTAGTGAGGTAATGAGGGGGGTATGGTCGTGCTCAAAAGAGGCTTACTCGTATCTTGATCAGCATGAGTGCAAAAATGTGGGGTTGCATTAATCAGTGCCTGCAGTCGATACATAGGTGGAATTCGCGGTATGTGGTGTTTCATAAGTAATTTGTTGAATCGGAAGCTTTCGTAATGGATGTTGGAGCTTAGGAAGAAAAGGGATTTGACCATTGGGAAAAATCATGTTGCTTTTAACACAGGGTTTTTCGTGGGTATATTCGTGGACAGCCGTCCGAAATTGCAACGCCAGGGTAGCCAGACATACTGGCCACCTTGCGAGGTGCCGGGGCAAGCAGTGTATTTAACACTAAATTCTTCTAGAATCTCCATATGTAAATGATGCTCTAAGCCCCCCCTATTCTAACTCTGACTTTTGCTGTTGCACATGGATTAAAAAATATACTCGAACTGACTGTAATCAAACCTGCAAGTGGAGTAGAAAAGAGTTTGGCACCTGCAATAATTTAATTTGATAAATAAGTTAAATAAAGGAAGGTTTCATTAATGTAGTGAGAAATGATGGGTTGCTCTACCGATTAACAGAATGAAAGTTCTGTCCAAAATAACAATATGATTTATTAAGACTAAACACAAAATAATAAACAAAAACACATGAAACATTTATAATACATCAAATTGGCTCAAATTGGATACTCAAACAAACGCTATGAAGGTGAAGTTGTCCCTAAACTAGATTGTGAGGTTTAAGACGATGTGGTATGTGGAGCCAATTCCTTGCCACTCAAATCTTAAGAGAGACACACAGCTAACCCAACATTAATTACTGCTACTCAAGACAGAACAAAGTTAGAAAAAGACGAACAGGCGCGCTCTGCTGAGCTCTGATTATCACCTAGGAAAATCCCTATCTGCCGGTTCTGCGGACATACATTACCAAACTGTCTTCTTAACTGCCAGAACACGATCTGGCGTACCGGAGGCTATGGCTGGTTGCTTCGACGTCCTCGACCGAAAGGCGAGAGCCGACTACCTAGAGCACCCGCACAGGCCGAACACACAACATTCCCGCCCCCACGACAGTGGCCGTGGTTAAACGTTCCAATCAGCAACTCGAAAACCGGCGGAAAATTCCACTCTATTGCCGGAACACTACCATTCCACCAATGGAGATTCTTGGCGCCAATTTCTGCGCTGATTTTGCTACGTCACGGAGCTATGCCCTGCGCAAGCCAATCACAGTTACTATTTTGCAGAAAGCGCGGGTATTTTCCCGCCACAACTGCCTGGGTACACAAGTCATTCCCACGCCTCGCTGGTAGCGCGCCAGAAAGTGTTTTCGCTAAGTTTCTGCGAAGTAACGGAACCTCTAGCCCAGCCGCTACTTCAGACCTCTCCGAGCATGTCTTTTGACAATGTCGGAGTCTGCAAAGCATTCACTCGACTTCCTCACACCCGTCGGCTTAACGCTTTCCAGATCAGCAGTGCCTGCCTGCCACCGGACCACCCGGGTGACGAGAGACGCTGCGTGGGAAGTCCGCGTGTGAAGGAATAGCGACTTTTCACTGCATGCAATTAGAGAGGAAAATCGTAAGATAGAAATATGAGAGGGGGCTCATGCTACCTCTCATAGCCCCTACACCATTTTAGATTGTAATTGGTGTGCGGTTGGCTCACTTAGGAGCAAGGTAGTGAGTCAATTGCCCAAGAACAATCTCGCAAACTAGCTGCACATGCCGCACTCTATAAAGAAAATCACTGCAACTGAAAAATGCAGCTCATGGAGGGAGGATTATTTATGATGTAGCCAACTTCACCTTCTTAATATGGAACACTAACACTCACATCACACATCCATACCCTTGGAGCCCCTTCCAAACACCGATTCACACAGCCATTCACTCTCTAAATATGGCCCGGGCATGTGAGCCAAATATGGAGCAATTTATTCTTTACAATAAGAGTTGGAGTGCTCCGCAATTAAATGCCCAAGATGTTACAACTATTTTAATCATTAAACTAACCTGAACTCACTCACACATGATACTATTTAAGTTAAGAATCTCCTTGTGAGCTTTCAGAATCTAATTACAACCTCCGATTCATTCTGTCTCCCTGCAGCAAGAATACCCTTTACAAAATGTTCCCTGAACTGATGGTCCATTCGCAATGACAGTGGTGGTATCTGCTTCAGTTTATGGGGACTTCAGGCACACTGTTTGCATACACACAACAATAAATACAAAATACAAAAAAAAACATGGTGTGGAGAACAATACAGTAATTTGTAATAAGAATTACAGTGTAAAACACAAACACATACAAGGTATAACATAAATTACAAAAACAACACTAGAGAAAGAAATTTAAGAAAAAAAAACAAGGTTCATGGAGCATCAAGTTGTGCGTGCACATTGCACAAAGTTCACGACTGTGCTGAGAATGAGGCACTAAATCACATTGTTAGAAATATTCGAAGCACTTCACAAATTCCACAGTACTGACATCACATAGGGCTAAACGTCGGGTGTTGTTGCTACGTTGTTGCAACGGCAATAGGGTGTGCTGGAGCATCTGCAGTACTCTGTTGAGATTGCACCAAGACCCACGCATATGATCATGGCAGTACGGTAGGAAGACACAGTGATAGGCTCTCCTCACGTCGATTAATTGTCTCTGAGATCGACTTGTTGGGATACATCACTAGTCTAGGTCTCTTCTCTCGCTGGACAGTACTTTACGTTTCCCAATATTGCAGTCCGACGAGGTATGATGGCACGTGGAGTGACTCCACAAGTGTGTGAGGTCATCCATACAGGATCGAACTAGGAGCGACGATTGCTACAACTGCTCTCTAGTAGAGAGGAGAAGTTAGAAATGAGACCATTCATTTGTTAGTGTGGCACGATACTGCTTTGTGTATGCAGATCGGCCAATGCTAGTGAGTTGTAAAAACCCAAACAGGTGAGTATATAGCATCCCTTTCTGTCCCGAGGCACATGAGGCGCAGGTTCTGACACGATATGTGATCTTCGTGTACTCACGACAATGTGGTCTGCCACAGGGAATCCCTCCAAACGGCTGCCGCGTCCGGAGAGTTAGCAGGCTGTCGCGTGTGGGTCACGCGTCAGTGTCAACGGCCAGCCTCACTTTCGCTTGTGACCCAGCGAGGGCTGTCTGCCGCCTAATCCCTCAGGTATACGGCCCGGTGACTGTCAGCTTGTAGGACCGGATGCTCTCGCGCCCTTCACGTCAGGTGGCACGCTGATGCTCTCTTCTTGCAGGTAGCCGATGACCTCTTGTTTTTGCTCTGACTGGCCTCTGCATTGCCATAATCCCCGTCATCTGCACAATTCTTACAAAAATCTTATGCCTAACTTTTCCCCATGACCTTCTATGTTATAATAAATTTACATAACGATACATTGATGGTCTGTCATTTCAGACACTCTCATTTTAATTTTATAGTTATTTATCTGTAGCTATCATTATAACAAAATCTTGGTGTATCTAATCTAGACATGGGAATAATTTATTTTGATATTTGTGTAGAGACCGATCTCAGTATTGTACATGGTGTGTGATAACTGATGCTATGTAATGGATGAACAACTAAATGTGCGGGCCCGCACCAATATTACTATTACTTATATAGATCGACAGTAGACATGCTCAAGAATTAACTACCATATGCCAACGAACTACATTCTATGTCTTCTGAATAAATTATGTTATTATGCAGGCTGAAGTTTTACTGAGCTATAAAGAACATGCAACTATTCTACGTTCGCTCGCCGGTCGTCCCTCCATCTCGGGTCTGTGATTTGATGACCTGAAAAATAACATCCCAACAGGCGCGCGCCAAACACTTGTGGTAGAAAACCCTCACAATATTAATCTAGTAATTGTTAAATCCTACAGTTTAACTTATCCTAGTATATCGTACCCTTTTCTTTTTATTTATTTATTTATATATTTATTATTATTTTTTTTGTTTACCTTACACAATACTCTTACATAATTCCTGTTACGTTGAGATGTCTCGCTGCTCGCCGCTATTGAAGACAGTGATGTGCGCGCCGTACGACATGACCTCCGAGTTTTCATTACGCCTCACTGAAACTCCAGCGACTGGGTTAGCCATGGCTATACACGACAATAAATTTATAGTTGCAACTTCCTTCTCTATGTGATGCGGTTTTCGCGATCAAAGCACACCTTTCCAGAGGCAATGTACTATGACCAAGCCAGGACAGGTTCCTGTTGCGGATTCAGTCGCCCAACACACGCCAGCTACAGAGTATGTCACGAATCTCCAAGTATAATTCCTTGGTTATTCATCTGTGACAGTCACGAGCAGCACGCTAAATCCCCAACCAGCACATTGGCATGGTAGGCTTTATGCCCGCATTTCTATCGTCTAGGGCACCATTCGAGTCAAACGCTCACAGGTTCACACCGACTTGCAAGACAACGATGCTGGCGCAGCTCTGCAAAAACTATACTGCCCATATTCATTCTCGAAATCACGCAATATACCACAATCTTGCAGTGCACTGACGCGTGCCTGCAAGCATTGGTATGAACGTCTCACGAACTGGTTGTGGCCGCTATGGAGCGTATCACGACTTCTCAGAACGCTTCTAAGAGCTCGTTCTTGTATGCGCCCGTTTGTGCGACATCTCGTCACTCATCTTTATCCCTCAACATGGACACCAGATAGGAAAGCACAAAAACATTGCTCATGGAAAGGTAGTGCCTCTTTCCGCAACGACAGAGGAGATTGCGAACACAGACAAAAAAAAGTTAACAACAGTAAATTCTTATGCGAGAAAACGCAGCGTGTTAATACTTTAACAGTCTTAATCTATTAATGCAACGATTATTGTTCCCCGAAGAAAGGTTCATATATCTGCCTATTCTACTATGTACACCACTTAAACTACTATTATTCCACGAACTTCTTTGTGTGAGAGATGTGGTGGAGTCCTATGGACTAGCGCCAATCCCTTGTCAGACTCCCCCTCCTCTGACGTGCATTAGGATTTGCAGGTCTAATTTCAATCCCCTGGTTCTCCTGTTGTCCTTGGTTTCGCTCTCTCCAATTACGATCGCTTTGCTGTTCGTTATTCCTCCTCTCCCAGATTCCTTGTCTAGCATGACCCTGTTCCCTGACGTTCTGGTTTCCGTCTCTCTGGTTTCCATTACCTTGAATAGCGTAACCTTGATTTCCGTAACCCTGGTTTCCTAACTGACGAACGCGATTATGCGATCGGTTGTCGTCTGCCCTTGCTGGCCCGTGGTATTTGTTATTTTGCGCCTTCTTCCTGTCCCTTGCGTCTTGTTTATCGAAGACTACTTCGAGTTCGCGCAATAGACTCTTGAATGCTTCTATGTCAGATCCACACTTGCCGACAAGTGTCTGTTGATACCTAACAGGCAATTTGGAAAAACAAAATTTGATGATTTCTCCCTTGCTATATGGACTATCTAAAAATTAATTCTTCTAGAGTAAATCATCAAAAAATTTGGTTGCGTTCCTTTGCCCGGACACTTCCAGTTCGGGACAAAATATTATTTCCTCTTTAATCCAGTCTTGCGTTTCCTTTGACCAGTAGATCCCCAGGAACGCATCAACAAATTCCTGATAAGTCTGACACGTCGCTGCCACACCCCGCATCTTTTCCGCGGCTTGGCCTTCGATGTGTCCCTCCATTATCTCTGAACTTTTGGAATTTTAGTATCGACAGGAAGTGATTGTGATCAAAATCCTGTCCGATCCTCGCACTGGTGCTGTCACTCATTACCGATACTTGCACGTCTTCTGAGTGTCCTGATCTATCTTGCTGATAACTGTGATGTGCTACATCTGTATCACAGTGGAAGTGGCACTTCGAATTCTCTCTCCTAAGTGGGCTACAATTATTGGAGCTATTACTAGGTGTTTCTGCGTGTGCCTTGTTAGTTCTGCACTCTGTCACTGGGCTAGAGCACGGCGGGCTTTTCCTCGGAGACACAATTCTGTGTACTCCACCATTGGAATTCGAACGCGCAGTGCTCGTGTGCCCGTTTCGCTCTAGTTTTGCTATCCGACTCTCTACTTCTTTCATTAGTTTCGTGATGTTCGTAACCGCAATATTACCTTGAGTTTTTAAGAACGCTAGGGATTTTGCGTGGGCTTGTGTCGCACGTCGCAAGCGACCTGCAAGTTGAGAAGTTACTTTTGCGATTTTCATTGCCCCTGTTGCTGCCGTTTTGGCCAGGCCTGCTACTTTTTGTGCAGCCATTGACATTTGTTTTACTTCTCCACATTCTTTCTTTATTGTTAGTAATTCCCCACGAATTTCCCCTATATGCGAAATTATTGCCTCAGTGTCCTTCTTACGCTGTTCGTCAGCTTCTTCCTTCTCCTTCTTACGTTGTTTCTCCTCTTCTTCCTTCTCTCTCTTACGCTGTTCGTCAGCTTCTTCCTTCTCCTTCTTACGTTGTTTCTCCTCTTCTTCCTTCTCCCTCTTACGCTGTTCGTCAGCTTCTTCCTTCTCCTTCTTACGCTGTTTTTCCTCTTCTTCCTTCTCCCTCTTACGTTGTTTCTCATCTTCTTCCTTCTCCATCTTACGTTGTTCGTCAGGTTCTTCTTTCATTGATCGTAGGAAGCTCAGTATTGGGTTAATGTCATCATTTTGATCCTCGTCACACATGGGTGATGTAACTCTGGACATCTGGGCGCAAGAGCTCTGACGTGGCCGAGCTGGCCCCTGTCTGCTGTCGTTCGTTTGATTATAAACTTCTGCTACCGTCTCGACCTGTGTGCCTGTCTCTGTTTCATCCTCTACCTCACTATCATAATCACGGCCGCGACGCTGCTCTATGATCGCGTCCAAATCACCCTCCTCATCAATGAGTCTGTCGTCCTGACCTGCTAAAAATGTGCCCATCTCGTCTCTGAACCTATTCCCGTCAGTAAACTGCCCCTTATCCATTACGCTATCCTCTTTTGTTTTAGCTTCGCTCGATAATAGTCGTGCCTTACTTCTCGTTATCATTCATGAAAAACAAATTTATCTAAAATGCACAATAAAATTAACCTACTCCATATACATTTTACACATAGCCATAAAATTTCAACAACTCCTCTCCAACGCCGAAATTATACGCACGATTTGTTGTGGTACAGAAACCGCACACAAACCCGACAAAGTGTGATGTGATACGGACACACCATCAAAGGAACACAAAAACAATGAACAAAAGAATATATACACTGAAAACAAAAACTGTAATCATGCGCCGCTTCTTAAAACTAAACGCGGAACTACCAGAAAAAAAACTTGGGTATTAATCAATAAAAAAAATTAAGCAAAAACAATTCTGAATGTCCCTACTACTAATAATACTTGCTTATCAGCGATTCACAGGAAAGATCCGAGGCTAACGATCGCCATTTTATGCGAGGTGCCGGGGCAAGCAGTGTATTTAACACTAAATTCTTCTAGAATCTCCATATGTAAATGATGCTCTAAGCCCCCCCTATTCTAACTCTGACTTTTGCTGTTGCACATGGATTAAAAAATATACTCGAACTGACTGTAATCAAACCTGCAAGTGGAGTAGAAAAGAGTTTGGCACCTGCAATAATTTAATTTGATAAATAAGTTAAATAAAGGAAGGTTTCATTAATGTAGTGAGAAATGATGGGTTGCTCTACCGATTAACAGAATGAAAGTTCTGTCCAAAATAACAATATGATTTATTAAGACTAAACACAAAATAATAAACAAAAACACATGAAACATTTATAATACATCAAATTGGCTCAAATTGGATACTCAAACAAACGCTATGAAGGTGAAGTTGTCCCTAAACTAGATTGTGAGGTTTAAGACGATGTGGTATGTGGAGCCAATTCCTTGCCACTCAAATCTTAAGAGAGACACACAGCTAACCCAACATTAATTGCTGCTACTCAAGACAGAACAAAGTTAGAAAAAGATGAACAGGCGCGCTCTGCTGAGCTCTGATTATCACCTAGGAAAATCCCTATCTGCCGGTGCTGCGGACATACATTACCAAACTGTCTTCTTAACTGCCAGAACACGATCTGGCGTACCGGAGGCTATGGCTGGTTGCTTCGACGTCCTCGACCGAAAGGCGAGAGCCGACTACCTAGAGCACCCGCACAGGCCGAACACACTACATTCCCGCCCCCACGACAGTGGCCGTGGTTAAACGTTCCAATCAGCAACTCGAAAACCGGCGGAAAATTCCACTCTATTGCCAGAGCACTACCATTCCACCAATGGAGATTCTTGGCGCCAATTTCTGCGCTGATTTTGCTACGTCACGGAGCTATGCCCTGCGCAAGCCAATCACAGTTACTATTTTGCAGAAAGCGCGGGAATTTTCCCGCCACAACTGCCTGGGTACACAAGTCATTCCCACGCCTCGCTGGTAGCCCGCCAGAAAGTGTTTTCGCTAAGTTTCTGCGAAGTAACGGAACCTCTAGCCCAGCCGCTACTTCAGACCCCTCCGAGCGTGTCTTTTGACAATGTCGGCGTCTGCAAAGCATTCACTCGACTTCCTCACACCCGTCGGCTTAACGCTTTCCAGAT
This sequence comes from Schistocerca cancellata, assembly GCF_023864275.1. NCBI lineage: Eukaryota > Metazoa > Arthropoda > Insecta > Orthoptera > Acrididae > Schistocerca > Schistocerca cancellata. The sequence continues at coordinate 172,515,004 of NC_064628.1, read as the reverse complement.
CAGCAGTGCCCGCCTGCCACCGGACCACCCGGGTGACGAGAGACGCTGCGTGGGAAGTCCGCGTGTGAAGGAATAGCGACTTTTCACTGCATGCAATTAGAGAGGAAAATCGTAAGATAGAAATATGAGAGGGGGCTCATGCCACCCTCAAGCTTTGCCCAGCGGCCCACCCGCAGCGAACCTGAAGGTTGCTCACATTAAAGGATATGGATTTGGGTGTAATCTGAAACAAGTTTAGGTAACTTCTCGCGCGGCTTGTTAGCCATACAGTAAAATCAGTCACAAACCAAGTGCTAGCTGGTTTGGAGGTGGGGCGTCTCGTTGCCTGGGACTATGAAAGTCGCATAGCCGTGACAGTAGGAAGTGTTAGTGTGGGAGGACAGTGTCAAATATCTGGGATTGCTAGTGTGTGAATGTATGTTTGTGTTGTTGGTTTAGAAACAGCTCTGCCCAACTCCTATGCCAGGGAAATGTAGAACAAAGCAGTGCTGTAAAGCTGTTCTGCTTATCCCACAGGCCAGGGAAAAGTGGGGGGGGGGGAAGGAGGGAGGGGAGCCGTGTTGCTGCAGTTGTATCATCACTGAGCAAGTCCGCAACTAGATGACACTGATTCGACCTCAGATTGGAATAGGTGGATAGCCTAATGGCAGGCAGGGTGCAGGATGAGAGCTGATAGAGGAGCCCAGCCACAGGCTGAATGTGACGACAGCAGAGAATTTCCGACTGTAGTAGCTATATTGGAATATAAAAGGTATCCTTCCCCCTGCCTCTGGGGGGAGACAATGACACATAGATGAAAGGGATAGGTAGGCGATCGGTTTACGAAAGCAAAAACTGAGAGATTAAACCGATCAGATGAGCACTCTGTGGGAGCTAACTGCAACGTGTAAGGCACACGGCCCTGGAGGAGGGAGGTACAAAGTAATGGTCGAGGTTGGAACGAATAGACAAGCAACTGAGGGCGATGGTAGTAACCCAGTGCAATGCATGGGCGAGGAAGACATAGGGAGACTACGTCTCGTGGGTGTTAACTACTACAAAATTCCCAAAATCCCTGAAGTAATAGGGTGAGCTACAAAAAGAAGTGGCGCAAACTACTGCGACAGTGTAACATAAAACTTTTATTCATTAGGCTGGAAATCTCTTGCTAACTATATTTCTAGCAAGATAACGTATTACTGCACTTGGGAGATGACGTCACATCATGGGTGCTAATCATCAACAATGTAGTGCTTATTTCAGCGGGTGCTTCTATCTTGTTACACCATGGGTGTGTTTGTTTAAAAAAACAGATGGGTGTCTCTGACCCCTTAAATACATGGCGGGGCACTGTACCCAAATGGTAGCAGTATCGATTTCCGTGCTCGCTTGTAACATCTTTACTTCGTCAATAAATTCTTTCGTATGAAGTAGGGTGAACAACAACAAAACCTGTATTCGTCTGGGTGAACTCTTAAATGTGCAATATGCACATGGCGTGCTAACTACTATTCTTCATTTACTTAGGTGAAACTTAATTACTTCTATCCTAACACAAAATTTATCTCGCTTACCGGTCTACAGCGAGAGGGTAGTGCACTTCTTCTCAACTTCAGGGGCGCATTCAACTCTGCTCTATCGGGTATTTTATACAACACGGGTGCTGCACTGTCCTCTAAACATACCAGTCCGGCCCTGGGCACAAACATGGCGCATAATAGGATTCCGGAATCTCTAATCATGAAGTCGTGTGTCACGACTGAAGGGGACTCTTAGGTAATGGGAGTGTTGCTGTAGTGCAACATACCTAAAATCCAGGGCTGTGGTGGATCTTTACCTACTGGAGTCATAAATATAAACTGCAAGTGCATACTATAGAACACCAATGGCATAAATTATAAAAATACATGAATGAAATAATATATATGATATAGCAAGGGCGAGATTTCAGAGCAGCAGTGCGTCATGTGGAGTACTGAGATAGTGGAACAGCGGTGAGGCGCGTGTAGCGCTGAGTTAGCTGGGCAGCGGTGTGTGTCCTGAGTAAGCGACGCCTTGGGGTGCTGGAACAAGCCATTCACAAAACGCAGTCTACATAAATTAGTAACATTAGAGTGGATTTAGTGATGGTTGCGAACAGTATTCCAACTCCTTTCACGAATGAATCGATAAATATGAGTTGAATGGGCCATGAGGGGTACACAATGGTGAAGCCATTTACAAATTTGGGAAAGGTGTAGGTAGTCGGTTATTATTATTAAGGTGCATCAACTAGACGGGTGTTGGTAGGGTGGTACTATACTTTGGGGGAGGCTTGGAAATGCAAAACCTCACCAAACTAAATGGTGGTGCATGAGTAAACACCCCACAATGGCGCACTTCTTTTTTGCAATGCTTTTCCATATCGCATTCGATCAGCTGGAGGTCGCTTGCTTCTAAACTCCCCTCAGAGTTATAGTCTGATCAGCGAACATGTTAAGGGCTTAGGTGTGGAAATAAATTTACGGCTGGGTTTTCAATTGGTTGAAATCACCCAGGCATTTAGACGGAAGGAGGTAAGAAATCACGGTTAAAATAGGTATTGCGTAAAACATATGGGTTCTTTCTGTGTTAAGTTCCTATGCATGGATTGATAGTGAAGATAGTTCTAATATAGGATGCAAGTATGATCCCTTTAACAGTGGCAGCAGCAGCAAGTACAGCACGTGGAGAGAGGGGAAGGAAGGTTGTAGGGGCTCAGGTGGCGACAGCGGGCGCAGCTAATGGGACGGCGCAGGTTGGGGAAGGACCAGAATGGCGGGTTACCATAGTGTCAGATGTTTGAACTGGCTTCACCCCTTGCAAAATCGCCGCCGCACACGCGACTCCCCATTGAAAACTCACTCTGACAGGCGGAGCGGACATGTTTACAGCTTCGCGGTATCAGGGTTAAAACGGGAAAATTACTTAATGCAATCACTTCTACATAAATATTCTTATTTAGAATTAACTGTGTTGGTACTGAACATAGAGCTGCTGTCTGACCACTTGGCGTATCATAACACATAAATAAAAATAACGTAAGGAAAATACTGGTTAGAACTAGGAATTAAGTAGGCTGGGCCAGCAGAACAGGCTGGGTTGGTAGAGCTCCGATAATCTCCTTCAGAGAGGGAGGCTATGGTGACATCTTAGTTATAGCATGGAAGCATAAAATACATAATGTATGTGTAGGGTGTTCATCTGCAAAGGAAAATAATAAGGTGGTTACTTGAACCTTGTTACTTTTCCTTTTGGCTGATATAACTGGAAAGTAAGAAGTAACTGGGTGTTTAGTCCCTGGATCTAAGGGCATATGGGTTTTTGAATCTCAGAGCTTATCTAGGGCGAGCTGGTGGCGGTGGAACTTTCCGTTTTCTCCACTTTGCAGGAGGAACAGAACCTGCTGAAGGTCTGGCGCTTGTCTTAGAAGGTGGGGGGGGGGGGGGAGACATAGTTCCTGAATAGGGTTTTAGCCTATCAAAGTGGATGATCACTTTGCCGTCAGGCAGTTGTAATTCTGCATTAACAGGAGAGGTGAGCGAATAATTGAATATGGTCCGTCGTACAGGGGGAGTGAGTTTCTTCACTCTTTCTTTCTTTACACCACGTTTTTTAGTAAAACCAAATCACCAGGTTTATGGGGGAGGGGGGTGGGGGGATGGCATTTTTATTGCTTCTTTCTCTCTGATTCCTGGTTGCCTTGCAGTTGTTCCCTAGTACCTTCTTCCAAATGGCCTTAAGGTGGTGGGATAGCCCCTTAACAGTTGCGTGATCGATTCCCAGAGGTAATTTATCGATCTCAAAGAGGGATTCCATAGTGCAGCCAAACACTCCCTGTTAATGGGTATGTTCATGGCTTCATGGAAAACGGCTGTAGTACACACTTGCCACGTACAGAATATATCTTTGCCAGTCACTGTGAGTTGAGTTGTAATACGAAAGCATCCGTTTCACAGTGCGATGGACATGTTCAATGCGGCCATTTGCCTGAGGGTGAAAAGGGGTGATTCTCCATTTTTTAAATCTCAGAAATTTGCAGACTTGGACAAATAAGGTGAACATAAAATTGGTTATAATGGCTTCAGGCCTCTGAAAGGAAGTACAAGACGATCAACAAAAGCTCGTGCTACAGTTTCAGCTGATATGTCAACGATGGGTATCAAAATAAGATATCGAAAAAGTGATCAATATTAGATAGAATATATTTACTTCCTTGTGTACTTGTGGGATGTGGCTCAACTACACCCAATGCTATGAACTGAAAGGGTTTTGATGCCTCGGGAACAGGTTGTAAGGGAATTTTTATTCGTAGGGGTGGTGCTCGTTGGGTACATCGTAGGCAGTATTTTATACACTTGGCAACATCTCGCCATCTGTTGTCCCACCAATACTTCGTGGAAATACGGGAATTTGTGGCACTTCATCCACTATGGCAGGCTTGGATGCTGTTGTGGCACTGGGCAATAATTCTTGATTGCAAGTCTTTAGGTATTACTATATGCTTACCCAGGGGGGTATTGCAGTATAGAATTCCATCCTCTGTAACAAAATTCGGATGGGAGCGATACTGGGAGCATTTGGCATCATTTTCCTGGGAGTCTTTTAATTTGTCAATTTTAGCACATCGTCTGTTTGAGCTACTCTCACTTTTCTACTTAGGGCAGCAGCATTCTGGTGCAACCTTCCAGCTTTGTTTTGCACTTGGTAGTCATCCTCACTCAGTTTCAGGGTCCAGCGGGTGAGACGGCTGCTAGCGTCTTTTAAACTTAATAGCCACTGAGGTGCTGCATGATCTCCCTTAAAGATAACAACTAAAGTAGTTAACTCCAAACATTAACGTCAGTAATTGTTTCTCCATAGTGTTGTAATTAATTTCCGCCTGGTTCAGCCGACGGGATGCATAACCAATTGGTCTTTCCTCACCGTCAATACTTTGACTCAGAACAGCTCCTACTGCAAAGTCGGATGCGTCACATAAGAGAATGAATGGTTTTTCGAAATCGGGATACATCAATAAGGAGGAACTAGTCAGAACGTCTCTGATATGTTGCACAGCAGCTTCACACTCGGGGGTCCATTGATAGGGTACATCTTTTTTCAACCGGTGGGTAAGTGGTTTAGGTATTGTGGAACAGTCCTTTATAAAACGCCAATAATAATTGCTGAGTCCCAGAAAGCTTTGCAATTCTATTTCATTCTTAGGGAAAGAGAATGTCCCAACTGCTTCAATTAGACGGGGATCTCGCTGTACTCCGTCAGCACTAATAATATGCACTAGGTACTGTACTCGACTCTCAGCAAAGGAACATTTCTCTATCTTTAAACTTAGATTAGCACATCATAGTCTAGACAAAACATTTCTTAACCTGGTAACATGCTCATCTATGGTCCTGGAGAAAACAATGATTTCATCTAGATAAACTAGGCACATTGTAGTTTTCAATCCTCTTAACAGTAGTCTTCAAACCGTTGGAAAGTGGCTGGCACGGTGCACAGCCCGAATGGCATTCTCAGAAATTCATATAGACCGGAGGGAACTACAAACGCTGTTTTTGGCCCGGCCAGTGGTGCAATCGGTGTTTGGTGGTACCCACTCTTCATATCAAGGGTAGTGAAGCATTTGTAATCTCCTAACCTGTCCAGTGTTTATTCGATGCGGAAGAGAGGATAAGTATCAGGAGTGGTTATCTTATTTACTGCTCACATATTGACGCACAGACGATAGGTCTTCTCTCCATTGATTGATTTCTTGGGGACCACGACGACTGGGGACGACTAGGGACTGGCGGAGGGTTGTATTATCCCTGCCTCTAGCTGCTGTTGGATAGTTTCCTCCACAATTGGCTGGAGGTGATACGGCATTCTATACGGTTTCTGGGCAATAGGCCTAGCATTTTCGGTGGGAATTTCAGGTTAAACAAGGTCAGTATCCGGCAAATAACGCCATTCCTCGCATAACCAGCAGTGTTCTTCCAAGACAGAGTACAATTTATTTTGGCCAGCCGCAGGCAGATCAGCAAACTTATACTCAAAATTTGTCTTTGAGCACGGGATCAATATGACCTATGTTACGGAAGCCGGTGTTTGTGGTTACATTTTGACTTCTCTTGTACAGGGTGGTTTCTGGGAATATAAAATTTCTTCCCCTGCACTTCTGCTGTTGTTAAACCGCGTTTAACATGGACCTGTAGTCTGTCGAGGACATCGTTTTGACAGAGAGGATCCACGAATACGGCTGCTCTCGTCAGTTCGCGGGATTTGACCCTATGCCAGAGAATGCGTCCCGTGTCACCACTGATTCTAACAGAGGTAGAAGTACGTAACATCCACGTTTGCGGGGAAGGAACATGTGGAAGCGGCCGCGTTTCACAAATGACCTGCGACGGAACATCGTGGGAGCCGCCAAAACGGTGGGTTTCCTAGCCGAGATGGACGGTTTGCGTTCAGTAATCTACTACACTCTGATAGTGGTGGAGGAAATTACTCCCCAGGATGCCATCGAAATCTCGCCTTCATTTTCGAATTACCTTCGTGTCAAAAGGGTGGTGGCTGGTTCCAATTCTCAGCTTAACTTGGCGATACCCAGCGGGTATGATTATCTCGTCGCTCAGACCGTTAATGTGGCGACGGGGTGGTTTTAACACTTGTCTCTCCCCATGTCCTACGAATAAAACACTGGTTTGTGCTCCCTTGTCAATAAGTACTCTTACTTTCCTTCCTCAAACTTTACCGTTGTGGCGGATACTCGACGCCTCATTTACGACGCCGTGGGAGACTGGATGCGTAAATTTTACAGGGGGCGCGGTCTGGCGGCGTGGCTTGCCCCTCGACCATTCCCCGTGTGTCTTTGGTGTCGGGGTGGATTGTTGGTGAATTGTTCCCTCTGCTGGTTGTGCGAGGGGCCCCCGTTTCCTGGGTTCTGTGGGCAGTTTTTATTCATATGCCTTATGATTCCATACCGAGAACAATAATGTACACGGCACTGCGCGGCCGCGTGGCCTGCCTTTCGGCAATGTTGGCATGCCTGCTCGTATTTGAAAATTGGATGCTGCTGTTCGTCCGGGCGCGCCTAACTGATTATAAAATGTGCTACCTCCTCCCGCATCATCGCGAGTCATGTGGCATCATGCTTCCCCCCCCCCCCCCCCTAGCATACAGGTCGATTCCACGTATAAATACGTCAATCGAGCGGGCTTCCGCTTGCTCGATTAACACGTTGTGGGCGGGATCCGAACCCAGCGTGTAAGTGCGGCAAGTCACGTGCGGATTCGGTCAGCAAATGCCTCTACATCCTCCCTTTGCTTCTGGCGGAGGGTGGATAATCTGTCCCTGTAATAGCGGGCGTCACGTCTGTCAGAATATCTCTCTTTCAACCCAGTTTCTAACGTGGCAAAAGAAGTAGTGTCCCTAAGGGTGTGAACTGATTCGATGTACGTACGGACGTCACCTGACAGTTTAAGGTGGAGTACATTTAACAGGAAATCGTCTGGCCAAGCACAAGCGCGGCCTACATCTCGGACAGCTTGTAAGAAGGAATTTATTAGCTCATTGGGTTTCCCGGAGATCTTGAGATAATGTTGACTGCAGGGAAACTGTTAGCCGAAGTTGCAATGTATGGCTTGGGTACTGTGCTACTGGAGGTGCTTGCAGCCGTCATTTGCGGCGCATCAGGGCGTGTTCCTGGGGTACTTGGATTCTAAGATTGGGTTTGAGCCAATTTTTGGCATTCTTCTGTCAATTCTAAATGGTTCAAATGGCTCTGAGCACTATGTGACATCAGTCGCCTAGAATTAGAACTAATTAAACCTAAGTAACCTTAGGACATCACACACATCCATGCCCGAGGCAGGATTCGAACCTGCGACCGTAGCGGTCGCTCGGCTCCAGACTGTAGCGCCTAGAACCGCACGGCGACTCCGGCCACCTCTGTCAATTCTATTTTTCGTAATAATAACTTCTGGGAACCGTGGTGTGGGGTGCGGACGTGTTCGGCGAGCGCTCCGCTTGTTTTCGCTTTTGTAGTGGGAAAAAGTGGTCGTAGTGCAGTGGAAGTTTCAGCGTAGATAGCTAAAGGCGTAATCTGTCACGTTACGCATTAAAGACTAGTTCGGAGGCCGTAGTTTGAGCGTGAGAGGTCTTTCTTTTCTGTGATAGTGAATGCATTCTTGCGTGCCGTGTGGCAAGTTTCGTCGGCGGAACGGGAGGCTGTTGTCTTCCCTGTGGGCTGCGACGCGTTGCGCTTTCTGCTGACGGCGCGGAGTGCAGCGGGTTCCAGGGGCGTCGGACGCTGCGGCGCTGACAGCGCGGATTGCGGCGGGCTGAGTGTGCGAGCCACAGCCGTTGGTAGCGTCGGGCGTCCGAGACAGCAGCGAACGACTCAGCGGACGGCGTCTACGGAAAACTGGCTGCAGGTACTGTCAACTGGCGTGTAGCTCTCATTTCCTGGCGTTACCGAGTAACAGAGCGGCAAACTGTGGAACAAATCACAGAGCGTACTGCGCTTAACGGAACTGGTTGCGCTCGGTTTAGAGACGAACTACATGCTCAGCGGATCCAGAATTTGGGAATCGGCTGCCATACAGCAAATTTCGTCCGGTGCGCGCTCTATTCGCCTCACTCTGTGAAGCATTTGGGACATGGGACAGGTGCATCGGCTTTTAACTAAATTAAGCTCCACGTCCGCGAGTACACACAGACACTGTAGCATACAACCTGGTCCACGCTGGCGGCAGCCCCTGCTACTTTTGAAAATGCCGTACGTGCTCCCGGAATCAGTGTGAGCTACACATCAGTCGGAGGACGTCAAAACAGTGACGCGACTCCGACGGGCAGGAGCAAGGTAGCAATAAGACGAGTGGTATCCAGCGAAGAGTTAATTCCCAAAAGAAAGAAGATGGTAACTAAAATTATAAGCGCTGTAGATGAGATCCTAGCGGAGTTCCAGAATGAATTAAAGCAAAAAAGGGCATCAACCGCAATTACATCGCAGGTTAGAGGCAAAATTTGGGCACTCGCACTAGGTCAAGCAAGGCCTTATGGACAAAATGAAGAGCTCAGAACTGAAAACGCCAGACTCAGAAAATAACTAGCGGTTGCAAACGCACCCGATGCCCAGGAACGCATTCAGCGCCTGGAACGAGAAATAGCGGAACTCAAATCCGAAAATCAGAGACTAAAGTCAGAAAATAACCCCTCTCTCATCTGCAGCGGTTGAGGCTGCCGGTCCAATTGCTAAACCTAAAACCAAAGTACAGGAACGCATTCAACAAACAAAAGCTAAACAGTTCAGCACACTTTTCTTAAATCAGAAACCAACCAAGTTGTGAGAACCCTTAGAGAAACCATCACGAAAACAGTTAACACCAAACAAGACAAATTAAAAATAAAATCAATCAGGTCAACAGCAAACACCGTAAAAATTGAAACAGTAACCCAAGAAGTTCAGACCCCTGCTGGCAGAGTACCATGACTCAACAAATTTAACTGACCAGGAATTCTTAGAAGAGCTCTACAAAATAAAGCTGAGTGAACACATTACTAAAGACGAGCTCGATAACGAGGTTAAAGTAAAATTTAAAACAGGACCAAAGGGCAGAAAGATAGTAAACAATATTCTAGAAGTGTCGCCAAGAGTACGATTACTGCTGCTTCAAAGAGAAACGGTTTTTATAAGTTTGAATCTTTGTACATCAATGACTTTGTTGCTGTACAAAAATGTTTCTAACTGTTGGGCCTTCAGTCACCCATCGAAGCGTTGCTACAAAGATACAGTATGTGGAAGATGTGCAAAACCGGGACACAAAAAGTCAGAATGCAGGCAGGAGAATCCTGTAGGCTATATACCATGCAAACACAGAAACAGAACATGAGATAAGGCAGCGGGGCCAGACTGTCCTACATATAAGCAGCTCTACAAAAGACAAATAGAGCACACCGAATACGATATTCTGTACAACGTCCATTAATAAGGAATGCTACCGTAATTGTCAGAAATCCCCTAACACACGCAGGAACAGACGTAACTACTAACACAAACAGGGTAAGGTACAAATCGCCGTCGACTAGGATGAGAGGCAGGCGGCGATCCGTTGCCTCGAGGCAACACATGGGGATATTACAAACGCCAAATGCAGATACCGATACTAATTTAATGCCTTAGTTCTGGGAGACAATACAGTGTAGGTACTTCATTCAGCATTACCACCTGTACAGACGAGATGTGCACTCAGGGTGCAATTGAATATGAGGTTGCTAGGCACCTGATTGGGCCATCTTCCAGGCTGGTCTCCTTTTACGATTTTACGAACTGGAAGCCGAAATACTGCGAGATAGTACAGAGAAATATAACGACGTCCTTGAACATCCTGAGAATGATGATGTCACTGAGGTCACAAGAAATCCAACACCATAGGCAAACACAAAGACAATTGCACAACAAGTAGAATATGATACAGCCAAATGTAGACCCTATATTACACCAGTTCGTTTTATCTACGGGGATACTCACTACAAAAATCAAAACAGTACGGTAGCTGAACAGAAAGACACATCCTGCACCGGCACAATACCAGACACAACCACTCCAGAAACGGACATACAACAGTCACATTTTACGAGCAAGTCCCCGATAGAGATCAAAAACAACAAGTCACTATCAGGGGAAATTCTCAGCGAAAACACATCAAATTCCATACTACCAGAAACCATAAAGCAGGAAAGACATGCTGCACTACAAAATTACTCGAAATCGGAACAACAAACAAACAGTCAAGAACACCAACCAGACATAACCAAGGACCCCAAGCTGAATACCGTTAATCACGTAAACTACAAAAAATTAGAAGTTAACCTACGGCTTAGCAGACTAGAGAACAAGGATATATTTCAAACACCTCTTAGCTATGTAATACGAACTAAGCATGAAAACGGGGATAAAATCGCCTTTCCAGAAACAGAACAAACTGACGGGATAATCCTAATATTTGAACATTTGCCAATGAACCCCAAAGAGCTATGTAAGCTTTTAGGGGAGGCATGCTCGCGAAGGAGAGAGGACCTAAACCTAGAGAAAGTACACAAGGTCTTAGTGAGAACACATGGCCGTGTGTTTCTGGATTGTAAAGAAACCACACCCAAGTGTTTTTCCTTCACTAGATATCCATTCTGAAGGTAATGCAACTAAATTGCGAGGCAGCACCCTAGTAAACATGGAACTAGGTAGGATCTTAGAAGAAACAAAAGCAGACATCGCCTGCGTTCAGGAACCTTTTCTGCGAGGCGGAAAGTTTCTGGGCTCCCCTCACATTACATCACAATAGCAGGAACACGAATGCCGCGATAATAGTAGTTAATAAAAAGCTCATAGCAACACAGATCACTCAGTTTTGCTCTGAACACATTGCCACAGGATGTATGACTCATGTCGGCTATTTACTGAGAGTATTCGTATGATATAGAACCTTTCTTAGACAAAATAAAAGACATTGCACGACACTCAGAAAGAAAAAGGCTGCGCATTCTAACTGATATCAACGCCTAATCCCCCTCGTGGAACTCAGATAGAACAGACGACAGAGGGCAAGTAGTGCTTGACGTGGTAAATGAATGCAACCTCTTCATACTGAATAGGGAGTGTCACCCACCTACCTACCGCGGAGACGCCGGTGGTGTAAGTAACATAGACATCTCTCTAGGGAACGCAAAATCTCTTCCACTAGTCAATACATGGAGGATATTAGACACAACCACACACAGTGACCACAACACAATCGTCATAACCACGGACAGATATATCAATACACATAACATAGACATCGAACAGCAGCATTTACTCATAGGAAGAGCATACTGGCAACAAGTTCGAGATAATGTTGAGACGTCGTCACTACATACTGTTCAAGGCAGTATAGATTACATAACGCATGTACTGACAGAGATGCTACAAAGAGCACTGGAAGCAGCTGTACCACGGGAAAAAGCTGGGTGGGGACAGAAACAACCGTGGTCGGCAGAACTAGCAAGACTAAGGAAGGATTAACGGGACAAAATAAAATACTACCAACAAGCAAAGACAGCTCCTGAAAGACAGACAAGACATGCCCTGTAGCGTGACACTAAACAGAAATACTAAAAACAACTAAAGACAACAAGGCAAGACTACTGGACCAATTTCGTCAAAACGACATCTGGGGACAATCTTTCAAAATAGGAACAGAACGAGTTAAGACACTGACAGTTCTGTCAACACAAAAACAAGCTGACGGCACAATGAACGGAGGATGGAGAAGCACAGCAGACTATCTTCTGAACAGGCTCCTCCCAGATGACGACCCCACACAGGACGAGCGACACCACGCTGACCTAAGAGAGAGCATGAGGCAACCATACATAAGTGACAGTGAACCACGCCATTCGCGCAAGAAGAAGTAGCGACGGCAATCAGCAGGCCCAGGCAAAATACTTTCAGAAACATTAAAACAAACAGTAACACAAATCACACCGTTTATTACTAATATGTTCAACGAGGCACTACTAACAAGCAGAATTCCAAATCTCTGGAAAACTGTTAATGTAGGAATAATCAGGAAATCACAAGACAAAGAGCCAACAGACCTCAAAACGCACCAACCGAACTGTCTCTTAAACACTCTCGGCATGGTACTGGAAAGGCTCCAGTGTGACCGTTTACAACATCACAGACGCCTCCTCAGCCTAACGCCCCATCAATTAGGCTTCAGGGAATGTATATCAATAGAAGACGCCGTCAACCAAGCACTGACAGTTACGAATAGCATGAGCGTGGTGGCCATCCCTCTTCGCCAGGTTAAGGGAAATGAGACTATCAGCTTCCCTCTACAATAGCCTCCTCGACTACTGCAGAGGCAGAGTGCCGGAGTGGAGGGCTGGTACACGGAATGTTGTCAAGAGAATAACAAAGGGATGTCCACAGGGCTCGATCTGCTGACCAATATTCTGGGATATCGTAATCGAGCCCTTGCTGAACACCCTGGACAGTGACGACAGGGTAAAAGGTGTGGTGTCTTACGCAGATGACCTGCTCGTAGTGGTGTCACCCGACTCGAGAGTAGGACTAGAGACAAAAGGCACGCAACTGCTTCAGAAAATCAACAGGCGGTGCAAAGAAAATAAATTAAATATAGCTCCTAACAAAACTGTATAGTTACCGCTCAGAGGGACACTACAGAGGAATCCACTTCTAAAATTAGACAATACAAGCAAACAGAGGAAGCAAGGCACACGTTATCTCGGACTGCATCTAGACGAAAAACAGACTTTCGACCATCATATAAAATTGACAATTGACAAAGCCTGCAAAATTATGCACAAACTATCAAGACTAAACACAAGTCAGTACAAATTACTTATTAAGACGATAAGGACCTACCACATTGCGATATTTGAATCCACCGCATGCTTCGCCGCAAGTCCTTGGGCTCACAGACTGAACATACAGACTAACAAGACAATTGACTCCAGAGAATGAGCAGAGGCTTCAACTCCACGTCACCATAGGCACTTTGCGTTGTAATGGGGACCTACCCTATAGACATAACAATACGTTATAGAGGTGCACTTTACTGCACTTTAAGAGGGACAGGCTCGATAAACTCACTGAAATTACGGGAACCAACATTATGAACAAAACAAAAATGAAACAATGGCGGATTCAGACATGGCAGAGAGACTGGGATGCATCCGACAAGGGTCACCGAGTACACTCTTTCTTACCTGATGTACACGAAAGGGTACAACTGAAACATGTCGACCCAAGCCGGGGGCCACGCTCCGTATCCGGTACATTTAAACCGTATGGGACTAACGTTGGAGTACGCGTATACGGAGAAACTGGGACACCAGAACATGTCACACTGCAGTACGACATGCTACCACAAGTGAGACCTATACACAACGACAATGACATCGCTAGAATAATACGTAATCCCGATGACTTGAACACATTAAATAGCACAGCCGATATTGTATTGACCACTCTACACGAAGCATACAAGCACCAAAACCCATATGGAAAAAGGAGGCGTAGACAAGCACAAACAAGACAACAACCACATGGGAGGACACAAACACGACCATATATTCCGAAACCGAAGAAGGAACACTAAGTGAACTTGATTCAGAAGGGATCAACATGTAAGGGACCAAACCCAAGAATGCATGACACTGCATGGCAAAACACAGTCACAAACAACACAACAATCATAAAACAAGTAAACACCGTCACCACATACTAAGACTGTAGTAATGAGGTAATGTCGCTTGGAAGGAGAATGCTTCAAAAAAATTGTTCAAATGGCTCTGAGTAGTATGGCACTTTACATCTATGGTCATCAGTCCCCTAGAACGTAGAACTACTTAAACCTAACTAACCTAAGGACATCACACAACACCCAGTCATCACGAGGCAGAGAAAGGGAGAGGGCTCGAAGAGCTTTTATTCTGAGGCTCCTGTCCCCAATGACATCCTGCGTAGTGTTTAAAGTATACTGCACACAAGCAGTAATGTATTGCTCGTCTTATTCTGTGCAGACATAAGTATATTCTTTTGTCTGTTCAAAGCTACAATCAATGAAGTTTATATATCGGAAATGTATCAAGTTATTTAAGGAATAATGCATTCAGGTATCAAAGAACTATATTCTATTACTACTAACAAGTTAGAAACCTAAGTGTATTTCTAATGTAAAACTAAAATTCATATATTCCATGTATGAAGTGGTCAATCATCGATTAATCTGTATAAACTGTGTAAACATACATTAGCACAAACCATTTCAGATGAGAATACCTCGAGGTTGTACCGAGACCTTCGCATCTGAAATAGGTAGAAATAGGTCATTATTAACAAACATGCTACTTAGACTGTATTACACATTCAAATATCACTTCCCTCTGTAACCTCCCCCTCACTTACCGACCTCAATGACAGTGAAAAATTAAACCGCGTGTACCTAATGGAAATTTGGGAAAATCAATCGTCACCGAAGTTAATCTGTCGGTAAAGAGGGAGGAAAGGGTTACATCTAAATGGAAGGAAAAATGCTAATGAAACTGGTGGAAATTAATTTTGAAAAGGGGTAAAGTTAATAAAGAAAGTAAATGTGCGGCCGTTACGTTAACAATTAACTTGCGGTAATTAGATATTTGAGATTTGGGGGAAATTACGGTCGCCAGTCCTAAGGACAATTACTATAGTAACTGAAAAATAACGGTTATTACACATATAATTAGCACTAGAAGCGTGGCAACTGAAGGTTGACACGTGTAGTGTGAAAACTGAAAGTTTGTCAGAAGTAATAAATTTCGCTACACTCTGACTTAATTTCGCAAAAGAATTAATAAAACCGGAAAATCGAAACTTAATTTTGTGACTGAAGTTAATAGTGAGCTTTCTTTCAGAAGCACATCGAAATTCAGTAAAATACGGTTAGTCTTGGACTACCTCAACAATCATTTCAAAAGCTACTTGAATCTACGCAATTTAGAAATAAGAGATTTAACTTTGAACTTGAATTAAATGATTCTGAACAATTAACAATAGTAAAATTTAGTACGTACCAAGCTGAGCTGCAGTCACAGGTAAGCTAAAATACGGTAACAAAACTCGCACTCTTAATTTGCGCTTGTGTAATCTGAATATTGTAGCCAGCTTTGAATACCTTAACTGAACTTTGAAATTAAAGCAGTGAAATAAAATGGTGCTGGCGTTTGAATTTCAACGACACTCGGGCTCATTTCGGAAAAGGAAGGGACCCTGCTTGGTAATGCAATTGGGACAATGAGCAACAAAGGTTCATGCTAAGTAGCTGTAATTTTGTGATGCAACAATTTTAAAAGTTTGTAAAGCTGAGGTCTGCCATACAGTTCTAAAACTTTACGTGCTTCCAGTCTTCCTTGTTGGTTGAAGGAAGGTTTGAAGCCGTCGATCGAGGAGGTGGCGACAGTCACTCATTGTCGGCCGTCGCTGTTGCAGAAGCTGGACGTTGGCGCGCCTTCTTCTCGACACGGTCACCATACGAAACGGGCTCTTGATGTGCGCCAGCTAATGCTTCCCGTCCGCGACACCATTTCAGAAACTATCATCGCAAGTAGAGCGCAATTACATGCTGCCAAACCCCGAAAGCGCGGCAACTCGCGGGAGCTTCACACAACACACCTGCTCCACTCGCTACTCCAGCCAGACCCTCTCTCTCTGCCCGCGCTCCACGCGACAGAGTTAACACTCCCAAAGATCCTACACACTCTGATTCTTCACACGACCTATCGATGTAATCGTTCGATAGCAGTTTTCCCTAGGCAAGACCCAGCGTAAAAATACAAATAATATTTACGAAACAAACCAATTATACATCGACATAAATGCATAAATATATATGTACGAATAGTAAAACAGTTACAATATGTAAAGACACAGAAATGTCATATATTCAGGTAACAAAAATAAGGAAAACAAATTTATAGTACAATAGATGGAAATAGGAGGATATACACTTCCGGTGTTACACCTCTACATGCTACAAATTATTTTCACCACGCTCATTGTGTTATTTTTTTTTATTTTTCTTTGACATTTGAGTTATATAAATTAATTCACATCAACTACGTAGTAACAAATTATATGGAACCATTTTAACAACTGTTAAACATTCAAGTCACTGTAACCTCAGAGAAATCTTTATATATTATGTTCTTTATATTATTAAAAAACATTAACACTGTATACCAATAAGATTGTAACAATGAGAAGTCTTTGCTATAAGATTCTGAAGCATCTGACCCACCTTACATTACTCTGTACTGTTAATAAAATAAATAAATAAACAAGTAACTTATCTATTTCTGCTTGAAGTGCGGCTACTGGGTCTGGTTTTTCCGTAGGTGGAGTGTTCCCTCGCCAGTGGCGGTACTACGAGTGTGAGGCATGGCTACAATGTTAGGACACCAAGTGCTCGCTAACAACTTTACAATAAGCGCACGAGAAGAAAAAAAAAAGGGCCTATACTTGACAAGATGACGGCCTAGCTGGAAGCAAGGATGCCGCGGCGAGGAGAAATGAAGCGACGAACTTACAGAAGTTGCAGCGGTGGTGCGTTGGACGACGGCGCCAGGAAACGGCGGCGAAGGTGATGTCGGCGGTGTTGATGGCTGGGCGCCGTCCTGCAGAGCGGAGCAAGAGGCGGCTGCCCACGGCGTGGAGGCGGCAGAGGGGCAGCAGCTGGCTGTGTGGTGCAGGGAGGAGGCTGGCCAAGCGGCCTGGCCAAGAGAGCAGGAGAAGACAACGTTTGGTGAGGTCGGAAGCGGCCAGCAGAAGAGACCGGACGGAATGACCGCTCCCAGCGGCTGGTCGCCGCCCCACCCCCACTTGACCACCTCCAGGCCTCCATATTGGTCGGCGAAGTCGAGGAAGCGCAGTTCGATAACGTTACCTCGTTCACCAACAAGTGAATTTAGCTGCTGATGGTTCAACACGTGAGTTTCAAAGTGGATATGTCCGGTTCTGGGCAACGCGACTGGCACGCTGCAACTAGCCGCCAGGCAGAAGGCACTGACGAACATCAAGTGAAAAATCAAAATCAAATTTTTATACCAGTAAATCCATTTAGTAACGGCCCCCACTGTACAGTAGTCATCCAATTTGACGTCCCATGCGCAGAATTTTGAATTCATGTTACCTTCTGTGACCGTCAGATGGTAGATAGTGTTGCCTAGTGAAGTTTCTGTTTCCCATGTTTCATGTGGTGCACTGGGTAGAGTAGATTCGCGTTGCTGGTGCCTAGACATCTTATTAATACTTTAGTATTGTATGTGTGCAATTTCATGTTGTGGCTGTGACTTCTATGTCACTTGTATGTTTGTTTCTGACGGCAAACGGTGTGGTGCTGATTTGTTAGGAATGATTGAGGTTTTAGTTTGTGAGCATAGACCAGCGTGCTGCATTCTGAATTCGTTGTCAGGAACTAGGAATCAGTAGTTCACGGGAGTGTAATTTAGAGTAGAATCTGTGTGGCAGAGGAATATGTAGTGCTTAACTTCGTTTGGGTCAGAATTAGAGTGCATGCCTACAAGACGCAAGGCGCGTTTGCTACAGAGTAGCGTAAGTAATTGTGTTTTGTTAACCATGGATCAACGTCAGATTATTAGCGGTGACCCGGCAGATAATAAACGGGATTCTCAGGTAAATGAGGTTGCGGACCTGGCAGAAATGTCTAACGTAGAACCTGCAGAGTATGACCACAATCTCAGTCAGGTGACGAAAGTTAATGGGAGACCGCAGCAGAAGAAATGTAGGCGCTGCTTGTACGAGACGCACCATCAGTGAGACTGGCAGACCAGAATCACGAACGAAACGTCACAGAATAATGGAGTCTCGTTCGTCTAGTCCTGGAGGTTTTAGCGGTGGACCTCAGTTTGAGGCTCTCATGCAATTCATGCAAGAGGCAGAAAGGAAGAGACAAGAGGCAGAGAAAAAGAGACGGGAGGAAGAGGAGGAAAGACACAAGCTAGTCATAAGAACGGACACAGACGGTATAGATGGAGTCAAAAACGAGATTTAAGGAATCCAAGAAGAGCTAGAGAATGTCAAGAAAACGACAGCAGAAACGCGTGAGGTCGCGGACCAGGCGAAGCGCGAGGCCAAAATAGCGCGATTGGTAGCTCAAGCAGCACGAAAGGACGCACCAGTGGCCAAAGAACAAGTTAAACTAGCAATAAGTGAGGTGTGTAAGACAAAAATGGTACATGCAACTCTCCAAACGCAAGGCAAAAAATAGTTTAAGAAACGCAGGAAAAAATGAGTGGGGTCGCGAAGCGAATCGAACAGATAGAAGTTAAACAGGCCGAAACCTCTGAAGTTAAAGATAAAAAAAATGGTTCAAATGGCTCTGAGCACTATGGGACTATACATCTGAAGTCATCAGTCCCCTAGAACTTAGAACTACTTAAACCTAACTAACCTAAGGACATCACACACATCCATGTCCAAGGCCGGATTCGAACCTGCGACCGTAGCGATTGCGCGGTTCCAGACTGAATCGCCTAGAACCGCTCGGCCACTCCGGCCGGCAGTTAAAGATCAGCAGAACCGAGTCGCCGCGTGACAAAATGAGTGGTCAAAGGACGTCCGGCAAGCACATCAGCGAGTCGCGCAATTGCAAACACAATCTCGTCCGGTAGAGCGCCATCGAGAGCATCACAAATGTGAAGGAAATGTCTTGCGACTCTCCGAACCGCTATATGAAGAGACACTCCCTGCACATGGGCGACTGCAGCACGAATATGCTCCTGCCGCAGCGAAACGAGTAATGGAACACGCTCTGTCGGTAACACGCAGCGTGTCGGAGACCGAGCCGGAAAACAATTGTACACGTCTACGGAGGTCAGAAACGTTATTACGTGAATCTGACAACAAGAGGGGATACCATAACAGTGCACGAGGATCGTTTGGGCATGGATACATGGAGTCAAGCGCTGCAGACAAGAGGGAAAATTCGTACCGCAGATACGTCGAACCCTTCGACCACTAACTTTTCTTTACCATCGAGAATTTTCAAGTTTAGAAGGAGGCGAACAACGAATTAAATCCAAAGGCCTAGATGGCACACTACGATCACGTGCTACCACAATCATGCCCACTGAAATACAAGCTCTAGTTTATCTGTGGTTTCTTAGAATGGTCGACTGCAGAACATATGCGCGGAGTTGCGGAGAGTTGTCGCTGGTACCAAGAATTTAAGGACGCATTCCTCAGCACATATTGGTCGCAAGACACAAAGGAAATGATAAAATAGGAGATCATGTTAGGAAAGGCTTTAGAACTGCCAGGATTCCGCAGTCCTGTCAATTTCTTTGAATCCTCGGTCAAGAAGAACTGATTCTTGGATCAACCATACAGTTCGAAGGAAATTATAAGGCACTGGTGCATTAAATTAACTTTACGTTACCAGCAACTGCTCATCGGTAGATGCAGCGATTCAATCGAAGCTGTCAAGAGTGCGCTGTGCGAACTCGAGTGCATGAATGTAATTCACAACTCGCGGGAAAGTAGTAGTAGTAGTGACCCTAACTCGCCAGATTCGCCAGAGAGGGTTGGCGATGGACGAAATGGGGGAAAACATCGATCGAATCGAAACCAAAACTCAAACTTCAATGGCAATAGCCAGCCCTCATGGGAAAAAAAGAAGACGAGGAAATTATAATCATAACAACAACAACTACCGACGAAACGGAAACTGGAGAGAGCAACAGAACTCGAACCAGGACCAACTGATTCTAGGGACCAACATCAAAGCAATAGCAGGACACACAACGGTCAAGGTCAGTGGAAAGACCAAGATAGCGATTATGAGGAATTGAGGCCACCTAACCCACCGCAGGGGTCACGCAGAGAAAATTCAAACAGGAATTAATACACAGCCGGTGCCGACTCAGCTCAAAACAATGCCGCAGAAACTATCGGAACGAGCGATATTAACCTGTTAGAGTACAAAGATACAAGAGAACTGCCATGGCAAGAGAAGGTGCAGTGTCTAAATAGTCTCCATCAATGAACTGTTTAACGTAATTTAATGTTGATATTGTTTTGCTTAGCGTAATTTTCCATTTGTTCTATTTCGGTGTTATTTTGTTTGTTTGTCATTTCCATTAGTTTTCAGCATGAGTCATGACATGAAACAAAAGGTAAAAACTCCTTCCTGGACGACCACTGCTCGATCAACCCCTTACCTACTCGTCTCACGCCCTCGGTATAAAATCCACTGGGACTTGGACTACCCTTGGTTTCCTTTTGGAATTAGGTCTCCGCCCGATCAGAAAGAAAACAACACATAACAAAGTTATGACTGCGATGACACTGGGCACAGAAGTGCTCAAAATGATCATTACTCGCCGTTGCCTTTCCCTATATTGAGCAACATTTTGCACAATCTGTTCGGCTGATATGCGCCCCTCTTGCTCTAAAATGAACTGGTTTACAAATCTCAACAGACCTGGCTCCAGAGTTTGATTTAACAAGGTCAGATTCTGTCTTGGCAAAACTCTAAAGTGGCTTCTGTCCAGTACAGCTCTGACTGTCTAACATTCAATTGCGTGACTCCTGAAATTGCCGCTGGCAGATGGAAGGTTGGTCCTATTATGTTACACTTAGCTCCATTGATTAAAATTCCCCTCCCCTCGAGATCTACACGTTTCGTTTCTGCAAATACTCCCCGCTCAAAACAACTTTCTGCTACTACCAAATTCTCGTAGGTGGAGAATATCCAACGCATCCTGACCCGTTGCAAGCTCAATTTTGGCTCCACGATGTCCCTTGGACAGTCTATTCCTTTTCCCCTAGCTAGAAATAACTGCACCGTGCATGTGTCTCATATTTGTAGCTTCACAGATTTTCCTCCAACAGTCACTATTTTTTATCCAAACCCAACACCGATTGTGTGACATTTTTCATCCTTAAACTTACATTATATGAATTGGTGCAATAAACACGACTTTCCTGACCCCGCACTGTCGGTAACAAAAGATTTAAACAGGAAGTCGTACTACTCTGACATCGATCAACACATATTTATTACGGCTTTGCCGCAAAATTTACTCCCACGCAGTTATTTCTTGACAAGGACAACATCAGGTCAATTAATCCATGTCCAATACAACGGGTATTTACAGCAACGGCGCTCACACTTTTAATGTTACGGAAACTCCTGTGTTCCTGACAGTATTCATGTCTAGGGTGAGTCTCGGAAGAGGTAACTCACTGATTATTTCGTATGCGGTTGAAGATACCGAAAACATGCTTCAAGAAAATGATAGTACACAGTCTGGTTTGTAATCTTACTGTACCCGGAATTTTCTAAACTCTTGTACCCAACGAGAAACTGAAAAAAATTGGAAATTTGTGGTAAGTTGCTATGGGACCAAACAGCTGAGGTCATCGGTCCCTAGGCATACACACTACTTAATTTAACTTAAACTAACTTACGCTAAGGAGAACACACACACCCCTGCCCGAGGGAGGATTCGAACCTTCGACGTGGAGAGCCGCGAGAAATTGAAACAATTATAAAAAGTTTTCGGTGGTGCAGTATATTTTTAAAGAAAAAAGCCACGATTTGACTGTATATTACTGTAATTTTTTTCTGTACTCTGTAGATTTCGGTTTTTATGCCATTACCTAGTGCAATGCTAAAAGTTTAT
The DNA here is from genome assembly GCF_023864275.1 of Schistocerca cancellata. Lineage (NCBI taxonomy): Eukaryota > Metazoa > Arthropoda > Insecta > Orthoptera > Acrididae > Schistocerca > Schistocerca cancellata. The sequence goes on along the minus strand of NC_064628.1, from coordinate 172,492,780 downwards.
GTTTTCTTACTGGAAAGATGTACAGGGTGGTTATGATTAAACTTTCGCTTTCTGAGGGAGTTCCCATCAAAAACGAATGTTTGCAGGACCATGGAACTTACTGGAAAAATGAGGAAGGACATGCGGAAGAGAAATAAAGAGTGAACCATCGAAAGAAACACATTTTTAAGTTTTAATTTCCACCTGAGGGGGCGTCATTTGTTAATTGAGCATCACGATTAGGTTCCAGATCGTAAACGGGCTCTGTGTGACGATCTTCTGCATCCGCGACAGCCGAGATCGGCATTAGAGGTTGCTCTTTTGCTACCCCAAACATCTGAGTGTTACCTTGGCTATCTCCCTCGCTGTGCTCGTCTTTAACCTCCAGCATGTGTTAGCGTCCCGTTGATACACACTGTCCTTCAGGTGACCTCACAGTCAGGAATCATAGGGTTCGAATCTGGTAATCTTGGTGGCCACGCAGTGTGGAATGATCGGGCAATGATTCGGTTTTCTTCAAATGTGTTACGGAGTATTCGAGTTACCTCAGGAGCAACGTGAGTTTGAGCTCCATTGTGCATCAAAACAGTTGACTTCAAAGCACCTCTCTCTTGTTAGAACAGGAGTTACATGTTCCGAAGCAGGTTACAGTAACGTGTGCCGTTCACGCCGCTTGTCCTTGGTTGCTAGGATCAGAGGTCCTTGAAGAAAAATGGACTAACATCGGCGTCTAACGGCAAGTCATGACACCAAGGCACCGACAACGCAAATCCAACAACGCACAGTCTGTACTTCTTTCTTATGAAGTTGGGTAACCAAACGGTAAATACTTTTGCATTACAGTGACTCAGATAACGGAAGTTTAATTATAACCACCATATACTTCTTTTAACGGAATTCGTTATACTAAGCATTTCGACAGCTAACCTGTCTACACTACCGAACTAAAGGTGTGACATATCCCAGCTATTGAATGACCACTCCCCTCACCTTCAAAACGTCTTTCACGCGAATATCTGGGCTCGTGAGAAGATACTGCAGATGTTCTACTTGTACACCAATCTCAAGGAAATGCTGCCACGATTGTCCCATGTGTGGGGATTTCTACCCATATATGTAGTGTCCGAGGTTCCAGTCAATTATTCGGCCTCCACTCACTGAATATTATTTAACACGCCATTCTTATTTTGTTTATTTGTGTCCACAACTGCTGTGTTTTCTGCACCTGTAACCTCCTGAAAGGGACCAAAATTCCGAAATTGCAACAGTCAATATATTAATAAACGGACAGTCAAGGATGAATACGAAGCCATTTACAAACAATGATATTGTGATTTTGGTTTTGGGGAGGGTCTGCCTTGACGGATACGCAATACTTCTGTGTGGAAACCACTCTTTTTAAGTACGTGTAAGTGTGTGTGTGTGTGTGTGTGTGTGCGTGCATGCTTATCCGTGTTTGTGTATGTGTGTGTCTCTGACTGTGTTTACAATGTGTTCCACTTACTTCACAATGAAAAACAACACTATTATACTTTCACAAAATATAATAGCAACTGCGCGGGTACTTTGGATCTTTGAGTGGTGTACATTGGTGTACATGCCATTTTGTGTGTGTGTGTGTGTGTGTGTGACTGTATGTGTGTGTGTGTGTGTGTGTGTGTGTGTGTGTGTGTGTGTGTGTCTGTGTGTGTGTATGTGTGTGTGTGAGAGAGAGAGAGAGAGAGAGAGAGAGAGGGAGGGAGAGAGAGAGAGAGAGAGAGAGAGAGAGAGAGTAGGTGAAGAAGGCGTTTTGTATTTATTTAATTACTTATTTATTTTATAATTTATGTATATGTTTCTAGACTGGTGTTGTGTGTTAGTTCTTTGAGGACAGATCACAAAGCTCCGTCGTGGAAAGCTGTGTATTTATTTATTATTAGTTTTCCTTATATGCGAATAAGTAGTGAACAGCATTTTTCCTGCGTGATAGAAAGAAAACAAAAGACCAATGAAGATCATGAAATTTCAGTGAAACATGTCTGTCTGAGAGAAGAATACGAAAAAAAAGTGTGTTTGGTTCAAGGCGGGTCTCCTCCGACCTCAAGGAGATTACGGGAATATTGTATCTGTAAATTGCGCGGAAGTGCGAAGCCAAGAACAACACAATATTTTTTCGGAACATTTACTCGTACGTCTGAGACAAAAGATCATTTAAGCTATCCATCACCACAATTGTTTTATTTCGTTCATAACATTCGTTACAGCCGGCCGGAGTGGCCGAGCGGTTCTGGGCGCTACAGTCTGGAACCGCGTGACCGCTACGGTCGCAGGTTCGAATCCTGCCTCGGGCATGGATGTGTGTGATATCTTTAGGTTAGCTAGGTTTAAGTAGTTCTAAGTTCTAGGGGACTTATGACCACAGCAGTTGAGTCCCATAGTGCTCAGAGCCATTTTGAACCATTCGTTACAGCAGAGAAATACATTGGAAAAAGCAAAATGTTCAAATGTGCGTGAATTCGTGAGGGACTAAAGTGCTGAGGTCATCGGTCCGTAGACTTACACACTACTTAAACTAACTAGTGCTAAGAACAACACACACACACACACACACACACACATGCCCGAGTGAGGACTCGAACCTCCGGCGGGAGGGGCCGCATAATCCACGACATGACGCGTGTAAATGGGCGGCCACTGCGCGTAGCTCTAAAAATAGCACATGTACGCGATAAATTATACTCGTTGGTGCACTGAAATGTTCGCTGAAAACTCCTTGGATTTCTTTCATCCCCTCCGCATAATTTCTGCTTATGTTTTGCAAGGTAAGAAATTCTGTCGGAACACGCAACCACATCTTCCAGTGCCGACATTCTAGCTATGAATGCAGGAAGTGACAGAAAATTAGTGTTATAATATTTGTTTGTTTGCACACACACTCACATTGTGGACAGAACATACATAGTTACAGACCAATGCCGTATTGCAATTGTAAAATCAAGTGTTATAGAACACTTCTGTGCAGTCCACTGTCAGTGATAAGTTGGTCTTGGATGCGTGCCGTCATGCAGGATGGTAACGGATGACTAAGCCTGACAAGTTCATATGAAAGCATTCTGTACTTTCATGTAGTCTGGGGCACCCGAAGAAAACGTAATTTGCCTTCTCTTCTCCTCCACAAGAGCAGAAAGATGTCTTTACGGTATACAGGCTGTTTAGGGAAACATCCGTGGCTAAATTTGCGTCCGGGTGTTAGAGAGGCGAGTTGCCTAGACACTGACTTCCTGTGAGATTACATGGATTAGGGGACCGACGGGTGACTTGCTGCGCACTTCTTGCCTTTATGTCTAGTTGTCTCCTCCCATTCATGTTGCCAATTCTTCTGTCATGCTCTATATAGGATATATCGTAATCACTAATTCGGACCGGAGTGCTTCCTGTGACAGTAGCCTCTTTTTGGCTAAGCAGCCGATAGCTTCACTACCAGTTATCCCATAGCGTGATTTCACTCAGCCGAAAGTAACGAAATGACCTTCTTCATACATCGATTGTATCACTTCGATAATCGAGCGTACAATGAGGTATTCACTCAGACACAATCTAAAACTCTAAGTACTATTAGAGTAGATAAAGAGTCACTGAGTACGATACATAGGGACGCTTTTATCTGCGAAAAGAAACCAAGTGCTTCTAGCATCGCAACAAAAAAAAAAAAAAAAAAGAAAAGAAAATCCGAAAGACCAGACACCACACGGAATCCGCAGCTGTGATTCATTACACAATCCTGGAAATGGAAAAAAGAACACATTGACACCAGTGTGTCAAACCCACCATACTTGCTCCGGACACTGCGAGAGGGCTGTACAAGCAATGATCACACGCACGGCACAGCGGACACACCAGGAACCGCGGTGTTGGCCGTCGAATGGCGCTAGCTGCGCAGCATTTGCGCACCGCCGCCGTCAGTGTCAGCCAGTTTGCCGTGGCATACGGAGCTCCATCGCAGTCTTTAACACTGGTAGCATGCCGCGACAGCGTGGACGTGAACCGTATGTGCAGTTGACGGACTTTGAGCGAGGGCGTATAGTGGGCATGCGGGAGGCCGGGTGGACGTATCGCCGAATTGCTCAACACGTGGGGCGTGAGGTCTGCACAGTACATCGATGTTGTCGCCAGTGGTCGGCGGAAGGTGCACGTGCCCGTCGCAGTGCCGTAGGGGACCGCACCGCCACTTCCCAGCAAATTAGGGACACTGTTGCTCCTGGGGTATCGGCGAGAACCATTCGCAACCGTCTCCATGAAGCTGGGCTACGGTCCCGCACACTGTTAGGCTGTCTTCCGCTCACGCCCCAACATCGTGCAGCCCGCCTCCAGTGGTGTCGCGACAGTTGTGAATGGAGGGACGAATGGAGACGTGTCGTCTTCAGCGATGAGAGTCGCTTCTGCCTTGGTGCCAATGATGGTCGTATGCGTGTTTGGCGCCGTGCAGGTGAGCGCCACAATCAGGACTGCATACGACCGAGGCACACAGGGCCAACACCCGGCATCATGGTGTGGGGAGCGATCTCCTACACTGGCCGTACACCACTGGTGATCGTCGAGGGGACACTGAATAGTGCACGGTACATCCAAACCGTCATCGAACCCATCGTTCTACCATTCCTAGACCGGCAAGGGAACTTGCTGTTCCAACAGGACAATGCACGTCCGCATGTATCCCGCGCCACCCAACGTGCTCTAGAAGGTGTAAGTCAACTACTCTGGCCAGCAAGATCTCCGGATCTGTCCCCCATTGAGCATGTTTGGGACTGGATGAAGCGCCGTCTCACGCGGTCTGCACGTCCAGCACGAACGCTGGTCCAACTGAGGCGCCAGGTGGAAATGGCATGGCAAGCCGTTCCACAGGACGACATCCAGCATCTCTACGATCGTCTCCATGGGAGAATAGCAGCCTGCATTGCTGCGAAAGGTGGATATACACTGTACTAGTGCCGACATTGTGCATGCTCTGTTGCCTGTGTCTATGTGCCTGTGGTTCAGTCAGTGTGATCATGTGATGTATCTGACCCCAGGAATGTGTCAATAAAGTTTCCCCTTCCTGGGACAATGAATTCACGGTGTTCTTATTTCAATTTCCAGGAGTGTATATAAACTGTATGTGAAGAGGGGAGAAAGAAAAGGAAAGGAAAGGTATTACTGATGTACTGATGTCAGCTGCATCGGGATATTACGCGGAATCACCGGCGACGAGTGAAAATGTGTACCAGAACGGGATTCGATAGGCAGGTGCGTTAACCACTGCGCCATCAGGGACACAGTGCTACCGCAACTGCGCAGGACGCCACATAACCGACCCACATTCACACCGAGTGCCTCCTCTCCCCAGTCCATGTCCATTTCCTCCGTGCTCGCTACTCTGCGATTCCCGCAGGAGGTCGGATGTACTTGTGCATCTGCACTAAAAACGGTGGATCCATTGCCCGTGTATGCGAATCAGTTATATGAATGCATGATGTCTGCTCTTTCGGACATGTGCGAAAGAACAGACACCACTCATTCACATGTCCGAAAAAACAGACACCCGCACCCTCTCCCCAACGCATTCAAATAACTGATCCGCCTTGATGGGCAATGGGTCCACAAATACATCTGACCTCCTGCGGGTAGTGGACAGGAACTGCGGATAGGCGGCACTCGTTGGGGGTGTGGGTCGGCCGTGTGGTGCGCCGAGATAGTCCGCACAGTAATATTGTGTGCCAGGTGACGTAGTGGTTAACGCGCCTGCCTCGGAAGCAGGCGATCCCGGGTTCGAATTCCAGTCCAGTACACGTTTTCACTGTTTAAGGGACATGTAACTTTAGTTTCAAAAAGTATTTCGAAACACTCTGCAAACTACCTATTGTCTCCAAAACTGGGTGATAGTTTTATCATTAATGTAATCCTCATGGTCAAAGACCACACCAGTTATAATTCCAGTTATTCCCTGCCAATGAACAGTCATAAGGCTGAGGTACCATGCACAGTTTTTCTATTTTAATTCTTGAAGTTAGTCACATTCAGGGGAAAAAAACCATGTATTGCTTCTTTGACAAATTAAGCTACGGTTTTTGAAAGTACCCTAACCTAGTCGCAGTAGTGGTCGTTAGATCCAGTATCTTCCTCTACATTCTCAGTGCTACACCTATAATGAAATGTGTGTTTACAAGATATTAAACGCTAGCCACGTTTGTACGATTGTGACGACAGAGAACGCTCATCAGGTAGAGCAGCAAGGGCAACTGTAATCTCTTCACTCATGAGCTACAGAAGCACAGGAACTAGCTGGCGCATTGGTTAAGGCACCATACCTTCTCCTGAAGGAATTAAGATTCCAGTCCTCGACCAGCGAATCCCTGTTTCCAGCAATGTCGCTTCCAAATGAGCTCCTACCACCCCACTCCCTACCTTGACAGCATGAAGCCTCCAATTCATCCCCTACTACAGGAGTGATTTGACCATGTTTTAACAATCAGAGTGGAGTACATCAGGTCTGATGAGAGGTTAATGACCGACAGAAGCAGCACTGTCCATAGATACACTGTGTCATTAAAAGTACCCAGACACCACCAAAAACATATGTTTTTATATTAGGTGACTTGTGCTGCCACCTACTGCCAGGTACTCCATGTCAGCGTCCTCAGTAGTCATTAGACACCGTCAGATAACATTATGGGGCGTTCCGCGGCACTCACGGACTTAGAACGCGGTTAGGTGTTGGGTGTCACTTGTGTCATACGCCTGTACGCGAGATTTCCACACTCCTAAACATCCCTAGGTCCACTGTTTCTGATGTGACAGTGAAGTGGAAACGTGAAGGGACACCGCCGACTGTTGAAGAGGGTCGTAATGTGTAATAGGCAGTCATCTATCCAGACCATCACACAGAAGTTCCAAACTGCTTCAGAATCCACTGCAAGTACTATGACAGTCACGCGGTAGGTGAGAAAACTTGGATTTTAAGGTCGAGCATCTGCTCATAAGCCACACATCACGCCGGTAAATGCCAAACGACGCCTCGCTTGATGTCAGGAGCGTAAGCATTGGACGATTCAACAGTGGAAAAACGTCGGGTTGAAGGGGCGAATCACGGTACGCAATGTTGCGATCCGATGGCAGGGTGTGGGTATTGTGAATGGCCGGTGAACGTCATCAGCCAGCGTGTGTAGTGCCACCAGTAAAGTTCGGATACGGTGGTGTTCCGGTGTGGTCGTGTTTTTCGTGGAGGGGCCTTGCGCCCCTTGCTGTTTTGCGTGGCACTGTCACAGCACAGGCCTACATTGACGTTTCAAGCACGTTCTTGCTTCCCACTGTTGAAGAGCAATTCTGGGATGGCGATTGCATCTTTCAACACGATCGAGCACCTGTTCATAATGCACGGCCTTTAGCGTGGTGGTTACACGACAATAACATCCCTGTAATGGATTGGCCTGCACAGAGTCGTGATCTGAATCCTATAGAGCTTCTTTGGGATGTTTCTCAACGCCGACTCCGTGCCAGGCCTCGCCGACCGACATCGATACCTCTCCTCAGTGCTACATTCCGTGAATAATGGGCTGCCAGTCACCAAGAAACCTTCCAGCACCTGACTGAACGTATGTCTGTGAGAGTGGAAGCTGTCATCAAGGCTCAGGAAGGGCCAACACCACACTGAATTCCAACATTACCGATTGAGGGCGCCACAAACTTGTAAGTCGTTTTCAGCCAGGTATCCGGATACTTTTGATCACATAGTGTATTATACAGGTATATATGTGTGTATGTATGTTTCACCTCTCCTCCTAAACCAGTGGACCGACTTCAACCAAACTTGGCACACATTTCCATTACTGGAGGCAACAATCGCTGTACGGGTAACAGCTCTCTAGTTACCATAGTCTAGGAAATAAAACGACATAGACGCAGATGAGTTAGAAAGTGGTGCACCATGCATGAAATTCTTATACATTTAACCTTCACTATCAGGACAACTTTCAACTGCGAAGCGCAAACCACTGTGAGGCCAAAACTATACTCATCTACAGAGCTATGAAAAGGCGTTGCGATAGAGATGTTTACAAAATCGCGTTGCAGGCATGCGAAACAGCTGCGTCCAGCGTACAGCAACTGTTCGGGATCATCTCACACTGATTCTACTTTGGAATTACATATAACATTTCGTTTCTAATATAAAACTGGCCGTTACTCAAGTGGCGCTTAAGTAAGAGTCAGCCACATTCTCAGTTAAAGATGAATATTTTCGTAAAGAACCACAAACATATTAACATCGGAATTCACACTGTTCCAGATAAAAAGGAACTGAAATAGGCGGAAAAAGTACTTGTATACAGGTACATTACTACTGAACCGGCAGACAAAACAGCGTCAAAAGAAAAACCACACACTTATGTAATCAGAAGATACAGAATGAAGAAATAAAAGACGTAACTGAGAGCGAACAAGAGAGGTACTGTCAAATGATTTCACGTGCAACAGGGCGTAACGGATTACTTTAACGGCCGCCTGGAAGCGCCAGTGCTCCGGATGCGAGTTGTTATCATAATTCCGGATAACGTGATTGTCGCGACTAGCGAACAACAGGAATATTAACTATTTCAGCAATCTTTTACCGACCCTTCTGGTGCGTCTAGCTCTCAGGTAAATAGTCACAACTTGGTGCCTAGGCTGTCGGACCATGTGGGCTGTAGAGTAACTGTACCAGCCATGTAAACGCATCTTCACGACAGAAAAAATCGGTTCCCAGTGACGCAGACCTCTTTTGGGCGGACTGCTTAGCTGACGTAGCTTGCCAGACTCTGGCTTCTTCTATCGGCCAAAATCGTCTGTGGCATATCTCCTTTATATTTATGCACAAGGGTCCATTCCAACGTAGCACAGAAGACTCCCTTATCAGAGCGCAAAATTATCAACTTTTGAATTAATTGAAATGAGCAGATAACTTACGGACAATACCTCTACAGTGGGGCATCATTACTGTCGATTTCATATGTCTTGTTCACCCACACAACAAACATGAAATTAAGGATGAAATTACAGTAGAATCTGAGCAATATCGTTGGTAGCCTTAAGACTTTGTTAATCTCTGCTTAACCTAATTCTGTTGTGGCGATAATAGTTTGTCACGCCTGGAGTGCACCGCATCACACTACCATTGGGTTTAATGTTGTCACTGCTGTGTCAGTATGTCAGTATGCTTCCTTTAGAAATGATATGGTTGATTTTCTTAAGCATCCTCGTACAGTCCGAGCTTTCAATAAGAAATAAAAAATTAAAAAAATAAAACTATTCGTTGTCGACGGTATGCTGTACCCTTGGCTTCTTTTTCTTTCAAAAGGTGCATGTCGGCATTTGTGTGGAATGCTTCTTCCTTCTCATAACACGCAACTAAAATTATAAATCACTCCATAAAATGAAAGAAAGCGAGATTCTTAAAAGGGATCCTAATAGGATTTCGAGTATCCCAACTGGCGTATTTCCTTTACTGCCAACGGCCTTGCCGCAGTGGTAACACCGGCTCCCGTCAGATCACCTAAGTTAAGGGCTAACGGGCTGGGCTAGCACTTGGGAGGTTGACCATCCAGTCTGCCGTGCAACTGTTGGCAAGCGGGGTGCACTCAGCTTTTTTGATGCAAACTGAGGAACTACTTGACTGAGAAGTAGCGTCTCCGGTCTCGTAAACTGACATACGGCCCAGAGAGCGTGGTGCTGACCACATGCCCCTCCATATCCGCATCCAGTGACGCCTGTGGGCTGAGGATGACACGGCGGCCGGTGGGTACCATTGGGCCTTCCAAGGTCTGTTCAGTCGGAGTTCAGTTTTTAGTTTATATTTCCTTTACTACTGTGAACTGTATCTTTACCAAAATTGTAGTTTGCATACACCAGTATTTTTGAGAAATATTTTTTTGCATATTATGTGCAACCCCGACATGAAGAACGGAAAACTGCACACCCTGTAGCTACGCTAAGCTGACAGAACATCCATAACAGAGCCTGCGTTTATTGCATCTCCATGCGCTGCTCTAATCACAAACATCAATCTCATGGATTTACTATGAGTGTATAGAGATAACCTGTGCATTCAGTGTTCGTGAGATTTTATATATCCAGTTCGTTGCAGTTTGTAGGGAAAAATGAACAGTGGGTGGTAATACCAGTCTATAGTCACATATTAATTTCCTTTTTATAAAATTGTTGTTGATTTATTTTTTTCATATTTGTAGCCGTCGTTTCCTGTTACCCAATTACTCTCGAGCAATTTAGGAAACTACTTTAACCCACTCAGTACAACTGTTAACGTGGATATGCTGTATGTGTTACTCTCAGATTAATAGTCAGTTTTGCAGCCAATTTATATTGCCCCACGTTTTCATGAATCATAATCTCACACATATATTTACGCAAAAATAAATATAGTTGTGACTATCCTCTTGAGTAGCTTTACTCCAAAATTAACGCCGCTTATGTGGACGCTATCACAATCCATTTTCAGTCAGAAAGGAGAGCAATTAAGATTCTCAAGCCTCGAAATCTACACTTTGTTGAATAATGTGGCCCTAACGCTGGGAGGACGCTTCCACCATCGCACTCAATCTTTGTATCGATAGAGCAGTACTTGACACACAAGAGGAGATTCGCTGAGCAGTGCTAACAGAATGACACTGAGTGGCAGGCTGTCCTCTACACAGAGCGTTTTCTCCAGGTAGTGAGTACAAAGAGACGAAAGGATCTGTTACTGCGCACTGATCCAGTAGCAATGTGATGGCAAATTGTAAAAGTGTAAGTGGTACATCACAAAAACTCTGTGTACTACAGATGTGAATCTGATATTCAGATTAATATCAGGATGAGATTTAGAACAATGACGTTAGGAAGAACAATAACAACAGTAACTCGTTTTCTTTATATCCGTAGCGTGAAGCACAACAACCTTAGAATGGATTTGTCAGCATGATCAAAGCATTTAAAATGTAAAAGAGCAGCACTTCACTAACAAGTAGTGTGCATGGCCTTTTCCCCCCTGTACACTCTCTTCCAACACTTAATGAAGCCTACAAGAGACCTCAAACGCAATCCGAAGCTATGTATCATTGTGATATGTCAAACCTTATAGAATATACCTTTCTCTCCTGTGTGCTTGCAGCTTTGTGCATACAGGTAAAGTCGATAGCTTAGACCAATCCTTGATATGGCCACATATTGTTTCACTGAGGAGAGACGTACTGAAGTTTCTCCTGCCAATAGTTGTTTGGATGCCACAATACAGCCTTCGGCTAATAAAAATAAGATTACCGGTAAAATTGCAAAAATTATTACTAAAACCCTAAAAATCAAAGAGAAACAATCAGTACAGTAAGGACAATAAGTGCCTGGAACGCTAATTCGAAGGTTTAAACAATTAAGCAATAGTACTAAACGCAGACAAAGACAATTCAATTGGTATAATGACTGAGATACAGTACATAGCTAAAACAATTAGGGTTTTTTATGCAAATGGAATCACAACTTTAGTACATAAAAATAAAGTTCAATAAAACCAGAAAAGAAGGTCAAAGAAGGGAAAAGGAATTCAGCGAACAGGTAACTGACTGCCGAATTGCTTTCTCTGTTCTAAAATTTACTACAGTCACTGTACACATGGTTGCAATGGAATTAAACTTGTTACAAAAAAAGGCTTTAAAAACATTTCAGTTTAAGTTCCTGATTTTGAAATAAAAATAATACTGTCGTAATCATATATTGGCTGGTAGACCCCCAGCGCCCCCCAACGTCCTCATCATTGGGGCCTTACTAGACTTCAGAATGAAAAAGAAATTTCTATGAACACCTTTATTTTTAAAATGGCGAATTATACATGATTATTTAGTTTCTGTAGGAGTTCTATTATACGACGAAATAATGAGTCAGTGAGACAATTAGTACTATTTACTTTTAACAACCTTTTCTTATGAACGATGAAGCAATTCTCAGTCTATCGCGGGTACTACCTACAACACCTTCTATGAAAAGAGAGCTTATTATCTACATAAAGGCTAGACAATTGTTACAAAACAAGCTGTCGCTGCAACTATCTTCTTCCTAACGACACTTGCCTCACCCGTACCTGACACTCACATTTTAAAGCGATCAAAGTAAAACGGGTGCACTACGCTTCCAGTTTGTACTTCACTTCGTTACAGGACTCCTACTTCTGAACTGACAGACGTTGAAAGACTTAAGTCTGCCAAGGCTTTGAGATCTCAACGAATAACACACAAAACAGGTAATCTTACACTGCCTAATTTCGTGTAGGCACGCACAGGTGCAGCAACACGAAATGGTATGGACTCAGCTAAAGTCTGAAGTAGTGCTGGAGGGAACTGACACCATAAAACCTCCAGGGCTTTCCATAAATCCGTAAGAGTACGAGGGGTGGAGATTTCTTCTGAACAGCTCGTTGCAAGGCATACCACAAATGCTCAATAATGTTCATGTCTGGGGAGTTTGGTGGCCAGTGGAAGTGTTTAATCTCATAACAGTGTTCCTGGAGTCACTCTGTAGCAATTCGGGACGTGTGGGGTGTCGTATTGTCCTGCTGGAATTGCCCAAGTGCATCGGAATGCACAATGGACACGAAGGATACAGGTGATCAGGCAGGATGCTTACGTGCGTGTCACTGTCCTAGTCGTATCCAGACGTATCAGGGGTCCCATATCAGTCCATCTGCACACGCCCCACACCATTACAGAGCCTCCACCAGCTTAAACAGTCTCCTGCTGAAATTCAGGGTCCATGAATTCATGAGGTTGTGTCCATAACTGTACAGGTCCATCCGCTCGATATAATTTGAAACGAGACTCGTCAGACAGAACTACATGTTTCCAGTCATCAACAGTCCAATGTCAGTGTTGACGGCCTAGGCGAGGCGTAAATCTTTATGTAGTGCAGTCAGCAAAGGTGCACGAGTGGGCCCTCGGCTCTGAAAGCCCATATCGATGATGTTTCGTTGAATGGTTCGGACGCTGACACTTGTTGACGGCCCGGCACTGAAATCTGCAGCAATCTGCGGAAGGGTTGCACTTCTATCACGTTGAACAGTTCTCTTGAGCTGTCGTATGTCCCGTTATTGTAGGATCTTTTTCCGGCAGCAGCGATGTGGAAGATTTGGTGTTTTACCACATTCCTGATATTCACGGTACATTCGTGAAACGGTCGTACGGGAAAATCCCTACTTCATCGCTAACTCGGAGATGCTGTGTGCCATCACTCGTGTATCGACTATAACACCATGTTCAAACTCACTTAAATCTTAAATGTCTAACTTTGTAGGATCGGTAACCGAGCTAACAACTGCGTCAGACATTTGTTTATTTATACAGGCGTTGTCGACCGCAGCGCAGTATTCAGCCTGTTTACATCTCTCTGTATTTGAATACGCATGCCTATACCAGTTTCTTTGGCGCTTTAGTGTGTAAGATGTATTATGAACTACATTGTCAGTCCAGTTACTTAATGAGGGAGAAGTAAAATAAAGTTTTTTTAAAAAAAGCTGTATCGACCTGGCGGTTAACTGAAAATCATTCAAATTTTCCAAACTACAAAAGATTCCGATCCCCCAGTTCAGACCAGTGTTTTTAGATTGTTTCCCTTGATTGTAAACCAAATGTCAGAGCTGCTGATAGCCGTCCATTTATGCCCCATTGGGGACCTGTCTGAGCCACTATCAGCTCACGTGGTAACTGGCTGAAAAGAACTCCAAAAACTTAGTGTAGCCGTTGTTGTAATTCCGAAACGGCGCTGTTTATCTAAGGTCCAAAAAGGCATGATCATTGGTTTTCTGGCCAAGGGTGGAATCATTTCCGAAGCAACTACATTTGTAAACTATACGTCTGCTGCCACGCTTAAGTACACTGTGCGTGGCAAAACAACGCTAACCAAAACCGGCGCCGAGGCAATTGTGGTACACCATGGCCATAGATGATAGGGGTGAACGACGGCTGTGCAGATGTGTACGAGCGAATAGAACAGGTGATAACCCAGATGAATCAACGGGTTACTAACAGTACCTGATCAACGACCGTTCAGCGAATGTTGCTGTGCGTGGGCTTCTGAAGCAGGTGTCTGGTTTATACAACCATGCTGACTGCTATTCATCAGTGATGAAGGCTGGAATTTACACGCCAATACCGCAACCGGATGGCCAATGCGAGGTGGGAGGTGGCCTCTTCAGGCGGATTACGTTTTGTGCTCTAACGGACAAATGTCAGTTGTCGTATATGGCGTGCAACGTCTGAAAGCAAACTAAAATAGCTCTGAGCACTATGGTACTTAACATCTGAGGTCATCAGTCCCCTAGAACTTAGAACTACTTAAACCTAACTAGCCGCCGGCCGCAGTCGCCGAGCGGTTCTAGGCGCTTCAGTCCGGAACCGCGTGACTGCTACGGTCGCTGGTTCGAATCCTGCCTCAGGCATGGATGTTGTTGTCCTTAGGTTAGTTAGGTTTAAGGAAATCACACACATCCATGCCCGTGGCAGGATTCGAACCTGCGACCGTAGTGGTCTCGCGCATCCAGACTGAAGCACCTAGAACCGATCGGCCACAGCGGCCGGCTGAAAGCAAACACCCTGCAAAAATCGTCAGAAGGTTCCAGTCCGGATGAGGAAGCGTTGTTGTTCGGAGAACGTTTTCGTTGCATTCCCTGGGTTATCTCGTCATTACAGACGGCGGAATTGGTCAATACATGTATGCAACTGTGCTTGTGGACTATGCCCACCCTGCATGCAGTTTCCTTTACTTTGTCCTCAGCACGATAGTATCTAGCAGGAGGGCCGTACAACGTGTCAAACAGCTTCCACTGTACCTGCGTGGTTTGAAGAACACCAAAATAAGTTTATCCACCTCATCTGGCCAACAAATTAATTGTACATAAACCCAGTAGAAAATCTCTGTTCTCACAATGAATCCTCAACTGAGAAACCAAGAGAAACTAGCCATGCTGGAGTCAGCGTGGCTCCACAGCTCTGTCTGGATCTTCCAGAACCTCGCTGACTCTCCTTCTGCGCTTCTCGCAGCAGCGTGAGCTGCGAAAGGTGGTTATTCAGATTTTGGGCAGGTGGTCACACTAATGTGACCGCAGAGCGTATCATGAAAACGCCATCTTCAGTTTGCCGGTAGCTGCAACAATGGACTAGAAATTGCCTCATTATTCACTACGCAACAGATAAACGAACTAACTGATAGCGAAACGTGTAGTTACTATGTAATGGCTAATAACCTACTGTGGAACATCAAGTGTATTATTATTATTATTATTAGCAGTGGCAGTTGTGAGAAACAAAGCCTTGGCAGACTTAAGTCTTTCAACGTCTGTCAGTTCAGAAGTAGGAGTCCTGTAACGAAGTGAAGTACAAACTGGAAGCGTAGTGCACCCGTTTTACTTTGATCGCTTTAAAATGTGAGTGTCAGGTACGGGTGAGGCAAGTGTCGTTAGGAAGAAGATAGTTGCAGCGACAGCTTGTTTTGTAACAATTGTCTAGCCTTTATGTAGATAATAAGCTCTCTTTTCATAGAAGGTGTTGTAGGTAGTACCCGCGATAGACTGAGAATTGCTTCATCGTTCATAAGAAAAGGTTGTTAAAAGTAAATAGTACTAATTGTCTCACTGACTCATTATTTCGTCGTATAATAGAACTCCTACAGAAACTAAATAATCATGTATAATTCGCCATTTTAAAAATAAAGGTGTTCATAGAAATTTCTTTTTCATTCTGAAGTCTAGTAAGGCCCCAATGATGAGGACGTTGGGGGGCGCTGGGGGTCTACCAGCCAATATATGATTACACATAGGGGTAAGAGTTTCATAAAGGTTTTGACAACCACCGTCCTAAAGCATCTTCAGCAGAATTATAGTAACGATTTTTTGCCTTGAAGGAAATCAGAAGCAGACACAGATAAGTACAACAAATGCTGCAGTCACTGTTCTAAAATATTGTGTAAGTCGGTGGACTTTGTTATCAAACAGTGCTGTTTAGAATTCTCAGATCGGAAGGACTAGAGAGATTATTCTGTTGAGTGATCCTATACTTTGCATGAATTTCAAAGAAACGTCTGTTGGGCCAGAAGCCTTTCTGAGATTGAGCTCTTCACAGTTTCTCCGGACTCTGTGAATAGACGGGTAGCAACCACCTAAATTTGAGAAGGTTTTGCTATGTATTCGAAAGAAAGAGTGAGGTAACAAGAAGTTGAGGTATACCTTTCAGCACCTCAGTACATTGGCTGTCCGTGACTGCGATTACTTCTTCTCCAGGAGAAAGGGTTCAATGTGCGAGGCAAATGCGCCCACCGCAGACTCATAAAAATTACTTCTGTCACTGTCATCGCGTAAATTGTAGTACTCTTGTTTATTGTCGCTGTCAGATTTTCCTTATTATGATCCGACCTGTTTCAGCTGTTAGAAACATGCCCTCTTCGTTCTACAGAACAGATTCCAAACAACTATTGACAGGCCTCCACTTCAGCCATTGTTGAAAGCTTTCATCAAACTGGGCTTGTATTTATTTTTCTGGAATCCAACAGCCTTTCCTGCTAAATCTCAACTGATCTTTCGAAGTGTAAGGTACTTCTCTTGTGCCGGCTGGATGGTGAGTCAGCTGGTCTGAGAAAGAGTTATTTTACTCTGTGGTGACAGTTTCAGGTAGACGTTTAAATGTTAGAAATTTTTCTAGAGCGAATGACAATTTGAGTAGGAGGCGTTCGATGGGCAAGGAACCTGAAGAGTGGTGATAAGTGGCTGGCAGTCTACGTGATGAGGATGGCTTTCATGTCGCGTTGTTGGATGACGATATAATGAACATGTGTCAGTGCTTGAGTCTGGGTGTATTGGAGCGGTCTAGTAGAACGTACCTGTAGTCGAATTCCTTGATTCATGAGAAAGAGTACTCAGATATTTTGGAACTGCATTTCTCAGCTCCTTCTTTTCCCATTATAGACTCCATGGACTACTGTACTTCCCTGTCGAGAGTGAAAATGATAGAGTAATAAGAACTTATCTTCTGAAGAATTTTGATGAGAACAATCTTCAGTTAGAGACCGCATCATCATTTAAGGGGAAATATACGGCAATACATACAATGAAGTTTTTTTCGCATAGCGACAGGAGAAGTTTCACGTTCTTTTTACTTACTGTATACGAAAAAATCGGTTATCATTCCACAAACTAGTCTTCATAGCAAAACTACTGGCTTTAATACAACGTTCTGTTTACCCCCTTGCAAAAAAATGAAGTAACTAGGGCTGCCATGAACGACCTTCCCTCCATCTGGAATCTGGCTTTACTTAGAAAACTCGTATCAATATTTAGGCATGCAGGCTCGCTAATTACAAGCTTTGTCTAACCTTTTGATCTGCTGTTCTTATCGAACAAGTTAAGCATTCTTTTTACACACAAAGTTCAAATTGTCATTCTGATTAAGCTATTTTATTTCCGACTGAAAATGCAAGAGATCATCTCTGTGCAATTGTCCACCCGCGTTTAAATGTGACTGCTAATATGGAGCCTAATTGTTTCAGACTTTTGTCCACCCGGGAAGGTAGATGGTATTGCTAAGGGTCCCAGATACAGACGAAGGACCGAGTTACAGGAGGCCCAGGAAGTCAACCATCACACTGTGACTGTTCGTTTTGAGTATCGTACGTTAGGATAGGCTTATAGCAATCTCCAATAGTTATCAACTGCATGCAGCTTCCAAAATCTCAAGGAAAGGAATACCTAGAAAGATCTCGGAGATCAGGAAGATATCAGCTGACTAAATCATAGTTACGCAAACATATAGAAATAAAATTCTGGACAGTAAAGCATATTCGTCGCAAATACATACTTATGTGAGTCATAAACGTATAATAATGAACAGGTTAAACTTCACGAAGGTAAAGAAAAAGAAGTGTAGTGTGAAATGGAATAAGTCAAGTTATAGCTATAGAAAGCACATATAAATAATTATTCCGTTTGCTAATTTGTTTTATGTATTACGTCCAGCAATAAGTGTCAATGCATTAGAATATTACAAAAACAGAAATGTTTCAATATATCTGTATGTGTTTTTGCCGCAAGAGTGCCTGTTTTCGACTATCGAAACGACCGGTCGAGAGGTATCGCGATATCGAAGGAGAACACTGATAGCTCATTTGTGACGTGGCTGGTGTTCAAGTTTTCGTGTGTAAAGACATGGACAAAACATTTAAATCCCTATGTACACTACATCGTGTGAAGTGCAGAAAGACAGTGATTAATATTGACACGGAACCTCTTGAGTGGGAGTCGCAAAAGACTGATGATGTTTTCGGTATTCGACGCCCCACATATCGTCCACCATGCAACAACAATAATGGCTGCTATTGGCAACAGAGAGCGGGGCTGGAGGTATCCATTGGTGAACGCAGGATGAGGCTACAGAACGTAGTTGAATTGCTTAGTCCACGAGTAACTGAAAACGCTGCTACAGTGCTAGTGATGTTAATACCAAGCAGAGCAATGACAATAATAAACAATAAACAAAGCAACAAAAATCTAACATTCTGCGTGGTGTCTGTTGTTCTAACTTTCCGGCATCGAAGCTCTGAGCGTGTTTTTTAGGGAATTGACTGGTTTGAACCTGGGACCTGTTGCTGGTAAGGAGACGCCAGACCACACATGACATGTAGAGTTCAGAAGAGTTCAGTGAGACTAGCGATGATATAACCAAATACTTAATGATTTCAGCGTCAGCTCCATTGCACTCCCTGTAAAAGAATCTTAATACTAACTAAATTTAGTGGAAGAGGTTCAAGGCTTTCCTATTTTTAGTTAGCTGGTAAAATAACGTCGAAAAAGCAGTTAAGTTTACCATTGGAAATTTTATTCTACTCGCAAAACATTGTTTATAAATTGCACTGTTGATAAAAGGAAATCTTTTAATACAGGATGATAAAAACCAACTGTGTTCAACAAAAATGTGAACGAATATTCCCTGAATGGGTTTCCAAGTTCTACAATGGATCGAAAGATGACCTATGCCATATCACATCTATAATCTAGGTGTAAATTCAGTTTCACAAAAAAGAGAATACTATCAAAATGATCTACAGTGACCCTCAATTATCTTTAATTACTTATCTAACTTGTCGTAAATTACAGTGGCTGATGTGGCTTCTCAATAATTATATAACAGAAAAATCATCACGTTTCAGATTTTAACTTATGTAGCAAATGTGAATACCATGAGTTTTAATTGACGATTGACACTAGTATTACGCAAAACGGGGGTGTAACAGATGAGACTTCTGCAGTTCTCAGTGAAGCCTTATGCGCTCAAAAATACAGCATCGTGGGCGTTCATTAGCTTGTCGGTGTTCGTCAGGGGGCGGCGGCCGGCGCAGCTCCATCCAGTTTGCCATCTCGGAAGCAATTCTTTTCTAACATCTCATTTCTACAATTTACCAAAGTTGGTTTAAAAAAACTGTCTGGTTGTGTTTTCATCTGACCAATCAGGGTCTCAATGTTAACCTTAAGCTCTGCCTACAAAACTCTGTCTATCCAATGAGAAACGTTATATTTTTCGTGGTGGGGCAATGTTCTTAAAGTTTGCAACGTAATAGAGACGCGAAAATGTCTCACGCAAAAACTTGCAGCTGGTGTGGCCCTTTTAGTGTTATCGTGAGATCTATACTGTTCCTCTGGAGGGCTCTATCTTTTACCATGGGCTGGGAGGTGGTCCTGTCGGTTACTTTTCGTGGTGGGGCAATGTTTTTAACGTTTGCAACCTAAGAGAGACGCGAAAAAGTCTCACGCTAAAACTTGCAGCTGGTGTGGCCTTTTTAGTGCTATCGTAAGATCTATACTGTTCTTCTGGAGGGCTCTAGCTTTTAACATGGGCTGGGGGGTGATCCTGTCGGTCAGCTGGTGATGTGGGTGTCCGTCCCTTATCGTAAGGCCTTCTAGCTTAACATGGTTCTGCTCTCGGCTTCTGTTCTCGTTTCTCCCCTCGGAACTGCATCTGTCTTACGGTGGGAAGGTATGACATGCATTTAGGCATTCTTGTGGTAGTCTGTGGTATTCCATTTGCTCATTCGTTAATCGTATTACTTTGGTTAATTTAATGTCACGATTTATTCGGAGCTATGTGTCGTACTACTGGATTTTCTTATCATGTCAGGGTTTTCATGGAAGGTGTTGGATTTGCCTGACACCTTACATATCAACACCACCCTTCGAACTTAATTTGTGCACTGAAGTTGGGCAATGATTGAATCGTTGTCTAAGCCAGTCAAAAATTATTCCTTTATCTAAATTTTCTTGCCTACTGTTCAGCCACGTCATCCTGGTTCTATGCTAGTTTGTATTACTAATTTATATTTTTATATTCTTCCACTTTAGTCTCAAAAATATGTTTATATTGACAAGAGAAGAATATTTTTATATTATTATTATTATTATTATTATTATTATTATTATTATTAATTTTGAATTATTTTCTTTCTTTATTTAAGTGAGAAGTTTGTTTTTTAAGAAGTTTCTTATCGAAAATGAGGAATCTTTCACATCGATTTTCTTAGAAATATTATATATATATATATATATATAGTAATTAAGTAAAATCTATTCCTAACACATTTTCTAAATATCATGTACAAGTAAAATGTTTTTGTTTCTAGACACTCATTTCAACATTGTTACACTAACAAATAAGAATTATTTCCAAGAATTGCTTTGACAAAGAAATATAAATACACAAGTATTGAGATATTATCCTAACAAATGGTACAAATGTTAAAAAAAGGGGGAAAACATCCAACAAGATAATTTTTATTCTTTGTTTTTATATGGAGAAAATAAGTAAAATATAGTTATTCTTTTATTTTTATGAGGAGAAAATAAGTTGAATACAGTTTTAGTGTTTATTATGCCTTACCTTTGTTCTTTATATACTGTCCATTTCAGACCTAATGACTTATTTTTATCGACAGTCTATTTTTTACTTAAGTCCATAGTCGATGACTGTTATTTTGTAGTTTATTAACTGTCTTTTGTGCTTAACTTATTTAGTTTTTCACACGTTTCTTTTGCACAGTTCCTACATCACATAATTTGATTTCACACATTCACATAATCCTATGAATGTTTAAGCATGAGGTTGGCGAATGTTTTTGCACGAAGGTGATGGACTTGAGCGAGATGTATGTGGGCAGGTATTTAATGTACAGCTTCGTTTGTCATTCCCTGTTGGCTTTGCAAGTGTGTGTTGCTGTTGTGAAGGTCCCATAATGGAATGGAGCTGTGAGTGCAGAATCTCGTGGTTTACTGGCTTTGTATGCATGAAAGTCATCGTTATGTGTCTCTGAAAGCGGTCGTTTTTCGCTGTAATACTTCGCAGACGACTAGTTTACAATAGGATAGGGATTTGGGATGGTATGTCGTCTATTCTTCACCCATCTTCTTTCTTGGTCTCAATCTTGCGAATCTTCAACTTCTGTTCTTCCTGCTTTTTCTCTGCTTCTTACTTGATTCTTGGTTCTTCTCTGGGCAGGATATGGAAATATTTATTGATAACTAGTCGCTTTGAAGTTCTCCTCCCAGGAACAGTTTGATAAATTGTTTGGGTGTGTCATTTTTACTTTGTCAAAGTTTTCATCAGTTTCGTGCATAAGCGTGCTGCTTAATAGCAGTAGTGTGACTTTTACACATATATTTTGCCAGTGGTGGCTTGCCCAAGCCGTATTCTCTTTGGGCCGTTTTTTTGCTCGCTCCGCTGAGTCGGGGCGTCCCAAGACCCTCTTGGCTTTCCGTTTTCTGTCACAGCAGGGTTTTGCTTAGCGGTCAGATTTACTGCCCACTTCCGCTACAAGAGCCCTCTGTTGGTCTCGCTGTCTTTTCCCTTCTCTCGATGCTTCTGCCTTGTAGGAATTGTGTCTTGCTAATTACGTCCTTTTCTTTCTTGATACTTCTCGTGTTGCAACTTGTGGGTCATTGCATCTGGTCTTTGCTGGAATTTTTACAATGGTTCTTACAAAAAGTTTTACTTATTATCATCTAACATATGTCTAGTACCTACATTGTTTTACGCCTTCTTAAAAAGCTTTA
The DNA here is from genome assembly GCF_023864275.1 of Schistocerca cancellata. Lineage (NCBI taxonomy): Eukaryota > Metazoa > Arthropoda > Insecta > Orthoptera > Acrididae > Schistocerca > Schistocerca cancellata. Next base: position 172,470,693 of record NC_064628.1, on the reverse strand, counting down.
CAAACTTCAGCACCCTTTCCATGTTACAATTCTAAGATATTTTGAGTCTTAACTTCTACAAGAATCCTCAAATTCGTTTTTTATTTTTGTGTAGTGTCGTGGTATATAGCATTTTAGTATTTCATGCTGTTATTCTATCTACATTTTATCCCTTCACCTTAATCTTTGGTACTATTGGTGTTATTTTTGTTTTTGTTTTTATTGAAACTACTTTCTTTTTCCCACCTTCCTCTCTCTTCATTCTTCTTTCTCCTGATGATCTAATCTGCAACATAATCTTGAAATACTGTGCTGATTATTTACCGGTAATAAAATTAATCTTCAAACTTTTTGATATGGCTCGCATGGTGAAGTCCTAAGGTTTTGCCAGTTTTACTTCAAACTTGTACTGAAAGTGTTTAATACTGCCAGTCTTAGGTAAAAATACCTTTGCTTTATCTCGTAAAATACCCCCTAATTCTCTTTTACTGTGTTCCGAAATACCTTGAACTTCTTGCAATTTTTTGTCGATTTCTTTATGGACTTCTAACATGAGTTGAGGCGATTCCCCATTTTGTGCATACCATTCTAATTCTTCATCCTCTTTATCTCGCATCATTCTTAATTGTTTGTTTATAACTGGTATTTCTTCTAATTTTAGCTTTTGCTCAAAGAGAAGTGTGACATTCCCAAATGTTATGCTACCTTTCCCCATATCTATTATTGCTCATCTCTCATTTAAAAAGTCTGCACCTATAATCAAATGTACAGTTAGTTTAGGTATAATCATGAAGTTGGCTTCGATCTTTTGACCTTGACACGAAAGAGTTAACCTTTTTTGTCTCTTAACTTCCGCAGCATTCTTTCTAATAGGACCTCTTACTTTAATCTTACATGTTTTCAGAACTGGCAATTCCTCATTGGCATTACACTGCATGAATAAATTTTCTGAGATCGCTGTCAGTTCGCTTCCGCTATCAATTACAATATTGACTGGGATATGCTTTACCATGGCCTTCACAATTGTTTGAATTTGAAAGGGTCGGTTCTGTTCTTCTTCTTCTTCTTGCATCAACGAATCCTCCACTGAATCTTACATGAGTCTTTTCAGGAATTTCCCTTGTGAATTCGAACTTTCTGTAGGATAACCTTCAACTGCTACTTCTCATTCTTTTATTTCCTCTTCTCTATTAGTTCCTTCATGTACGCTTTCTTCAACATCCTCTACTTTTTCCTCATCTTCGTCTACCTTCTTCTTCTTCGTCGCTACTTCCACATAATCGCATCTAAATACTCTAATTATCGCTTCATAACTTCCTTCATTATATACGTTGGGTTGTGTGCCCACTAGTAACTTATTTTCAACTTCTGTCGACTGCACATTATCCTTATTGAATTAGCTTTCCCTGGTTTCCATCTCAAATAGCTCTGCAATACTCATTACTTCGTCCTTTCCTCCTACATTCGTTGTGCATGCCTCTGGTAATTCATCTTCCTCGTCAGTATTCTCCCAATTAATTTAGTCCCAACATGATATTGTTATTTCCCTGTCTTCGTTTTCATCTGGTCCCTGCGGATTTGTTTCTTCCTTCTTCTCTTCTCGTGATAAGGTATTTACTTCTCTGTTCTAGGTGCTGCAATGGTCCTGGGTCGGTGCGTCATTCCCTTTGGCATGGGCGCTTAGCTGTCAATTCGAACGTTTATCGGGGTTTGGTCGTCTTACCTCCACCTCTTCTATCTGTAGTCTCTTTTCTAGTTCAGCTTGTTGATAGTGGTTATTTTTTTGATAATTTGTCGGTCTATTGGTTCTCCAGTACCCGTGTGGTTGTCGTTATTCCCTCTGTAATAGTTGTTGCCGTTCCTGGGTGAATTATAGTTATTGCCATATTCTCTTCTAAATCCATAACCGGTTCTTTGTTGAAATCTATTGTCATTTCTTGGTGCGAAGTTATCACATGGTTCGTAATTATTGTTTCTTCGTACTGTGTCTTGTGGATTCCACTGCTTTTTGCTTTCGTTTTCACGTGCGCTTCGTCTTTTTCTTGCGTCATCTTCCGAAAATATGAAATATAGTTCCCTTAGAATACCTTTAAATGCTGCGACGTCATTGCTTCCGCGACCTACTAATGATTGCTGGTATTTCAATGGTAACTTCATCGCGCATAATTTAATCAACTCTCCGTCACTGTATGGTACATCTAAGCATTGATTTTTCTTTGCCATTAATTCGAAAATTTCACGGGCTCTTCCCTCCTGAATTTTCAAAATATGGGTTCTGTAATAATTCGTACTTCACTCTGTTCTTTGCTCCGCTGGACCAATGTCGTGAAAGAAACTTCTCTCTGAAATCTTCGTACGATCGGCATGCCGCTGCAACATTCTGCATGGTTTCTGCGACTGTTCCTGACATGTGTGCACATATAAAGTCTAATTTGTGTACTAGCGTCCAGTGTTCTGGTAATCCTACTCGGAATTGATCAATAAAAGTTCGTGGATGTAATGAGTTTCCTTCTCGAAAGTGTTGAAATTTTCTGACTGTGAGGAAACGACTGTTGTCGTACTTCGTCATAGTTCCATATGAAATTCGCGATTCTTCGCCACTTTTGTTTCTGATAATTTCTCCCGTCGTTCTTTTCGGTTGTGGTAGATCCATTGGATATTGTCCACTGTAACTTTTACTACCCTTGCGTAGTATCATTGGAGTAGTACGCAATAATTTTCTTCCATCGGTTGTGAACGTGTAGCTGAATGCATTGCACTGTACTCTTCGAGACCTGGCTTTCCATTGTCACGTACTGGTTCGGTATCTTGTCTGGCCAACCTTTCCGCTTCATTCCACGATCCGAACTGTCTTGAAACATACATTTTGGTTCTGAATGTGTTTGTGGTGCCGTTTGTTCAACAAGAATTCCGAAATGTGTTTGTTGTGGTGCAGGCTGTCTGATTTCACGTATGGTACTTTCCGCCTATGATTGGAATCGCAAATGCTTAATATCTTCGTTAATTGCTTGTTTTTCCGGTGCTGTTACAGATACGGATGTGGTTGCAGACTCAGTGCTTGGTCGATCCTGTTCAGTACGCTCTTCAATGGTTTGCAACAACTCTGTTCGCAATTTCTGAAGTTGTCGCTTCGTTTGCGGTTTTATTTTGATTGTGCGGTTATCATATCTTTTTCAGCGCTGCTTTTGTGATTCGTTAGTGTAACACACTGTTTTCAACAATTTCACGCACTGTACCTGCTGCTTGTCTAGTAATTACGTTTATCTGTTCCTCTAGTTTCTTGACTTCTCCCTGGGTGTTGTTGCGTAATGTTTTGATCTCGTCCTGAATGTCACTACGCAATGTTTGTACGTCCACTTGTACCTTGCCAACGTCTGTTCTCAATTGATTGTGGCCTGTTATTAAGTTTCCTATCACTAACGTCGCTCTGAGCGTGTTTTTTAGGGAATTGACTAGTTTGAACCTGGGACCTGTTGCTGGTAAGGAGACGCCAGACCACACATGACATGTAGAGTTCAGAAGAGTTCAGTGAGACTAGCGATGATATAACCAAATACTTAATGATTTCAGCGTTAGCTCCACTGCATTCCCTGTAAAAGAATCTTAATACTAACTAAATTTAGTGGAAGGGGTTCAAGGCTTTCCTATTTTTAGTTAGCTGGTAAAATAACGTCGAAAAAGCAGTTAAGTTTACCATTGGAAAATTTATTCTACTCGCAACTCATTGTTCATAAATTGCACTGTTGATAAAAGGAAATGTTGTAATACAGGATGATAAAAACCAACTGCGTTCAACAAAAATGTGAACGAATATTCCCTGAATGGGTTTCCAAGTTCTGCAATGGATCGAAGGATGAGCTATGCAATATCACATTTATAATCTAGGTGTAAATTCAGTTTCACAAAAGAGAAAACTATCAAAATGGTCTACAGTGACCCTCAATTATCTTTAATTACTTATCTAACTTGTCGTCAATTACAGTGGCTGATGTGGCTTCTCAATAATTATATAACAGAAAAATCATTGCGTTTCAAAATTTAACTTACGTAGCAAATGTGAATACCATGAGCTTTAATTGACGATCGACACTAGTATTCTGATTGAAGCCTTATGCGCTCAAAAATGCGTGATCGCGTGCGTTCATTACCTTGTCGGTGTTCGTCAGGGGGCGACGGCCGGCGCTGTTCCATCCAGTTCGCCGTCTCGGAAGCAACTCTTTTCTAACTTCTTGTTACTACAATTTATCGAAGTTGGTTTAAAAAAACTATCTGGCTGTGTTTTTATCTGACCAATCAGGGTCTCAATGTTAACCTTAAGCTCCGCCTACAAAAATTCTGTTAATCCAATGACAAACGTTATACTTTTCGTGGTGGGGCAATGTTTTTAACGTTTGCAACGTAAGAGAGACGCGAAAAAGTCTCACGCTAAAACTTGCGGCTGGTGTGGCCCTTTTAGTGCTATCGTAAGATCTATACTGTTCTTCTGGAGGGCTCTAGCTTTTAACATGGGCTGGGGGTTGGTCCTGTCGGTTAGCTGGCGACGTGGGTGTCCGTCCCTTACCGTAGGGCCTTCTAGCTTAACACGGTTCTGCTCTCGGCTTCTGTTCTCTTTGCTCCCCTCGGAACTGCGTCTGTCTCACGGTGGGAAGGTATGTCATGCATTTAGGCATTCTTGTGTTAGTCTGTGGTATTCCGTTTGCTCATTCGTTACTCGTACTACTTTGGTTAATTTGATGTCACGATTTATTCGGAGCTATGTGTCGTACTACTGGATTTGCTTATCATGTCAGGGTTTTCATGGAAGGTGTTGGATTTGCCTGACACCTTACAACAACCGTAGCCGACGTTGAAATCTCGTCAGTAAGTATCCCAGGAAATTCGGCAGCGCCAGAAAGAAGTAGCAGAGGAAATATTAGCGTTTCAGCAAGATGAGTAAGAGGAATGTGTGGTGTCGAATACGCTTGACTGTGCGGATATTAAACATAAGGAGTATAATGATGACAATATGCGCTTAACAAGTGAAATTGATATTGAAATAGTTATCGAGCCATGTAATTCATCGTCCTTGTCAGACAGGAAGCCATAAATCCCGCCTCTAGTCAAACGTAGTGAAGGACAATCGTTGTCCAAGGACCGGCACTAAACACAATTACATACATGAAAGGTGGTCTGCGGCATATTAAAAAACTCATGTACAGATTTGGAACAAGTTCGCAGTAATATTACCGTCTAGTGCAAAAGAAAAGCTACGTGTACTGAATGGGGGACAAGGCGCACTATTTACAAAAATCGGTGTTTGCGCGTTTCAAGGACGCTAGGTCACTTTACCAGCTACGTTATGCACATTAGATTTCGTGAGGTCTTAAGGGAAACAGTTGACGATTGCGTAAATTCAAGCAGTGCTACAGAGTTAGAGCACGTCAGTTAACAAAATTTCAAAACAAGCGCTAACTTGACGATGCACAGAAAATTAAGGAATCGACCCGAAAATTTGTAGACGAGATAAAAAGACTTCAAAATGGCTCTGAGCACTATGGGACTTAACAGCCGTGGTCATCAGTCCCCTAGAACTTAGAACTACTTAAACCTAACTAACCTAAGGACAACACACACATCCATGCCCGAGGCAGGATTCGAACCTGCGACTGTAGCAGTCGCGCGGTTCCGGACTGAGCGCCCGAAAAGACTTATTCCACCATTCAGTAGAGACTTTGTTTTCAACTCCGACAAATCGGATTGAAGAGAAAATACATATGAAAGAAACCCTGTAAACTGGTGGTACCAAGAGAGCTGTATCTTGATGGTTCAAATGGTTCAAATGACTCTGAGCTCTATGGGACTTAACATCTTATTTCATCAGTCCCCTAGAACTTAGAACTACTTAAACCTCACTAACCTAAGGACATCACACACATGCATGCCCGAGGCAGGATTCGAACCTGCGACCGTAGCAGTCCCGCGGTTCCAGACTGCAGCGCCTAGAACCGCATGACCACCGCGGCCGGCCGTATCTTGATGAACTAACACCAATGCTTCAACGCACTCGTATAGAACCATGCCAGGTGTTAATTTGGATGGTAAATTGGCTGGAAATTATTTTTGTGGTGCGGAAAGTTGTAGCTGCACTGTTCCTACAATTGTTTCTCATGTGTGCGATTTGGAAGGGCAGTAGGAAATACTTACGTCACAACAACTATGAGTGGCAAATTTTGGCTTAAGAGAACTAGAACGATGGTATGAGCTTTGCTTTTGTCCAAAGGCTGATCAAAATAACTTGATTTTGTTTAATTACTGGTCTGCCGATAAGTAGGATATAAATTCCGATCCTAGCCCCCTTGACCCAGCCCTGGCTCACACTGGAACTGACCCAAGTTATCCAGAACTGGTACTTATGTCGTAATATAATATACATTTTCGTGTATTTTCATTTAAATAACACATATTTTAGTATACATTACTTGGAAAATTAATAAAAGTCAAAGTTTTTTCTTATCACCTTCACCTATTATAAAATAATTATTTCTTTCATACAAGAGGTGAATGCAAGATAGTAAATTTAATACTTCTTTTACAAAAGGTCCAAATGAGAAAAAAGTTAATTAATCCTTACAAAGAATAATTCGTATTAAAAATTAACTGGATCTTCCGTTCAGTGTATTTTATTGATTAACTGGGCAGTCAGACAAAATTTAAATACAAAATTTGTTCTCAAAAAGTCCAAGAACCTTCGACGTGCCATGAAAGACACCTGGAGGGCTTTTTCTTAAAGTTTTACTCTCTTTATTTCTCAAAACTCTCCAGATATTTTCGAAGTCCATCTCGAAGTCCAGGTAGCTGTTCTTCATTGCACCCGGTCCTGCCATTTTTAACTGAGGGTTCAGAGGTTGAACAGCAAAACTTGGTGATCGATGATCCCGCTTGCTTAAGTGGCCAGCCCACTTCTAGCATGGGTCACTCCAGGAGCACATGTTTTCGACTGCAGTTTTTATATTTAGTTGGAATATGAATGACAAAGTACACTCTAAAAATGCTATTTTCGTCAGTTTAGTTTTGTGTGTAAATAAATTATTTTCTTCACATTTTCGAACAGAGACAGAATAAACAGGAAAAGCCAGTCTGCAGCCTTATCTCATTTCCTCTGACGCCAGCACTGCTGGCAATTTTGTGCTAGGTCAGTATTATCTCATCTAGAGGCCACATGCTGCCAGATAAATACAAGCTGTAAGTTCCCAGAACTGTCAGCTGCCTGAGAAGGCTTACGCAGGCAAGACCTATGTTTCTTTGTATGGATATGTGGGGAACAAACATCGATCTCAATCAGACATTAACTGATTTTGAAAATTCGAAATGTTAATATAATCTACATAACAATATCTATCTGAAATAATATATTCTAATTGACATACTAAATTTTTCAGTTTCCTTTTCCGCTTTATATCTGAAAATATTTCAAAAGGAAATGTAAAGATGAAGGTAACACTTCTATAACTTTTTACAAGTTTTAGGCATTTATGTAGTTAAAAATTTTCAGTAACTATTCCATGCTGTGCAACATAAGTTAAATTTTTCTTACCATATATTGTATATGCTAAGGTATCTGAAGTAATCTTTTCTGATTAAAAGTTGCACAAAATTTCACAGTCGTTTCCTGTGAAGTTGCAACATTCATTCCACAAGTCATGTTACTCACATAGATTAGATAATTTGAAGTAAAATTATATGGAGTTTTGTTAGTGCCTGATCTGACTAGTGTACCTCGTATAAAATCGAAAAATACATTGTATGCTTTGAGTAAAATATTTGGAGGATTAATATTCCACACGTCCTGTGGGAAAATTCCTTTCGTTCCATTTTTCAATTACATATTCAGTGGATTAATGTGGTGGAATAATGGTCAAGTAACTGATTATTTTCCAACTTATCTAAAATATAACAAATATGGAATATGGCATATCAAGTTCTTCAGTGTTGTAGTAATGTGTGATAACAAGTTGAAAACTACTACGGTTTGCAGCTCATAAAAAGATTCAGACTTTTGGGATTCTTCAGAATAATTTCTTATTGTTCTGACTCATAATTTGGTTCACATTTAAGAACTGGTACACGAATGTTCATCATTTTAATCACTATTTTTCCTTCCTTAGGAAGTGTATCGCTAATTTCAACTCCAGCATCATTATAATCAGGCCATCTAAGAATTTCATCTCCAGAATTAGAAGACCTATTAAAAATTACAGTTAAATTTCCGTCTTTATAATCTTTAAAGAGTCCATGAAGTAGTCCAAGTGGATAAAGTACCTCGTTTTTCTTACTACTTATTTTTCCATTTTTAGGAATATGTCCTTGCAAGCTTATTTTATCAGTGAAAGGTGAAATCAAATATAACATAGCTGTTGATGAAATAAAAGCCTGTTCAGTTCCAGATGAAATATTATTGCTTTTCTGTATGGACACAAAATCAAACAATGTTGCCACATAATTATCGATTAAGTTTTTAATCGACTTTCCATCATACTGTAGAGGACAAGGTGTTATTTTTAGGAAATATGCTGTGAAATTGTGATTTAGTGTATTTCAGTGCACGATGCGCCAGCCTCACGGCACATGACGGATGAAGGCTGGTCAGTGCACTATGCAGGTGACACAGTTTTGCAACGAGCGTCGCTATGTGTGTATGTGCGTGGCAGCCATCATCAGCCAGAACGCAGCATTAGCAGAATTACGTAGGTGCAGGCCGTGTGTGGGGCGGTTGCGTTAGCCAACTCATCGAGAACATTCTAATAAACATGGCGCCGTGTAACCGGCGGATTCAGCAGTGGTCTGCACTATTTAAGGACATCAGAGATGGGCATCAGCATCAGTTCGACCGATTGGGCTTTCGGTCGCTGTTATCTCGTTGTCATCAGCGACGCTGTGCCCGAGGACTGGCCGGCGGAGGGCGTTACCCACTGCTGCACTGGCGACTCCCGGCGTCATCACTAGCCGCAGCATCTGCAGGAGGCGAGCTAGGCTGGTACCCATGCTGCTAACCTCCTACTGCCTGTGCAGCCGATGACCGAGCACGGCGTCGTGTTCCTCGGGCTGCGCGCATCAGCACATCTCCACCATGACACGAGCTATGGGGCTGAGCTACCAGAAAATGTGCTGGAAGAACAATAATAAAGAGGAAGATTGCCAAAAACAGCCACCTTCTTCTACCCAGCCACGCCCTACAACTCTGACCACATCACCCGCTCCGATCATCCTATTACAAGTGGTGTCATTTGGGAAACCTGCGCATCAGACACCCCTGTTACAATTGGTGACAGTGATGGTCTTCTCCCTGGATTTGGAGGAGGTTGTGGCTGGTAATCGACGAGGATATGTGGCACCCGAGAAGGGCAACATTGGATCAGCAACTCCTACAACATGACAAGTAAGTGTCAATTTTTCGTTTGGTGCTTTGTCTGAACCTGTAGCACAGTCCGTCTTCCCTTCCTGTTCTTCTTTCTAGGCTTACTGTAGTCTTGATTCGATAACTGGTAGTGATGGAGCAGTCTGTGTCAGCCGAGGTGGCTATTCAGCAGCAACTTGAGCAAGTGTCGAAATAGATAGGGCTTGTTCGGTCTAAAGAAGCAAGCAAGGAACGGTTTCCTGTTAATGCAGTAATTCTTGACACTGACGCTGCATCTTTGGTCACCCCTCTCTTGGGAAAAGCTGGGGAGAATGTTATGATTTTTTTGAGAACCTTAGCATGACCGCTAAATTGGGAAATTGGGGTGCACAAACACTTTTGCATGTGGCTAAGTTGAAAGTAACTGGGGATGCCAGAGCATACGTTACATGCTGTGAAGAATTAAGGGATGCTCGGACATTTGAAGTATTCAAATAAGGGTTGCTGGAAAGTTATCAGAGGAAAATTACGTCTAGATATTATCGGGAACAATTGAATAGAATGTATCAAAGGAATGTAGAACCAATAGAAGCTTTTGTAGATCGAATTCGAAAGATTAATGTTAAGACCTATGACCTAACAGATACCGATAAGGTTAATAAAGCCATTCTGCAGGAAGCTGATTGGTTCAATGGTTCAAATGGCTCTGAGCACTATGCAACTTAACTTCTGAGGACATCAGTCACCTAGAACTTAGAACTAATTAAACCTAACTAACCTACGGACATCACACACATCCATACCTGAGGCAGGATTCGATCCTGCGACCGTAGCGGTCGCGTGGTTCCAGACTCACGTGCCTAGAACCGCTCGGCCACCCAGGCCGGCCCAGGAAATGCAGACGTTGGGGTCATCGCGAGTATAAATGCAATGGGTCCTGGCAGAAACATGATAGGAAACCGCAAGGTGGGCCTCAACCCCTCAGTTAAACGGGGCAGGGGGTGGTGTGTCCAATGTGCAACACCCCCAGTAAAGATTAATACTAGTGCAGAATCAGTGGCAGACTTTTTTCTGACTGGCTTGGTGAGGGGCAGACCGTGCAAATTTTTATTGGATACCAGGTCTCAGGTATCTGTGCCGAGTAGAAATGTAGTTGGTAAAGTAGAATTAAAACCACCATGCTGGGCGTTAAGTGGCGTGGGTGGAGGGCAGGTGAAGTCACTCGGATCAGCGGTGTTAAACTCCCGAGTGGAAATAAGGAACTTCCAGGTGAAGGTAGAAGTTCTTCCATTTGTTGGCAGCAGCTTTGTCATACTCGGATTGGATTTCCTGGTTGCGCATCATGCAAAAGTTAACCTGGAACGGTGTACAGTAGAACTGGATGGAATACCATTTCGTCTAGGTTCTGCGGCCGAAAAACCATTACTGTCGCAAGGAACCGCCCAGACGTCAGGTGGGACACCTAAACTGTGTTCAAGGTCCCTTAGGGTTAACTTGCTAAATATTATACCGTCGGGTACAGGGATAATAATCTGGGCAGATGTTGGAGCTAGCGTGCCAGTAAATTCGTTCTGTGTCGTTGAACCTTTGTCTTAGATCGAGCCGCTGGATAAAATGAAGTATTTTACGCGCCGTAGCGTGTCCTAAATGTGGGAGGTAGAAGGAAAAAATGTTGTGCCTGTCAGTATTGATAATTTTGGCCTTGAAGAGGTGCAGTTAGCACGGGGTACCATAATAGCGAATCTGGAGATAATAGGGGAAAATGAACTGGATAAGAATTTCGCAGCAGATTACACAATGCCAGGAGAGTCCGTCAGCTGGTCCGCACTTAGGGGTAAAGTAGCACATTTAGAAGGGCAAGACTGAGAAGTCATGGAGAACCTTTTGAGAGAATATAAAGAGTTATTTAATTCTCATGGTTCACTGCCCTCCAAACCGTTAGTTCAGCATTACATCCCCACTGGAAATGAAGCACCGGCGTATAAACGTCCGTATCTTGTTCCAAAAAATTTACAGCCCGTCATCTAAGAATTTATTAATCAACAGTTTAGGGATGGGATAATAGAAACCAGTAGTAGTCCCTGGTCCACTCCTGTCGTAATAGTGGGTAAAAAATCACCTTATGGGGGCAAGGCATATCGTTTTTGTTGTGATTATTGTTTCCTGAATCAAAAAACTGTGTCAGATGCATACCCAATGCTTAATATCACTGAAACTCTGGATAATTTGGGTCAGTGTCGGAATTTCACGACCTTAGATCATCGAAGCGGTTGCCACCAGTTAGAGGTCGCCCCAGACGACCGACTGAAGACAGCTTTTTCAACACTTAAAGGTCATTTGCAGTATCGGCGAATGCCTTTCGGACTCAAAAATTCTCCGGCAACCTTCCAACGGTTACTAGAAAGCGTGTTATGAGGGCTGAAACCTAATCAGTGTATGGTAAATTTGGACGACATAATTGTTTTCTCAAAGGAAGTGCAAGAACATGTGCGCCATTTAAGTGATGTTTTCGATCGTCTGAAAGCAGCGGAGTTAACTCTTCATATGGAAAAATGTCATTTTTTGTTTCAAGAAGTCCGTTATTTAGGTCATATTATAGGAAAGGAGGGTGTCTGCATGGATCCAAAACTTGTAGAGGCGGTAATGAATTTTCAGACACATACAAATGTAAAAGAGTTGCAGTCTTATTTAGGTCATACCAATTTTTACAGGAGGTATATTCCAAAATTTGCAGAAATTGCAAGGCCCCGCACATAGTTGTTGAAGGAGGGAGAAAAGTTTCACTGGTCAGCAGAATGTGAAGAGGCTTTTCAAAAATTAAAAAATTTGTTAACATCTAGTCCGGTTTTGGCTTCTCCAGATTTTAGTAAACAGTTTATAATATCTTGTGACTAGCAATTTTGCTTTGGGTATTGTATTATCTCAGGAAATAGATGGGCAGGAACACCTGATAGCATATGCTTCCAGACAGCTAAACAATGCAGAAAAAAATTACTCAACAACCGAGAAGGAGTTGTTGTCAATGATTTTCGGAATAGCCTACTTCCAGTTTTATTTGTATGGATGACGTTTCAAGATGATTACTGAGCATACAGTACTTAAGTGGTTGTTCTGGCTTAAAGACCCAACGTGTGGATTAACTAAGCGGGCTTTGCATCTTAGTGAGTACGATTTTGAAGTGATTCATCGACCTGGTAAATCGCACGGAAACGGGGATGGTCTGAGTCGTAAAGTATGCACCATGGAATGCACAGGAATAAATGAGAACGAATGGGAGGAGGCACAAACCGCTGACACAGATTGTCAACGATTTAGCTCGCAGTGACAGTTCATCACAGAAGACGGGATATTGTACCGTAAAACTAGGAACGGTCCATGCATACTCGTACCAGAAAAATTGCAAAGCGAAATTTTAAGGCAAGCACATGATTCAATGTTTTCTGGTCATTCGCGTAGAAGAGCAACGGAAAGGAGGGTAGCACAGAGTTATTGGTGGTCAACGCGTAGGCAAGATGTCAATCAGTAAGTAAAGAATTGCATTCCGTGTGCTCAACGGGCAGAATTGAGTCATCAGAAAACTTTGTTGCAACGACTATCGGAAGCAGATAGACCTTTCCAATTACTTGGCTTAAACGTCTTGGGACCGTTTGAGCAAACACCAGCGGGTAATCACTATGTTTTAACAAGAATAGATCATTTTTCGCGCTATGTGTCGATGACAGCTATTCCGCACCAGTGAGCCATACAGTGGATCACGCCATGGAACATCAATGGATATTGAAATTCGGAACACCTGAAACAAGGAACAGATCAAGGGACAAACTATATATCCGATTTGATGAAACAGTTTTGCAAGTTGTTGCATGTAAAGGAACTGAGAACAAGCGCGTTACACCCACAGGCTAATGGTCGGACCGAGAGAGTTCATCATGCAATAGCTAAGATGTTAAGTTATTATGTAAATTCGCAACACAACAATTGGGATACCCTATTGGTGTTTGTAACTGTGGCGTATAACTCAAAAGTGCATAAAAGTACAGGATTGTTTCCGTATGAAGTACTGTTCGGTCGGAAGATGCAATCTCCGTCTGAATTGCTCAAGACCCCACCAGGAACCGATATTTCGTCTGTTAAGGAGTTATCCACAAAGCTGAAAACAATCTGGCAGCAGGTGAAAAAAAATGAACAGTAAAGCGTTAGACAGACAGGACAAAGTTCACAATAGAAAGGTGGCTTTACCCAAACATCATGAAGGACAATAGGTGATGATGACTAATCTGTATGTACCAAAAGGCAAAACGAAAAAGTTTGTATCCAATTACCAAGGTCCTTTCCAGGTGTTCGAGATGACATCGCCAGTGAATGTAAAATTACAGCTTCCATCTCGCCCTACTATTGTGCATTTGAGCCGAAATAGGCCTTTCAAGGGGAATTTTGAGGAACTTCGTTCATTGTCTGCAGTAACTTCTAGTGGAGAGAAAGATGAATCTAAGAAAAAGAATAAGAAAGGTGTAGATAAACAAGGGAACCAAGTTAATGGTTGAAGCGATCAGACATGCTACTATGCTCTTAGGCCACGTGTAAAAAGGAAGAGCTAATGTGAGTTGCTTTTCTTTTGTTTCTCAGGAGACTTGAAGTTCCAGTAAGACCAGCAGTTCCAGCGTCATGGGTTGTGCTGAAGAGGGAAGAGGGAAGGTGTGCACTATCTCTTAGCATTGTTATTCTGTTTTGCTGTTGCAACTTAGCTGAAGCCTTGAAGGTACGGCCTATATCAAGTGGTGTTTTGTTCTCGCGACAAGCGGACGTAATTATGTCCGGACATCAATGGACCTTAAGGGTGGACTATAATATTTGGGCGGTTGAAGACGAAATCTATAAACTAGAGGATACATTTAATGAACTTCATTCCACGGTGGCTAATCAATCAAGGTTTAATGACACACAGGGGGAATATCGGCTACTACAATCAACTTTTGCATGCTTACAAGCTCAGTTGTGGCAAACTGCAGGGTTAATCCCGCACGTCCGTAGGAAAAAAGGATGGTTAGACGTAGGTGGCCGTATACAAAAAACTGTTTTTGGGACCTCTGACGCGGAAGATATTAAAAGTATTAATGAAACGATACAGCAGGTACAGGATAAGGTGAATAGCAACCAGGGAAGGCTACATCTTCACACAACCCAATTAGAGAGTTTGGAGAAAGATGTAGTTAATAATATGCGCCAACTGCGAGCCTTGGCCATGACCTTGTTGTCCCACATTAAGGCCACAGCCGACACAACCAATCACGACTTGGGTATAATCAAGTACCGGTTGGATAACATCGATTCACAGTTGATAATCGCTAAGCTGCTCCGTTTTCTTACAGATGGTATTACGGAAGCACCCATAGAAGCCACAGAACTACACGAGGCTTTGTTGCATGCAATGCACAGGCACCTAACCCCGGTACTGTGACCTTCGGAGCAACTTCGGGAAAGATTATGGGAAGTTCAGTCGCATTTGCCCGCATCCCTGGAGCTACTGACACAGACGAACACTTATCTCTGTACTACAAAATGACCATTGTTACCACTACACGGACAGTTACCCTGCCGTGAATTCATATCATAATACCATTAACATGTAAGGATTGTAAATTTGAACGTTACGTCTTGCATACGTATCCAGTGAAGTGGGAAATTTTGCAGAAATTCGTACAGTTAACCGTATGGGAAATATTATTAGTGGCACATAACAGACAAGCTCATGCTACTCACTGCACAAGACTTTCTGCGTTGTCGAAAAGATCCAGTTACCATCTGCCCATCGAAATTGTTACACACTGTTCCCAAATCTTGTGGGTATTCTCTATTCCACACACAACAACTAGTCACGGAGTGCACTAAGGAAATTATAGCAGGCACGGTAAAGTTCTTTCAGCAAGTGGGTCCACATTGGGTACTTTCACTAATGGAAAATCACAGTCGTTATTTGCGTTTGTTACGAGCAGGCTAAGCAAGGTAGTACACAAAGAATAGAATTGCAGGGGCAGGGACGGTTAATTAACGGCACACAGTGTGACATTTCAGAGCCGACTTACCGTTTACCAACCGTGATTACTGGAGCTACAATCATGAACATAACACACACATTGATCTATGTACCCGACCAACTGGTGCAATTCGTCACGAAAGAAAATCTCACTCTTTTGAATAGCACATTAGACCAGACTTTGCTCGCCTCTTTGGACCGGATACTAGCAGCTCAGGATGGACATATAACTGTGGAACATCTTTTCAATGAGTGCATGAGTACCATAATGAGCATAAACAACGCTTACTAGCTATTGGAGCATCAACCACCGCAACCTGTATTTTTATCTTTGTTGTAGGATTAGTGTACTATCGGCTCAAGAGGAAGGTAGCCCAAATCCCGCCCCTTCCAACCTTTAACCTAAGGGCCTAGACAAAATCACTGAGCAGTTGTGAGGCACTGCAGCAGAACACTGAGTAATGTTTATGAACGAAGATTAGACTGAGCATAGAAGTGAATGAACATGGTGTAAATAGTGAATCGGTCGCATTTTGTGGTGTTTGTGAAGCGAACTGTAGTTGTTTTGACTTTTTGGTTGATTTCTGGGACCAATTATTTTTGTATGAAGGAGGAATTGTAGAGGAAAAGGGGTCATTTTTAGGAAATATGGTGCGAAATTGTGATTAAGTGTGTTTCAGTGCGCAATGCGCCAGCCTCATGGCAGACGGCGGATGAAGGCTGGCCGGCACATTATGCAGGTGACACAGTTTTGCAACGAGCGTTGGTATGCGTGTACGTGCACGGCAGCCATTAACAGCCAGAGCGCAGCGTTAGCAGAACTATGCAGGTGCGGGCTGTGTGTGGCGCAGTTGCGTTAGCCAGCTCATCGAGAACATTCTAATAAACGCGGCGCCACATAACTGGCGGATTTAGCAGTGGTCTGCACTATTTAAGGGCATTAGAGGTGGGCATTGGCATCGGTTCGACCGATTGGGCGTTCGGTCGCCGTTACGTCGTTGTCACCAGTGACGCTGTCCCTGCGGACTGGCCGGCGGAGGGCGTTTCCCGCTGCTGCACCGGCGAGTCCCCATGTTGTCACGAGCCGCAGCATCTGCAGGAGGCGAGCTAGGCCAGGCCTCGTGCTGCTAACCTCCTACCGACTGAGCAGCCACTGACAGAGCACGGCGTAACGTTCCCCAGGCTGCGTGCATCAGCACTTCACCACGACAAGAGCGGTGGGTCTGAGCTACCGGAAAATGTATTGGAAGAACCAACAATCAAGAGGAAGATTGCTAAAAGCAGCCACCTTCTTCTACCCAGCCACACCCTACAACCCCGACCACATCACCCGCTCTAGTCATGCTATTACAATATGTTTGATAAACTGATTCTATATTACTAAAGTTCATGTGCAAATGCGCATGGTATGGATGAAGCCATCCTTCTCCAATTTTTTTTCAATCTCTGTATTCCTGTTGGGTGCATTTAAATTATTTTTAGTTTTCTCATTCACAGGGAATGAGCAGAACTGATAACTCCCAATTTTGTGGAATATTTAAAAGGATAAATTTTATAAGACATTTTTAAAACAACTGTTACACATGCAATATTAAAGTCAATCAGATTGTAATTTTTATCAGTTATAGCACTTTCTAAATTTTGAATAGGATGAAATACAGGAGTATCTAAAGGATAAAGTGGTTCCTGAATTATTGGTCCACCGAATTCTGTGTTTGGTTTAAATGAAGCAATAATATTAGTCTCTGTATGAAAATGATCAGTATGGTTTAGGAACTTTCCATCAGCTAGATTAAAGATTATATTAATTAACAGAAATGGAATAATTTTAGGAACATGGTTACCATCAGTCATTTTATTGGCTTCAACAGTCCACTTCGAACACTACCTTTTATATACCTGTACATTTTTACATCACTTCCAGTAGTAAATCAATTTAAGATATCATCTGCAGTAATGTGAATATTGGAGTTTTTCGAATGAATAAATGTTTCAAAAATTTTTGAACTATACTTACCTACCGGAATTTCTGTCCTTTCTCCATCACAATATAGTTACTTTTATTTTTCGATGTAATATTTAGAGCTAAAACGTCTTAAAAACCAAGTAATGTAAAAGTTTTGTAAGTTTCTCTTATTGAAAAAGTTGACTTTTTTAACAGTTGAAAGCAAGGGTAAACTACAACCCAAATTTTTCCCCAGGGCGTGCAGCTTTACTGTGTGGTTAAATGATGATGGCGTCCTCTTGGGTAAAATATTCTGGAGCTAAAACAGTCCACCATTTGGGTCTCTGGGTGGGGAATACTCAGGACGTTATTATCAGGAGAAAGAAAACTGGCGTTCTACGGATCGGAGCGTAGAATGTCAGATCCCTTAATCGGGCAGGTAGGTTAGAAAATTTAAAAAGGGAAATGGATAGGTTAAAATTAGATATAGAGGGAATTAGTGAAGTTCGGTGGCAGGAGGAACTAGACTTCTGGTCAGGTGAATACAGGGTTATAAATACAAAATCAAATAGGGGTAATGCACGAGTAGGTTTAATAATGAATAAAAAAATAGGAGTGCGGGTAAGCTACTACAAACAGAATAGTGAACGTATTATAGTGACCAAGATAGACACGAAGCCCATGCCTACTACAGTAGTACAAGTTTATATGCCAACTAGCTATGCAGATTACGAAGAGATCGATGAAATGTATGATGAGATAAAAGAAATTACTCAGATAGTGAAGGGGCACGAAAATTTAATAGTCATGGGTGACTGGAACTGGATAGTAGGAAAAGGAAGGGAGGGAAACGTAGCAGGTGAATATGGAATGGGGCTAAGGAATGAAAGAGGAAGCTGCTTGGTAGAATTTTACACAGAGGAGATCTTAATCATAGCTAACACTTGGTTCAAGAATCACAAAAAAGGCGGTATACATGGAAGAAGCCTGGAGATACTGGAAGGTCTCAGATTATATAATGATAAGACAGAGATTCAGGAGCCAGGTTTTAAATTGTAAGGCATTTCCAGGTGCAGATGTGGACTCTGACCAGAATCTACTGGTTATGAACTGTAGATTAAAACTGAAGAAACTGCAAAAATGTGAGAATTTGAGGAAATGGGACCTGGATAAACTGAAGAAACCAGAGTTGTATAGGGCTTCAGGGAGGGCATTAGGGAATGACTGACAATAATGGGTGAAAGAAATACAGTAGAAGAAGAATGGGTAGCGTTGAGAGATGAAATGGTGAAGGTAGCAGAGCATCAAGTAGGTAAAAAGACGAGGGGTAGTAGAAATCCCTGGGCAACAGGAGAGATACTGAATTTCATTGATGATAGGAGAAAATATAAAAATGCAGTAAATGTAGTAGGCAAAAAGGAATACAAACGTCTCAAAAATGAGATCGAAGGAGGTGAAAAATAGCTAAGCAGGGATGGGTAGAGGACAAATGCTTACAGAAAAATTAAAGACACCTTTGGAGAAAAGAGAATCACTTGAATGAATAACAAGCGCTCAGATGGAAGCCCAGTTCTAAGCAAAGAAGGGAAAGCAGAAAGGTGGAAGGAGTATATAGAGGGTCTATACTAAGGCCAAGTTCTTGAGGACTATATTATACAAATGGAAGAGAATGCAGACGAAGATGAAATAGTAGATATGACACTGCGTGAAAAGTTTGACAGAGCACTGAAAGACCAAAGTATAAAAAAAGGCCCCAGGAGTAGACAACATTCTGTTAGAACTACTGCCAGCCTTGGGAGAACCAGGCCTAACAAAACTTTACCATCTAGTGAGCAAGATGTACGAGACAGGCGAAATACCCTTAGACTTCAAGAAGAATATAATAATCCCAATCCCAAAGAAAGCTGCTGTTGACAGATGTGAAAATTACCGAACTATCAGTTTAATAAGCCACGGCTGCAAAATACAAACACGAATTCTTTACAGACGAATGGAAAACCTGGTGAAGCCGACCTCACGGAAGATCAGTTTGGATTCTGTAGAAATGTTGGAACACGTAAGGCAGTACTGACCCTACAACTTATCTTAGAAAATAGATTAAGGAAAGGCAAACCTATGTATCTAGCATTTGTAGACTTAGAGAAAGCGTTTGACAGTGTTGACTGGCATACTCCCTTTTAAATTCTGAGGGTGGCAGGGGTAAACTACAGGGAGCGAAAGGCTATTTACAATTTATACAGAAACCAGATGGCAGTTATAAGAGTCGAGGGGCATGAAAGGAAGCAGTGATTGGGAAGGGAGTGAGACAGGGTTGTAGCCTATCCCTGACGTTATTCAATCTGTATATTGAGCAAGCAGTAAAGCAAACAAAAGAATAATTCGGAGTAGGAATTAAAATCCATGTCATCCATGTCATCGCCGATGACATTGTAATTCTATCAGAGACATCAAAGGACCTGGAAGAGCAGCTGAACGGAATGCAGAGTGTCTTGAAAGGAAGATATAAGATGATCATCAACAAAAGCAAAACGAGGATAATGAAATGTAGTCGAATTAAATCTGGTGACGCTGCGGGAATTAGATTAGGAAATAAGACACTTGACGCAGTAAATGAGTTTCGCTACTTGGGGCGTTTACTTTCTCCTGATAACGACGTCCTCTTGAGTAGTCTCCGCCCGAGGATCCGAATGGGGGACTATTTTACCTCCGGAATATTTTATCCAAGAGGACGCCATCATCATTTAACCATACAGTAAAGCTGCATGCCCTCGGGAAAAATTATGGCTGTCGTTTCCCCTTGCTTTCAGCCGTTCACAGTACCACACCATCAGGGCCGTTTTGGGTAATGTTACAAGGCCAGATCAGTCAATCATCCAGACTGTTGCCCCTGCAATTACTGAAAAGGCTGCTGCCCCTCTTCAGGAACCACACGTTTGTCTGGCCTCTCAACAGATACCCCTCCATTGTGGTTGCACCTATGGAATGGATATCTGTATCGTTGAGGCACGCAAGCCTCCCCACCAATGGCAAGGTCCATGGTTCATGGGGGGAGATGTATGTGATAAACTATGGAAAAATCTTATTATATAAGGTATAGCTTTTGGATTGTTGATTACAAAGTGAAGATATGTGTTATTCCAACTTTTTCATTATGATAGTTCTTATCTCTAGCTAATTTTTCTCCAAGAGTTACTGTTAATCTATTAGTGAATTTATTTACATAATTCATCCAAATATATTAAAATGGTTTTTCGTTTACTTTGTTATGAGCTTGATGTCTAGATTCTAAATTTTTATGATCATGACAGGTGATTTCATTTTGTATGTATGCTTCATCTAGTTGATTTTAAGCTAGAACTCATTAGGAAGTCGATTATATGGTGGATTTATTAAACCTTTAGTAAACCTTTACCTCTTTTCCCAGGTGAATTTTTTCTGAATAATCTCAAGCATCTGAAGTGGAGTTATTACGTTAAGGAAAGAAATGTCAATAATTTTATTTTATGAAATGATTAATTTTATTCTAGTTCAACCATACTGGAGCTGGAATATAACTGTCAATCGTTAGTGTAGTTTTTCCACTAATGCTTGGAAATGTAACTGCACATGAAATAGAGGCATGTTCCCTTTTTAAAAGCAGTTGATTTATCCACTACTGGCTTGCTAGGCCTATCGCAGCTTCACCAGAGCCCCGTTAGCCGTCACGTTTCAGGGTTCCCATAGAGCCTTCTCAGCTACCGTAGCGGTCCTGGGGCACACGAAGTCCCCGCTGTACATCGCCCCTATAGGCAGTCCCCTACTTTGTGCCGTTGCCCATCTCCCACGACTTGGACGAGGGGTTGGACTTATGGCATACGGAAGTGAGACATGGGTAATGCACAAAAGCGACAAAAGTAGAATACAGGCTAGCGAAATGAAGTTCCAGAGGAGCAGGTTGGGTGTAACAAGACGAGAGAGATTGCGAAATGAGTATGTGAGGGAAAGACTAAAGGAGGAACCAGTACAGGACAGGATAGAAAAATCAAGACTGCAGTGGTATGGACACATGAAGAGAATGGATGAGGGAAGAATTCCTAAGAGGATGTTTGATCTGCAACTGGAGGGGAAGAGGCCCAGAGGAAGACCAAGAGATAGATGGGTGAAGGGAGTGAAGGAATGTGTGACGACAAGAGGAGAGAACTGGACGAAGGTGGAAGAGGGGGAATGGTGGAAAGACAGAACACGATGGAGAGGCTTGTGTTCCCGACAGACCCAGCCAGTGGCTGGAAACTGTCCAAGATGATGATGATGATGACATGAAATAGAATTTGGCCAAATTTCACCAAATTATTAGTATAAGTGGTTCATTTATTTTAGTTGAGTAATAAGTCAGATGTTCTTGAAAAAAGATTGTTGTTGTTGTTGTTGTGGTCTTCAGCCCTTAGACTGGTTTGATGCAGCTCTCCATGCTATTCTATCCAGTGCAAGCTTCTTAATCTCCCAGTACCTACTGCAACCGACATCCTTTTGAATCTGTTTAGTGTATTCATCTTTAGGTCTCCCTCTACGATTTTTACCCTCCACACTGCCCTCCAAAACTAAATTGGTCATCCCTTGATGCCTCAGAATATGCCCTACCAACCTATCCCTTCTTCTAGTCAAGTTGTGGCACAAATTTCTCCTCTCTCCAATTCTATTCAATACCTCCTATTTAGTTACTTGATCTACCCATCTAATCTTCAACATTCTTCTGTAGCACCACATTTCAAAAGCTTCTATTTTCTTCTTGTCTAAACTGTTTATCATCCACATTTCATTTCCAAACATGGCTTCACTCCATACAAATACTTTCAGAAACGACTTCCTGAAACTTAAATCTATACTCGATGTTAACACATTTCTCTTCTTTAGAAACGCTTTCCTTGCTGTTGCCAGTCTACATTTTATATCCTCTCTAATTCGACCATGGGTCACTGGAATTGGACAGTAGGAAAAGGGAGAGATGGAAACATAGTAGGTGAATATGGATTGGGGCTAAGAAATGAAGGAGGAAGCCGTCTGTTAGAATTTTGCACAGAGCATAACTTAATCATAGCTAACACTTGGTTCAAGAATCATAAAAGAAGGTTGTATACATGGAAGAATCCTGGAGGTACTAAAAAGTATCAGATAGATTATATAATGGTAAGACAGAGATTTAGGAACCAGGCTTTAAATTGTAGGACATTTCCAGGGGCAGATGTGGACTCTGACCACAATCTATTGGTTGTGAACTGTAGATTAAAACTGAAGATATAGCAAAAAGGTGGGAATTTAAGGAGATGGGACCTGGATAAACTGACTAAACCAGAGGTTGTACAGAATTTCAGGGACAGCATAAGGGAATAATTGACAGGAATGGGGGAAAGAAATACAGTAGCTTTGAGGGATGAAGTAGTGAAGGCAGTAGAGGATCAAGTAAGTAAAAAGATGAGGGCTAGTAGAAATCCTTGGGTAACAGAAGAAATATTGAATTTAATTGATGAAAGAAGAAGATATCAAAATGCTGTAAATGAAGCTGGCAAAAAGGAATACAAACGTCTCAAAAATAAGATCGACAGGAAGTGCAAAATGGCTATGCTGGCATGGTTGGAGGACAAAAGTAAGGATGTAGAGGCTTATCTCACTAGGGGTAGGATATATACTGCCTACAGGAGACCTTTGGAGAAAAGAGAGCCACTTGTATCAATATGAAGAGCTCAGATGGAAACCCAGTTCTAAGCAAAGAGGGGAAAGCAGAAAGGTGGAAGGAGTATATAGAGGGTCTATACAAGGGCGATGTACTTGAGGACAACATTATGGAAATGGAAGAGGATGTAGATGAAGATGAAATGGGAGATACGATACTGCATGAAGAGTTTGACAGAGCACTGAAAGACCTGAGTCGAAACAAGGCCCCAGGAGTGGACAACATTCCATTAGAACTACTGACGGCCATGGGAGAGCCAGTCCTGACAAAAAACTACCATCTGGTGAGCAAGATGTACGAGACAGGCGAAATACCCTCAGACTTCAAGAAGAATATAATAATTCCAGTCCCAAAGAAAGCAGGTGTTGACAGATGTGAAAATTACCGAACTATCATTTTAATAAGTCACATCTGTAAAATACTACCGCGAATTCTCTACAGACGAGTGGAAAAACTGACAGAAGCCGACCTCGAGGAGGATCAGTTTGGATTCCGTAGAAATGTTGGAATACGTGAGGCAATACTGACCTTACGACTTATCATAGGAGAAAGATTAAGGAAGGGCAAACCTACGTTTCTAGCATTTGTAGACTTAGAGAAAGCTTTTGACAATGTTGACTGGAATACTCTCTTTCAAATTCTAAAAGTGGAAGGGGTAAAATACAGGGAGGGAAAGGCTATTTACAATTTGTACAGAAACCAGATGGCAGTAATAAGAGTCGAGGGGCATGAAAGGGAAGCAGTGGTTGGGAAGCGAGTGAGACAGGGTTGTAGCCTGTCCCCAATGTTATTCAATCTGTATATTGAGCAAGCAGTAAATGAAACAAAAGAAAAATTTGGAGTAGGTATTAAAATCCAGGGAGAAGAAATAAAAACATTGAGGTTCGCTGATGACATTATAATTCTGTCAGAGACAGCAAAATACTTTGAAGAGCAGTTGAACGGAATGGACAGTGTCTTGAAAGGAGGATATAAGATGAACATCAACAAAAGCAAAACGAGGATAATGGAATAAGTCGGGTGATGCTGAGGGAATTAGATTAAGAAACGAGACACTTAAAGTAGTAAAGGAGTTTTGCTATTTGGGGAGCAAATTAACTGATGATGTTCGACGTAGAGAGGTTATAAAATGTAGACTGTCCAATGGCAAGGAAAGCGTTTCTGAAGAAGAGAAATATGTTAACATCGAGTATAGATTTAAGTGTCAGGAAGTTGTCTCTGAAAGTATTTGTATGGAGTGTAGCCATGTATGGAAGTGAAACATAGACTATAAACAGTATAGAGAAGAAGAGAATAGAAGCTTTCGAAATGTGGTGCTACAGAAGAATGTTGAAGATTAGGTGGGTAGATCATGTAACTAATGAGGAGGTATTGAATAGGACTGGGGAGAAGAGAAGCTTGTAGCACAACCGGACTAGAAGAAGGGATCGGTTGGTAGGACATGTCCTGAGCCATCAAGGGATCAGAAATTTAGCATTGGAGGGCAGCGTGGAGGGTAAAAATCGTAGAGGGAGACCAGGAGATGAATACACTAAGCAGATTCAGAAGGATGTAGGTTGCAGTATGTACTGGGAGACGAAAAAGCTTGCACAGGATAGATTAGCATGGAGAGCTGCATCAAACCAGTCTCAGGACTGAAGACCACAACAACAACATCACATACATTTTGGAAATCAGTAAAACATGTTTGTGACTTAACTTACAGGTTAGCAGTTATTCATGATACAGAAATTGTTGACAACACAAAGTATTTCAGTCAAAAAGATGGAATAACAAAAGTAGTGACAAATAACTTGAGGGATTTCATTCTCAATAAGCCAAATGTAACCATATTTTATCAGAATTTTGAATAATACACCACATACACGTTGTAAAAGTGAATAAAGGGAAAAGTCTTAGTAAACACGGTGATTAATCTAACTGGAATGCATAATATCGATTTAACACTTACTAAGTAACAGTACTGTGATCCATGTAACCGACTATATAAACTACTTGCTGAATGAGTAACAATCAATTGGATGAAGATTGAAAACAATATGACATCGCCTTTCATAATAATAAAGATTTAGAATCTAGACATTAAGCTGCTAAAATAATTCAGTTAGCTGCAGAAGAAACAATTGTGCAAATGATGTTTTTGAGGAGGGAAAAGTAGCTGCAACTGGAGTTAGAGGAATGATGTATAGAAAACGAAAATTATGAATGCATTTACATGTTGATGAAAACTGAGGGGGATTGTAAAATTATTAACCTTTAAAAATTTTTATCTATGTTAATGAATATCTTAATTGATCATTGTACTTTGCTACCAAGTGGCAAAACTAAACCAAAATCAATTAAAATTAACTTAAATAATTAACACTTACATAGTATTGACCAATTTTTAAGAGATGCACAAAAAAGGAAAAGAGACAAAAATCGTGGAAATTTACTTATTACATTCGGTATTCCTATTGTAAAAAAAATTTTAATATCTACCAAAAAAGGAAGAAGGCTCTGGATTAACAAATAACGATGTTGGATTTCTACCAATATTTTTAGTTACATTAACATACAAAGCGACTATAGGTTCACCTGCTAGTGGTTCTGCAGCAGTCGCAAATGCAGCAATAAACAAGAAAAAATCTGATGAAGAATTAGAAAACAAAAAAGGTATCGTTTAGCGATGGAAAAGAAAGGAAGTGGACGGAGAAAAAATTTCAAAAAAATAATCAAACAATAAAGTAATGCTTTATCTAATTATGATATACAGGGTGTTACAGAAAAGCTATGGCCAAACTTTCAGGAAACATTCCTCACACACAAATAAAGAAAAAATGTTATGTGGACATGTGTCCGGAAACGCTTAATTTCCATGTTAGAGCTCATTTTAGTTTCGCCAGTATGTACTGTACTTCCTTGATTCACCGTCAGTTGGCCCAATTGATGGAAGGTAATGTTGACTTCGGTGCTTGTGTTGACATGCGCCTCATTACTCTACAGTACAAGTATCAAGCACATCAGTACATAGCATCAACAGGTTAGTGTTCATCACGAACGTGGTTTTGCAATCAGTGCAATGTTTACAAATGCGGAGTTGGCAGATGCCCATTTGATGTATGGATTAGCACGGGGCAATAGCCGTGGCGCGGTAGGTTTTTTCGAGACAGATTTCCAGAACGAAGGTGTCCCGACAGGAAGACGTTCGAAGCAACTGATTGGCGTCTTAGGGAGCACGGAACATTCCAGCCCATGACTCGCGACTGCGGAAGACCTAGAACGACGAGGACACCTGCAATGGACGGGGCAATTCTTCGTGTAGTTGACGATGACCCTAATGTCAGCGTCAGAGAAGTTGCTGCTGTACAAGGTAACGTTGACCACGTCACTGTATGGAGAGTGCTACGGCAGTACCAGTTGTTTCCGTACCATGTACAGCGTGTGCAGCCACTATCAGCAGCTGATTGGCCTCCACGGGTACACTTCTGCGAATGGTTCATCCAACAATGTGTCAATCCTCATTTGAGTGCAAATGTTCTCTTTACGGATGAGGCTTCATTCCAAAGTGATCAAATTGTAAATTTTCACAATCAACATGTATGAGCTGACGAGAATCCGCACGCAATTGTGCAATCACGTCATCAACACAGATTTTCTGTGAATGTTTGGGCAGGAACTGTTGGTGATGTCTTGATGAGCCCCATGTTCTTCCACCTACGCTCAATGGAGCACGTTATCATGATGTCATACGGAATACTCTACCTGTGCTGCTATAACATGTGCCTTTACAAGTACAACGCAACATGTGGTTCATGCACGATGGAGCTCCTGCGCATTTCAGTCGAAGTGTTCATACGCTTCTCAACAACAGATTCGGTGACCAATGGATTGGTAGAGGCGGACCAATTCCATGGCTCTCCTGACCTCAACCCTCTTGACTTTCATTTATAGGGGCATTTGAAAGCTCTTGTCTACACAACCACGGTACCAAATGTAGAGACTCTTCGTGCTCGTATTCTGGACCACTGTGATACAATACGCCATTCTCCAGGGCTGCATCAGCACATCAGGGATTCCATGTGATGGAGGGTTCATGCATGTATCCTCACAAACGGAGGACATTTTGAACATTTCCTGTATCAAAGTGTTTGATGTCACGCTGGTACGTTCTGTTGCTGTGTGTTTCCATTCCATGATTAATGTGATTTGAAGAGAAGTAATAAAATGAGCTCTAACATGGAAAGTAAGCGTTTCCGGACACGTCCACATAACGTATTTTATTTCTTCGTGTGTGAGGAATGATTCCTGAAAGTTTGGCCATTCCTTTTTGTAACACCCTTTAGATCAACCTTCTAAGGAATTATGAAATTAATTATTATGACTGATAATTACCTAATGAAACAAAAACCAAAAATATAGTATGTGGAATAGTAAATTTAGACACATCTGATTATGTTGGTACTCATTGGACATATTACAAATAAAACAATTGAAATTAATTTTTGATTCATTTGGAGGAAATACACCTAAAAACTAAACTATTTGAGAACAATTGTCTGTACTACAACATCGATGGTGTATAGAGTGTACAAAGCTTTATTGAAGTAATTTGCGGTCATTTGTGTTTGTTTGTTTTAAAACAGTTATCAGATAGTTATAAATTCAATGATATTTTGAATCTAATAAATGGACATTTTTGAAAATAAAATGACCTTTAGGGTCACACAATTAATGCTCAAATAAATTTAGAAAACACAACATATGAATTAGAAGCAAAAATTGATCCAAGAAAAGAAAATTTAATTAAAAATTTCAAAAGGGATTATGTAAAATTTTTAAAGCAACCAAATGATATATTGATTTTTAAGGTAGAAAAGGAGTAGATATAAACGATCTAGTAGATGGTTATGATGCAGTTACAAAACAGTTAACTACTCTTGTTACAAAACATGATTACACAATTATTCTTACACAACTCAGTTATTACGTCGCTACTACACTGCTTACTGTAAAAGTTAATTAATTTAATAAAAATATCTAACAAAGTACTTAAAAAAAGTAAATAGAAAAACCTTTTCCATAATTTTTCTCAAAGGCAGATTGAACACCATACCTAAGTAATCTTCATAAAAGAATGTATGAAAGAAAACTGGCCTGCCAGTGTGGCCACGCGGTTAAAGGCGGTTCAGTCTTGTGTGTGATGTCCTTAGGTTAGTTAGGTTTAAGTAGTTTTAAGTTCTAGGGGACTGATGACCTCAGATGTTAAGTCCCATAGTGCTCAGAGCCCAAAGAAAACTGATATTTAATTTTCTTTAGAGGTGATGAAATATTGAAATATACATTTGAATATGGTGTAAAATTCAAGATAATTATTTTTATAGGACCAATATAGATGGTGATTTGTCAAACAATGATTATAAAATGGAGATAAACAGACATAATAACGACGAATTACAAATTTTATATCCAACTCAATTCAACAATCCATTACTTGGAATGAAAAATGAAAGATAAAATACTTGTCATAACTTTAAATCAGTCAGTTAAAACTATACCTGTTTGAGGTGAATTAACATTTTCTTGAACTGATTTTAGAATCAAATAATGACGATGGGACAGAACAATAAATTAAATATTTCGTCTATATGAATAGAAGCATACAAAATTTATTGAAACATGTAATCTTCACAGAGTAACAACTAAAAGTAGAAGACAAAATATAGAAATACAGTATGTAAAACTAAAAAGAATAAGTTTGTTTAAAAAATTGTAAGTAAAGTTATGAGCAAATATCTCACCCCTAATATTCATTAAGAAATCATTAATAAATTAATTAAACCAATCAGAGGAAAATTTTAAAAGAAGAAATTTAATTTCTTTTGGTATAGATTATTTATGGTGAGCTGATAGGATTGAAATGGTTTCAGGTAATTTCAAAGGAATTAAAAAAATAAATGAAGGATATAAATATTTATTAACTGTTTTAGATGTTTCTTCAAAATTTGCTTGGGCTATTCCAGCTAAAGATAAAACAGGTAAGAATGCAGTTGATGCTTTCGAAAAAATATTTAGAGATGAATGAATGAATGAAATTATGGAATGAATGAATGAATATAACCCTATTGTCCCATTAAGGGCAAAGGCCTCCTACAAGTAGGGGTAGCTGGTTTTAAAGACTCACATGGTGAGGCAATCTGTGTAAGAGGGTACCACACTTAATGCACACTACACATCGAACTACACCTGATCACTTAGTTGTAGTTCTAGTTCTTTCCACTCCTTACTGTTTCTACCAATGCCGGTCCACTGTCTTCCTGCTTGTTTTCTGAATAAGTCTGACCATTTGCATCTTGGTCTTCCTAGGAGTCTCTTGCTGATGTAAGGGTCCCATAAGGTAGCTCGTGCTGTCCTTCTGACGTGTTGCAGCCTCACCACATGCCCGCCCCTGTAGCCTTTTGTGCAATGTCTATTGTTGATGACTTCTTGTGAGTTGAGGTGTTTGATATTCTGTCTTTCAGAGAGATGCCAAGGATCCTCCTCTGCGTTTTCCTTTGGCATACTTGTAGAGTGTTTCTCTCTTTGGCTATGAGAGCCTATGTCTGACGTCTATATAATAACATTGGAAAAACGTAGGTTTTGAAGTGCCTCCATTTTGAGCCTCCTATTAAGGGTTCGGTCTAGCAATATGAACTTTAAGGCCCAGAAAGCTTTTCAGGCTAAGGAAACTCTTTGTTTTATTTCTTTTTCCATTTTGTTGTTAAAGGAAACTATTTAGCGTAGGTATATGTTTTGTGATGCATATATTAATTGTGTTCCTTCAATATATATTGGGGTTTCTAATCCATTTGTCATTATTGGCGTTTTAGATTTGTTTGTTGTGAGTCCTGCCATATTTCTTTGTGTGTTAAGCTCCTGGAACATTGACTGCAGATCCCTAGCAGTTTTGGAGATGATGACTATGTCATCAGCAAACCTCAAATTGCTGTTGAGGCATATTGGCATTGAGGCATATTCCATCTTTCTTATTCCATTTTAGTTTCCTGAATATGTCCTCCAATATGTAGGTAAATAGTTTAGGGGAGATGGGATCCTCCTGTCTAACTCCTCTTTCCACATGGAAAGGTTGGCCTGTCTTTTCGGTTTTAACTCTAGCGAAGCTGTTGTTTTGAATGTTTCCTAGTAACTGGATGTATTTTGATTATAAGCCTTGATTTCTTAATGCTTGAAGTATGTTTGGGTGTTCGATGGTATCGAATGCTTTGCTGTAATCAACAAAAGCAAGGTATATTTTGAGGCAGTGATCTTCCGAATTTTTTTTGTTATCTGATTAATGCTTTGAGTATGGTGAATTGTGCTACATCCTTTATAGTATCCTGCTTGTTCTGAGGATTGGTTCTCGTATAGTGTTTTGTTAATCGTCTTGTTAGTATTTTATAGAACAGTTTATACAGGTTAGACTTCTTGCAACGTATCCTTCCAGTACTGGTGGTGGTATAAGTCGACCTAAATAGGTAGGTTACCGTCGCTTTGACGTATCCTACCGCTTCTGCAAGCTACCGTCTGTAGTAGATGGTTTCTTAAATTCGTGTGGTCCACGAAATTACTGGCCCCTGCAAGTTATTGCTGGGTATTAATAATTTCTAGCGAAAGGTTTTAACGAACCGGTAGAAATTTGAACGCAACAGATAACGCATTTTTTTGAACCACTACAGAAGGCACCTATGGAGGGCTTAATAGGCATTATATAGCTTTTGTTTGCTTTCATGACCCAGAATTCGACTGTGGTACTGACTGCCACCTAGTCTTTATGATGGAAGGAGTAAACAATGAGTCGAGGTAGAGAGTAATTGATATTTATTCAGTACCGATGGTATTTCAACAACTAGTCATGTTTCTCTTGCAATGTACATAATCAAAACTGGTCTCTAGTTAACATGGTTCAGTTTCTCTACGTAATTATGGAATGGGACAGAGGAGCGCAGACCTAGCTTCAATGTAATTATATACAACCACACAATTATACCAAAACCCTCGGTTATTACATTCAGTTTCTATAGATTACTCAGAACAAGTTCTCCAAAGACAATACTAGCAAAACTAGGTCAGGGTGGAAGAGTATTTGGCAAATATTTATCAAATCAGTGGGCATTAATATCCTATACTTTTCTAGTGGCACGAGTATTTTGCTTAACGCACATCGCCAACAAATCACCTCGCTATGGGGCCAAATTTCAGTAGCCAACAGAAACCCAGAAAAATTTGGACACACAAGATTATTCCTTCCCTATTTTACACTCGCTCACTATCGTATGATTATTCATCATGTACAATATATTTTCAGACCGAATCTAAAATTTACCAATGCCGCGGTTGCTCCAACCGACCATGTGGCACGAAAGCAAGTTCACAAAGAAAACATATGGAAAATAAATAAAAACCTCCAAAATAATACTGTAAAAGGAAAAGCAGATTAAAATACATTAAATGAGTGAATTTCCGTTAAGCACAGAGCAATAACATGACCCTGAGCTTAAGGCACATGAAACTACAATTTATCAGTGTGGCGGTTGCTCCAACCGACCACGTGGCCCGAAAGCAAGTTCACAAAGAAAACATATGGAAAATAAATAAAAATCCCCAAAATATTACTGTAAATGAATGTGCAGATTAAAATACATTAAATGAGTGAATTTCCGTTAAGCACAGAGCAATAACGTGACCGTGAGCTTAAGGCACTTGGTGCGTTGCCTGAACAAGGCACTAACGCAAGGTCTACTGAAATTCGAGTACATTAAGAAAATCAATTCCTTATGGGGTTCAGTGGTAATTTCGCGCCTGATTTCACCATCTGGTCTTCATTACAGACCAGATTTCAGACAATCTAATACCTATGTTAACATTACCAAAACGAGAGCTGCGTCTCCATGTCTGTCCAGCACCACGACCCAGGAACAAGTGCCCTTCCAACTGAATTCGCCTAACCGTTCCGTTTACAAACGTGGTGGGGGTGGCGCACCAACCTGACAGAACCAATAGCGCGCCTATGGGTCATCTTTGCCCTGACCTGCAAACTTGTTCTCTGCTGAACTTGTTCACGCTTGGGAGGTTGGTACTACCCTACCCCAGAACGACCATTCATGCAGTGTTTCAATCTGCGCCTAAAGCTTTCTGCTAGTTCACACACTCACTCATTTATACCGTCCAGGCCGCACAAACGAAAGGAAAATGGGAAACGTGGTACACAACAGAAAAAAAATCAATAAATAACCCTGTTTAGTCCAATCTCTCCTTTTGGACACCAGCTGAGGTATTATCTGCAAGAGAAAAACTCTTGCTAATAATTTCTGCGTGCTAGCAATTTATTAAAACAATGAAATGGTACAACAAGTTCCGTTTCAATCTAAATGGATCTGTAATTGTTCACGTAATCTTTTGTGCCTGTTTTGTGCTAAAGTATAATCATACTTTTCTCCACTGGTCTGAAATGTCTTTTGTTTGTATGACTTTTTTGAACACTTCTGTGATGGCTGGTGTTAGGAGATCTTAGCCTTCTTTTAAGAGCTCATTCAATATGTTGTCTTCTCCGGGTGACTGTCCATTTTGCAGTTCAGTGATGGTTGTTCTAACCTCGCTGTGTATTGTAGTGGGTATGGTAACAGTGGTGTATGGGTCTGGATCATCAGGGAGCAGTCTGTTGCTTTGTTTCATAGACAACTTGTGTATACTGCTTTGTAGAAATCCGTTACTGATTTGATTGTATCCTCTCTTGTGTTTAGATGCTCTCCTGCCTGATTCTTCATTCCTAGTAGCCATTGATTCCCATCCTGGGGGCTTATCCTCGCTCTTCTGATTGATTTGTTTGTTTGTAGTATTTGTCTCCTTGCTACTGATTGGTGTTCACGGACAACTATCATATTTCGCTTTTCGTTATTTCGTCTTGTTTTGCATATTCTTATTTATTCCTATCTGAAATATCTCTGGTTTTTAGCATTACCGATCTTCGGTCAATTAGCTGTATGGTACTCTGACTTAATTTGCTTCAACTTTTCTTCATTTGCTTTTCTTTACTTGTGTCCTTGTGAGCTTTGTTTATGCATTTTTCTGGTCCATTAAACAGTTCTTGAGTTCTTTGTTTCGTATTGAAATTTGCTTGTTGTACTTGCTTCTGTAGTTCTGGGATTAGAGTTTAGAGGTAGAAACCAAAAAATGTACAAACAGATAGTGACAAAGAATTTTATAATAAGGATTTTCAAGGATTGATGAAAAAATATAATTTTAATCACTACTCAACTTTTGTTGAATTAAAAGCACCCATTGTTGAAACATTTAATGCAATACTTAAAGAAAATATGTGGAAAAAATTAACTTACAAGGAAATTATCGACAGATTGAAATAGTTTCAAGATTTCTTGATGAAGTTAGTAAGACAAAACATTCAGCTATAAAAATTGAACCAATAGAAGATAATGAAAAGAACTGTAAACCAGCTACTACTACTACATCTAATGAAAAAGCGAAATTTAAAAAGGGAAATAATGTTAGAATGAGCAAACGTCAAGGAATTTTTGAAACAGAATATACAGCCAGTTGGTCATCAGAAATTTTTGTAATTGAATCAGTTATTCATTCTAATCCAATACATATATACCAAGAGACTTAACAGCTGAAGGAGTAAAAGGAAATTTTTGTGACCATGAATTACATAAAACGAGATATAGTGATGAACATCTTGTTGAAGAAGTTTTGAAATGGAAAGGAGATAAAGTATACATTAAAGGGTTAGGATTTGAAAATTCACATACTGCTGGGTAGAAAAAAAAGGATATTATCTAATAAAACTTTATATATATATATATATATATATATATATATAATGGAGACTGAGAATATATTACAACTGTATAATAAAGGTTTACAAAAATCATTTAATGTTGGAATCATTTCAGGATTTTCAATTTGAGGTCATGGAATCTGACAGTTTTGAATCATTTAGCATTGTGGATTTTATTATTGTTATATACAATTTTTTTACTGAGAAATTATTAATGTTTTGTTTTACTATTTGTTATTTATTTTATAAGGATCTAAATTTAAACTTGTTAGAAAATTATTATCTTGCGAAAATATTTGTTATCTTTTTTCCTTAAATTATATACATTAACTGAGTCTGCATTACTGATTCTTAGAAAGTTATTTCCATTTCTGGATAACCTTCTCATAGTTCATTCTACCTAAAATATACAGAGTTATTTTGAGTTCTTATAATATAATGTGGATATCCCTGCATATGATTTTTCTTGAGTAAAATAAATTTAATGTGTTTACCTTGCGTAACTGTTGTAGGAGTGACATGATTGTCAATAATTTCATTGTTCTCTTGAATTTTATCTGAGGCAACATCAACTGTAGTGTTATTCTGTCTACTAATATTTTCAACTTTATTTTCTAAATATTCTTCATTAATTAATTTTACTTTGTAGGTAATATTAACCATATTTCCTCATAGATAGTAATACTTCATCAAAAACCAAATCTAGGAATTGTTCAGCTTCTTTCATTTTTAATTTCTTAATTAACGAATATAATCTGTGTTCACGTATAAAATTAGTAGCTGAATGCAAGTGTAGCTGCTGCCTACACTTCAGTTCTTTATATTTTTTAATATATTTGCTTTTCACATTGTCCTTCAAGATATCCCTTGCATTAACATATTCCAATAAATCACAGACATATTTTGCTTTAAACCACAGATTATTCTCTTTATCAGTTAGCACAAAACTTCTTCATTCGAATAAACCATTCTGTTGTTACTCTGAATAAATTCTAAAACATACATCAAGGTATTTCTCAACTAGCATTGGCTGCATCAGATGTGATTGAAATTGCTACCATTTAACAGAAACCCTTCTTATTAGATGTTTTATTTTCAATATACAATTAGGTGTAGTTAGGTTTGATGAATAGTAATTATACCATTAGTCAATTGTTCATGAATGTAATTATTTAAATTACTAAAGTAAAGGTGCCAACAAATAATTATTAAAATGTCTTTCATTTGTTGACACACATTTACTGAATTAGGATCATACTTAAGTCTCAACATTTATTCACAATTAGGAGGGCTATCCTGGATTCTATGCAACTGTTCTGTAAACTTCTTCTTTGTGTTCTAATTACATAATAATGATATTCTCAGTTTTCATCAGATTATTTTAAAAGATTAAAAGTTGGTATTAAAGTTTCGTTAACTGCCTGAGGAACAGCATGAGGTAATCATTTATTTATTTGTTTGTTTATTTCATTTATTATTCCTGAATAAATATTAAAAGTTTATCTCAAATTTCCTATTATTTCCTCCTCTGATTTGATGATTTCGTCATTTTTTGGACATACTTTTGCTAATTGTTCCACACAATAATTTTTTTGATTTATCTGATCCTTATAAAAAGGTATTACCTCGTTTCAAATCTTATGTTCTCCATGTTTTCGAATTGAAAGCAAAACTTCTTCATAACCCCAATCCTGAAGTCATCACTTTGATTTCATGATTAAGGGACATAATCCACATTCATTAATACAGTTTGTTTCAGGATGCAAGAGGAAGAAATCGTTCCCCACTAATTTTTTAATTTATACGAAGTTTTGCTCTTACAAGATCTCCAATTTCCTTTCTAATGTTTGTAAATTCTAAAAGTTTAGCAACATCTTTTGTGTTAACCTACAGATAGTGCATTTCATCAATAATCACTTTGTTATTACAATATGAAAGTTTGTTCTTGATGGTGCCAAAAATCAACTACATTTAAGAGAAGAAATTTATTAGATTTTTGTTTTTATTAGAAATATAACACACAGATGCAGCTTCTTTAATAAATATCATTGGTACTATGGTTTAGATTCATCATATAATATTTTAAGTGTATACCAATGAAGTTATTTTTGCAATTGTTGTTTGTGAGAATAGCAATTAGTGATATAAAAATTATGCAGTAAAGTATTTATTTGATTTTGCTTATTTGAAGATTCCACCAACACCTGATTTAACTCTAGTGAGTAATGATATAGTAATAGAATAATTAATATTATTTCAGTTAACACAAACTTGAGATAAATGGTGAGTAAAGTACAGGAACTTTAAATTTTATGAACTGACTAGATGTGGTGTATAAGATTCATTTAATAGTTACAGAACTTGTATGTATAAATGGAATAATAAAAATATAAAATAGAATTATAAAGGAGGAAATAAAAAACGTTAAA
Source organism: Schistocerca cancellata (assembly GCF_023864275.1). Classification (NCBI taxonomy): domain Eukaryota; kingdom Metazoa; phylum Arthropoda; class Insecta; order Orthoptera; family Acrididae; genus Schistocerca; species Schistocerca cancellata. The sequence goes on along the minus strand of NC_064628.1, from coordinate 172,434,413 downwards.
AGTAACAGAGGCAGCATTTCATTTATGGTAAAAATGTATTCATATTCAGTTTGTTCATGGTATTAACAACCATGATATTTTAGATACAACTGAAGAAGAATACATGCACCTGAAGTATCTGATCACTGATGTTCAAAGGAACTAGACAGAAAAGAAATGTGTTTGGTTCTACATCTTTTTGAGATATGAATAATGAATCTTTATAAATAAATAAGGATAAATATGAGACCTGGTATACAGAAACTGATAAAGTATACCAAATTATCAAACAAATTTATATGAAGTTTCAGTTCATGAAATTGGTCACTTATTAGGTTTATATCATTCAGATGTTTATGGCACAATAATGTTTCTATACTATATTGGTTCACATTTACAATTATTTCAAGGTGATATTGAGCAATTCAAAGTTAATATCATAAGAAAATATCTACAGAAATGAATATACCAAAATCTCCACTAGTTGTACCAACAGTTAAATTAAATAAATCAGTTGAAACACTATATGAAATTAATAAATTTCATTGCTTATTAATTATGAGTGGAGTTCTATATATTTTTATCAGAAGTGGGTAAGAATAGGTGATGATATGAATTCAGAGTTAATAAGTCATTGCTTAACGATTTTACTGCAGGATTTACAAAAAGTGTATGGAATATACCAAAGATGAGTATGTGCCAAGCAAGATCGAAAGAGATGGAAAAGAGCCACTGTGGTACAACAACCGAGTTAGGAAACTGCTGTGGAAGCAAAGGGAACTTCACAGCAAACATAAACATAGCCAAAGCCTTGCAGACAAACAAAAATTACGCGAAGCGAAATGTAGTATGAGGAGGGCTATGCGAGAGGCGTTCAATGAATTCGAAAGTAAAGTTCTATGTACTGACTTGGCAGAAAATTCTAAGAAATTTTGGTCTTATGTCAAAGCGGTAGGTGGATCAAAACAAAGTGTGACCAAAATGGTACTGAAACAGAGGATGACAGACTAAAGGCTGAAATACTAAATGACTATTTCCAAAGCTGTTTCACAGAGGAAGACTGCACTGTAGATCCTTCTCTAAATTGTTGCACAGATGACAAAATGGTAGATATCGAAATAGACGACAGAGGGATAAAGAAACCATTAAAATCGCTCAAAAGGGGAAAGGCCGCTGGACCTGATGCGTTACCAGTTTGATTTTACACAGAGTACGCGAAGGAACTTGGCCCCCCTTCTTGCAGCGGTGTACCGTAGGTCTCTAGAAGAGCAGAACGTTCCAAAGGATTGGAAAAGGGCACAGGTCATCCCCGTTTTCAAGAGGGGCCGTAGAACGGATGTGCAGAACTATAGACCTATATCTCTAACGTCGATCAGTTGCAGAATTTTGGAACACGTATTATGTTCGAGTATAATGACTTTTCATGAGACTAGAAATCTACTCTGTAGGCATCAGCATGGGTTTCGAAAAAGACGATCGTGTGAAACCCAGCTCGCGCTATTCCTCCACGAGACTCAGAGAGCCATAGACACGGGTTCACAGGTAGATCCCCACAGTCGTTTAATGAACAAAGTAAGAGCATATGGACTATCAGACCTATTGTGTGATTGGATTGAAGAGTTCCTAAATGACAGGACGCAGCATGTCATTATCAATGGAGAGAAGTCTTCCGAAGTAAGAGTAATTTCAGGTGTGCCGCAGGGGAGTGTCATAGGACCGTTGCTATTCACAATATACATAAATGACCATGTGGATGACATCGGAAGTTCACTGAGGCTCTTTGCTGATGATGCTGTGGTGTATTGAGAGGTTGTAACAATGGAAAATTGTACTGAAATGCAGGATGATATGCAGTGAATTGCGCATGGTGCAGGGAATGGCAATTGAATCTCAATGTAGACAAGTGTAATGTGCTGCAAATACATAGAAAGATAGATCCCTTATCATTTAGCTACAAAATAGCAGGTCAGCAACTGGAAGCAGTTAATTCCATAAATTATATGGGAGTACGCGTTAGGAGTGATTTAAAATGGAATGATCATATAAAGTTGATCGTCAGTAAAGCAGATGCCACACTGAGATTCATTGGAAGAATCCTAAGGAAATGCAATCCGAAAACAAAGGAAGTAGGTTACAGTACGGTTGTTCGCCCACTGCTTGAATACTGCTCAACAGTGTGGGATCCGTACCAGAAAGGGTTGATAGAAGAGATAGAGAAGATCCAATGGAGAGCAGCGCGCTTCGTTGCAGGATTATTTGGTAATCGCGAGAGCGTTACGGAGATGATAGACAAGCTCCAGTGGGGGACTCTGTAGGAGAGACACTCAGTAGCTCGGTACGGGCTTTTGTTAAAGTTTCGAGAACATACCTTCACTGAAGAGTCAAGCAGTATATTGCTCTGTCCTACGTATATCCCGCGAAGAGACCATGAGGATAAAATCAGAGAGATTAGAGCCCACACAGAGGCATACCGACAATCCTTCTTTCCACGAGCAATACGAGCCTGGAATAGAAGGGAGAACCGATAGAGGTACTTAGCCACACACCGTCAGGTGGCTTGCGGAGTATGGATGTAGATGTAGATGTAGATTTAGACCATATATTGAAGTTGTATTCTCTGTTGACAGTATGATATACATGGCTAACATAAAAATACTGCAGTTTATTTCGGGATATTCAATGTCAATATCTAGTACAAGTGTACATACAAACTTTTGATTAAATGGCGTAATCAACACTCATTCATGTAGAAGGTTTTTATTCTTTAGTGAACTTGTAGAAATAGATGAATGCAATATTAGATATAAATAATGAGGAGTTATAACTGGAGAATCTCCTAGGTTACCTACCAGAATGAATTCGGCCTTCAGATACATTAACGGATTATTGTATTTTTTCAAAGACGATACTTTTTATTAATATAATGAATTCTCAAAAAGTAGTTAGAGCTGGTCATCATAAAAACTGAAGAAACTGATCATCAATGTCAACATGAAGAAGCGGATAAGTAGATTATATTTTACCATAGGAAAGTCTCATGAACTTCAAAAATTATTGTACAAGCCTCTGATACTGATACATGAATAGTTTTGCTGGGAAAGATATTTGAGAAAGAAATTTACTTGGTAGGTCCAGCAACTAAGACAAAAAACAAGAAAGACCTTAACTGTATCAACTTCACGCAATCAGCACTGAAGTTAGGAGCATCATTATGTCTAATTCTACTAGCGACTCCTATTATTAGATAATTACAAGGCATGCAGACCAAAGTACTCCCTCCAGTGTTTACACTGGTTACTTCTGTTTTTTTTTTTAGGATCTTTACATATGCAAGGTGTCTTTCTTATAAACAATGAAATTTCCATCAGCTCTTCCTTCTCTTTGGCTCTCTTCCAAGTCTATTAGGACCCAACAGATTTCCGATTGTAGCCGTGAAAAAATTTCGTCTACGGGCACGGGCAGTCTTAGTTTTCCAGTTTTCTCTCGTTCCCTACTACTGTTGACTGTTGAGAAGAATTCAGTCAGCAGGAATGCGGCTGTGACTGTAATGACACAGGCCAGATGAAATATTATGCAGTAGTGTAAAAAACTTCGATTATTGAGTTTAAATCAACTTAGTAACTGTGGCTGATAGAAATTAGAGTGACATAAACATACTAAATCGACTAACCCCTTCAGTGCATTTGTGCTCGCAAAGAAATATTCATCAGATTTTCCATTGGAGTGCACATAGTACTACACATGTGACTATTGTGATGAGCTTTTCATCGTGATACAACTTGGGGAAGTAACATCGCCGCTGGTAGGAGTTTTTCGTTTGTTTATTGCTTTCAGTGAGGATGTAACGTCTGCATGAACGTTTTATTGGAATTTTCTGCGTTGGGACTGCCACTAATAAAAGATGAAAGAGACATTGAAAGCATAAATGGCGAACAACGGAAAATAATAAGGCTGGCAACGAGCTTTGTAAAATATAACGCATAAGTTCGAGAAATTAGCCAGAGAGAAATTCCAAAAATGTATTATGAGAGTGGGGTATGGCTGCAGGGCCTTCCTGGTGGGCCACGTCCATCGACAAAGGACCTGCCAGCAGCAGACAATATTAGTGTTTTTACCATTTGTAGAGAGCAAGCGGCGGGCCCCAAGACTGTTCTACAACATGATTCGGTTTAATGGAGGCTTTTTTCTACAGGATGAAAGAAAGCTGGATTCAAATACAACGTAATTAAATACTAATTCAACGTTTCACAGAATGACAATCCAACATATCAGCGTGCTTATTGCACTGAGGCGCATTTATTCAGACCATTTTATCAATGTAGGAAAACCATTGAAGTTAGTGGAAATCAGTTAACAAATATAGTTGCAATATTCACTACAAGTTAATAGCTTCACGCGATCCTTAGAAACGAAGCAGTGGATGATAGCTCATGACTCTAGCTACCATCCCTGTAAGTCACACATTGATATATATCTTATACATTGATTTATTGCAGTTTATATCTTTTTACTGTGTAGATGTGTCAGATGATAGTATCCATCTCAGATACATAGTATATGAAAGTAGTGTGGCGTGTCACATGTCTAGTCATACATGACCATGTTACATTCATTTTATTATAGACTCCTGGAAATGGAAAAAATAACACATTGACACCGGTGTGTCAGACCCACCATACTTGCTCCAGACACTGCGAGAGGGCTGTACAAGCAATGATCACACGCACGGCACAGTGGACACACAAGGAACCGCGGTGTTGGCCGTCGAATGGCGCTAGCTGCGCAGCATTTGTGCACCGCCGCCGTCAGTGTCAGCCAGTTTGCCGTGGCATACGGAGCTCCATCGCAGTCTTTAACACTGGTAGAATGCCGCGACAGCGTGGACGTGAACCGTATGTGCAGTTGACGGACTTTGAGCGAGGGCGTATAGTGGGCATGCGGGAGGCCGGGTGGACGTACCGCCGAATTGCTCAACACGTGGGGCGTGAGGTCTCCACAGTACATCGATGTTGTCGCCAGTGGTCGGCGGAAGGTGCACGTGCCCGTCGACCTGGGACCGGACCGCAGCGACGCACGGATGCACGCCAAGACCGTAGGATCCTACGCAGTGCCGTAGGGGACCGCACCGCCACTTCCCACCAAATTAGGGACACTGTTGCTCCTGGGGTATCGGCGAGGACCATTCGCAACCGTCTCCATGAAGCTGGGCTACGGTCCCGCACACCGTTAGGCCGTCTTCCACTCACGCCCCAACATCGTGCAGCCCGCCTCCACTGGTGTCGCGACAGGCGTGAATGGAGGGACGAATGGAGACGTGTCGTCTTCAGCGATGAGAGTCGCTTCTGCCTTGGTGCCAATGATGGTCGTATGCGTGTTTGGCGCCGTGCAGGTGAGCGCCACAATCAGGACTGCATACGACCGAGGCACACAGGGCCAACACCCGGCATCATGGTGTGGGGAGCGATCTCCTACACTGGCCGTACACCACTGGTGATCGTCGAGGGGACACTGAATAGTGCACGGTACATCCAAACCGTCATCGAACCCATCGTTCTACCATTCCTAGACCGGCAAGGGAAATTGCTGTTCCAACAGGACAATGCACGTCCGCATGTATCCCGTGCCACCCAACGTGCTCTAGAAGGTGTAAGTCAACTACTCTGGCCAGCAAGATCTCCGGATCTGTCCCCCATTGAGCATGTTTGGGACTGGATGAAGCGTCGTCTCACGCGGTCTGCACGTCCAGCACGAACGCTGGTCCAACTGAGGCGCCAGGTGGAAATGGCATGGCAAGCCGTTCCACAGGACTACATCCAGCATCTCTACGATCGTCTCCATGGGAGAATAGCAGCCTGCATTGCTGCGAAAGGTGGATATACACTGTACTAGTGCCGACATTGTGCATGCTCTGTTGCCTGTGTCTATGTGCCTGTGGCTCTGTCTGTGTGATCATGTGATGTATCTGACCCCAGGAATGTGTCAATAAAGTTTCCCCTTCCTGGGACAATGAATTCACGGTGTTCTTATTTCAATTTCCAGGAGTGTAGCTTGACAGAACGACAAAGAAAATCATCCACCATAGCCGGATCATCAAACATATGTAATTCAAAAAATGGTTCACATGGCTGTAAGCGCTAGGGGACTTAACATCTGAGGTCATCAGTCCCCTAGACTTAGAACTACTTAAACCAAACTAACCTAAGGACATCACACACTTCCATGCCCGAGGCAGGATGTTAACCTGCGACCGTAGCAGCAGCGCGGTTCCGGACTGATGCACCTAGAACCTCTCGGTCACAACGGCCGACTACGTAATTCAAACGACTAGTTCGAAGCAACACTTTTACCATCTTCAGGTCCCCTATAAACCACAAGAGTACTTTCGTTCCTTGGCATCTATGATAAAACGTTGTACGACAGGACCAGTGAACGCATGCCAAACATCACGTGTGCTGGTCGAGGGCAGCCAAAAGCCCGGCCTGTCACTTGATTTTGCTCGGTCCTTCTCGGAAGTACCTGGAACAGAGCGACATTTCATTTAGCATTGCGGTGCAGCATTTTTCGTTCGACGCAACTTTCTGGGTTAGGCAGAATCGTCCTGTCGGTGCTATTTGACCTTCGCTTTTCATTCACAGGTTCAGGCAGTCTAGTGATCTATCGTCGCAGTCTTTTAAAATGAATGGGAATGACAGAAGAGAGAGTATCTGCCACGAAACGACATTACAGTAGGATGCAGAATAAATTTAAAATTATTGGTTTACTAATGGCTGTACTTTTCAGCAATTGTAGTGCTTTTTTTAGGGTTACAGATACGTAGACGTGATTCAGTTTTTGTAACTTGTCAATCAGTTTTTAAAATAATCACATACAATATGTACATTTGTGAACATAGCGTGGCGTTATGCCTGCATGTAGAAGATATTGAAATCTTCTAAACCAATGCTGAAGATCACAAATTAAGTTATCGCAATCGGTAAAACGTATTAAAATTTAATTGCAACCGATGACTGAATTTTATCCTGAAAACTAAATTTAAAGATTTATTTGACAATGAAAGAAGAAAAAATTACAGCGATTGACAGATGAAGTTCGTTGTCCTGTACATCAAAAAGCACTTCATGATAAATTTGATGGCGTGTATAAATAGGCAGTACTAGTAATAAAATTTTTGTGGTCCCACGCATAGTTGCAACTGCATTCAATGGAACTGAACGAAGAGTATGGAGACTTCATATACACTCCTGGAAATTGAAATAAGAACACCGTGAATTCATTGTCCCAGGAAGGAGAAACTTTATTGACACATTCCTGGGGTCAGATACATCACATGATCACACTGGCAGAACCACAGGCACATAGACACAGGCAACAGAGCATGCACAATGTCGGCACTAGTACAGTGTATATCCACCTTTCGCAGCAATGCAGGCTGCTATTCTCCCATGGAGACGATCGTAGAGATTCTGGATGTAGTCCTGTGGAACGGCTTGCCATACCATTTCCACCTGGCGCCTCAGTTGGACCAGCGTTCGTGCTGCACGTGCAGACCGCGTGAGACGACGCTTCATCCAGTCCCAAACATGCTCAATGGGGGACAGATCCGGAGATCTTGCTGGCCAGGGTAGTTGACTTACACCTTCTAGAGCACGTTGGGTGGCACGAGATACATGCGGACGTGCATTGTCCTGTTGGAACAGCAAGTTCCCTTGCCGGTCTAGGAATGGTAGAACGATGGGTTCGATGACGGTTTGGATGTACCGTGCACTATTCAGTGTCCCCTCGACGATCACCAGTGGTGTACGGCCAGTGTAGGAGATCGCTCCCCACACCATGATGCCGGGTGTTGGCCCTGTGTGCCTCGGTCGTATGCAGTCCTGATTGTGGCGCTCACCTGCACGGCGCCAAACACGTATACGACCATCATTGGCACCAAGGCAGAAGCGACTCTCATCGCTGAAGACGACACGTCTCCATTCGTCCCTCCATTCACGCCTGTCGCGACACCACTGGAGGCGGGCTGCACGATGTTGGGGCGTGAGCGGAAGACGGCCTAACGGTGTGCGGGACCGTAGCCCAGCTTCATGGAGACGGTTGCGAATGGTCCTCGCCGATACCCCAGGAGCAACAGTGTCCCTAATTTGGTGGGAAGTGGCGGTGCGGTCCCCTACGGCACTGCGTAGGATCCTACGGTCTTGGCGTGCATCCGTGCGTCGCTGCGGTCCGGTCCCAGGTCGACGGGCACGTGCACCTTCCGCCGACCACTGGCGACAACATCGATGTACTGTGGATACCTCACGCCCCACGTGTTGAGCAATTCGGCGGTACGTCCACCCGGCCTCCCGCATGCCCACTATACGCCCTCGCTCAAAGTCCGTCAACTGCACATACGGTTCACGTCCACGCTGTCGCGGCATGCTACCAGTGTCAAAGACTGCGATGGAGCTCCGTATGCCACGGCAAACTGGCTGACACTGACGGCGGCGGTGCACAAATGCTGCGCAGCTAGCGCCATTCGACGGCCAACACCGCGGTTCCTGGTGTGTCCGCTGTGCCGTGCGTGTGATCATTGCTTGTACAGCCCTCTCGCAGTGTCCGGAGCAAGTATGGTGGGTCTGACACACCGGTGTCAATGTGTTCTTTTTTCCATTTCCAGGAGTGTATTACTGCAAAGAACGTTGGTTAAGGCAAGGTGTGTTTTTTTATTTGGCGTTGGGGGCAATGCGAGGCAAGGTTTAGCGCTTTGACACTTGGCCATGGGTACGGTGAGTGAGCCGAAATCTTGGTCGCCCTTGTTGTAGACCATACACTCCTGAGGAATGCAGTCCGCTACAACTAGTATTATATTGATTCTGCGATAGATGGACCAAGGAACGAAACTATTCTTTTGGTTTATTGTCGACTTCAAGATGGAGTAAGTGTTTCGTCGAAACTAGTCGTTTGAAATAAATTTCCTTTTTGATACGGCTGCGGTGGTTCGTTTTCTTTAGTTATATCATTAGCAGCTGTTCCATCGACGAGAACGATGGACTTCCACCAAGTGTGGTGATTCTGTTATGTGCTGGGGCTGGAAACAATGGACTTAATTAACAACTGTTGTACCTCCTGTTCCTGAGAACCCAGTTGATAATATAGTACTGAGTCAGGTACATCACGATCAAAAAGGGCTAACATACAAAATTCCAGATTATGCTCAACAAATAATTTTTTAAAGTCTGTATGTGGCCCTAAGTGATCATCTGACTGCATACAACATACGTTTCCTACAATTATCGATGATACAATTCCTACAATTATCGACGATCAAGAGTCAAAGAGTATATATCTTTTTCAAGGACTAAATAATTCTCTCTAAACAAATATTTGTGATCAGTAACTATTGTGGCATTTACAAAATTTTAAATAGAACTCCAGTGGCCAATCGGTTGTTAAGACCAATCAGTCATCCCATCACAGCTCAGGCGTGAACATTAGAAGACCTGCAGTATCTTAACCCTTTCTTGTCTCAACTACCAAAAACAATTTTTTTCAGTTTTTTATGGAAAAGAGAAGTAAATAGTAACAAGATAACACTGAACATTTTTCAAATTTTTTATTTCGTTGTTTTCACTATAATATAAAGGTGGCAGTTTTAAGTACCCTTGGCACTCTGATGGCTTGCTGAGCTACACTTCTCCGTATAGCACATATTGAAATTAACGAAACAAAATGAGATAGAATCTACAAAGGCTACAGATTAGTGACTATCAGGAAGGTAATTATGCAGTTCAAAACGTAATTCAGTAAAGTAAATTTTCTTTTTCGTGCAGCAAAGAAATTAATGTATGTAGTCTAGTTTGAAACTTTCTTGTACTACGTACGTAACATCTTCCCTTGTTAGCTGGGAAAGTGAGAAAGTTAACTTCATTATTCCCTAATGTTACACGCTTTTGGATTAAGTATTCCCATTTCTTCCTTTTGTTTTATGTGTTTCTGTCTGTCAGAACTTGCCTTCGATCTCTACATCTACATCTACATCTATACTCCGCGAGCCACCTTACGGTGTGTGGCGGAGGGTACTTATTGTACCACTATCTGATCCCCCCTTCCCTGTTCCATTCACGAATTGTGCGTGGGAAGAACGACTGCTTGTAAGTCTCCGTATTTGCTCTAATTTCTCGGATCTTTTCGTTGTGATCATTACGCGAGATATATGTGGGCGGTAGTAATATGTTGCCCATCTCTTCCCGGAATGTGCTCTCTCGCAATTTCGATAATAAACCTCTCCGTATTGCGTAACGCCTTTCTTGAAGTGTCCGCCACTGGAGCTTGTTCAGCATCTCCGTAACGCTCTCGCGCTGACTAAATGTCCCCATGACGAATCGCGCTGCTTTTCGCTGGATCATGTCTATCTCTTCTATTAATCCAACCTGGTAAGGGTCCCATACTGATGAGCAATACTCAAGAATCGGACGAACAAGCGTTTTGTAAGCTACTTCTTTCGTCGATGAGTCACATTTTCTTAGAATTCTTCCTATGAATCTCAACCTGGCGCCTGCTTTTCCCACTATTTGTTTTATGTGATCATTCCACTTCAGATCGCTCCGGATAGTAACTCCTAAGTATTTTACGGTCGTTACCGCTTCCAATGATTTACCACCTATGGCATAATCGTACTGGAATGGATTTCTGCCCCTATGTATGCGCATTATATTACATTTATCTACGTTTAGGGAAAGCTGCCAGCTGTCGCACCATGCATTAATCCTCTGCAGGTCTTCCTGGAGTACGTACGAGTCTTCTGATGTTGCTACTTTCTTGTAGACAACCGTGTCATCTGCAAATAGCCTCACGGAGCTACCGATGTTGTCAACTAAGTCATTTATGTATATTGTAAACAATAAAGGTCCTATCACGCTTCCTTGCGGTACTCCCGAAATTACCTCTACATCTGCAGATTTTGAACCGTTAAGAATGACATGTTGTGTTCTTTCTTCTAGGAAATCCTGAATCCAATCACAAACCTGGTCCGATATTCCGTAAGCTCGTATTTTTTTCATTAAACGTAAGTGCGGAACCGTATCAAATGCCTTCCTGAAGTCCAGGAATACGGCATCAATCTGCTCGCCAGTGTCTACGGCACTGTGAATTTCTTGGGCAAATAGGGCGAGCTGAGTTTCACATGATCTCTGTTTGCGGAATCCATGTTGGTTATGATGAAGGAGATTTGTATTATCTAAGAACGTCATAATACGAGAACACAAAACATGTTCCATTATTCTACAACAGATTGACGTAAGCGAAATAGGCCTATAATTATTCGCATCTGATTTATGACCCTTCTTGAAAATGGGAACGACCTGCGCTTTCTTCCAGTCGCTAGGTACTTTACGTTCTTCCAGCGATCTACGATAAATTGCTGATAGAAAGGGGGCAAGTTCTTTAGCATAATCACTGTAGAATCTTAAGGGTATCTCGTCTGGTCCGGATGCTTTTCCGCTACTAAGTGATAGCAGTTGTTTTTCAATTCCGATATCGTTTATTTCAATATTTTCCATTTTGGCGTCCGTGCGACGGCTGAAGTCAGGGACCGTGTTACGATTTTCCGCAGTGAAACAGTTTCGGAACACTGAATTCAGTATTTCTGCCTTTCTTCGGTCGTCCTCTGTTTCGGTGCCATCGTGGTCAACGAGTGACTGAATAGGGGATTTAGATCCGCTTACCGATTTTACATATGACCAAAACTTTTTAGGGTTCTTGTTTAGATTGTTTGCCAATGTTTTATGTTCGAATTCGTTGAATGCTTCTCTCATTGCTCTCTTTACGCTCTTTTTCGCTTCGTTCAGCTTTTCCTTATCAGCTATGATTCGACTACTCTTAAACCTATGATGAAGCTTTCTTTGTTTCCGTAGTACCTTTCGTACATGATTGTTATACCACGGTGGATCTTTCCCCTCGCTTTGGACCTTAGTCGGTACGAATTTATCTAAGGCGTACTGGACGATGTTTCTGAATTTTTTCCATTTTTGTTCCACATCCTCTTCCTCAGAAATGAACGTTTGATGGTGGTCACTCAGATATTCTGCGATTTGTGCCCTATCACTCTTGTTAAGCAAATATATTTTCCTTCCTTTCTTGGCATTTCTTATTACGCTTGTAGTCATTGATGCAACCACTGACTTATGATCACTGATACCCTCTTCTACATTCACGGAGTCGAAAAGTTCCGGTCTATTTGTTGCTATGAGGTCTAAAACGTTAGCTTCACGAGTTGGTTCTCTAACTATCTGCTCGAAGTAATTCTCGGACAAGGCAGTCAGGATAATGTCACAAGAGTCTCTGTCCCTGGCTCCAGTTCTGATTGTGTGACTATCCCATTCTATACCTGGTAGATTGAAGTCTCCCCCTATTACAATAGTATGATCACGAAACTTCTTCACGACGTTCTGCAGGTTCTCTCTGAGGCGCTCAACTACTACGGTTGCTGATGCAGGTGGTCTATAGAAGCATCCGACTATCATATCTGACCCACCTTTGATACTTAGCTTAACCCAGATTATTTCACATTCGCATTCGGTAATAACTTCACTGGATATTATTGAATTCTTTACTGCTATAAATACTCCTCCACCATTGGCGTTTATCCTATCCTTGCGGTATATATTCCATTCTGTGTCTAGGATTTCGTTACTGTTCACTTCCGGTTTTAACCAACTTTCCGTTCCTAATACTATATGCGCACTATTTCCTTCAATAAGAGATACTAATTCAGGAACCTTGCCCTGGATACTCCTGCAGTTTACCAATATTACGTTAACTTTTCCTGTTTTTGGTCTCTGAGGACGGACGTTCTTTATCAACGATGATAATGTCCTCTCTGGTAAGCCGTCAGGTATTTTATCGTTTCGCCCAAGGGGGGGTCCCTCTAACCTAAAAAACCCCCGTGTGCACGCCACACGTACTCTGCTACCCTAGTAGCTGCTTCCGGTGTGTAGTGCACGCCTGACCTGTCTAGGGGGGCCCTACAGTTCTCCACCCAATAACGGAGGTCGATGAATTTGCAACCATTATAGTCGCAGAGTCGTCTGAGCCTCTGGTTTAGACCCTCCACACGGCTCCAAACCAGAGGACCGCGATCGACTCTGGGCACTATGCTGCAGATATTAAGCTCAGCTTGCACTCCGCGTGCGATGCTGGTTGTCTTCACCAAATCAGCCAGCCGCCGGAAGGAACCAAGGATGGCCTCAGAACCCAAGCGGCAGGCGTCATTCGTTCCGACATGTGCTACTATCTGCAGCCGGTCACACCCAGTGCGTTCAATAGCTGCCGGAAGGGCCTCCTCCACATTACGGACGAGACCCCCCGGCAAGCACACCGAGTGCACACTGGCATTCTTCCCCGACCTACCCGCTATTTTCCTGAGGGGCTCCATAACCCGCCTAACGTTGGAGCTCCCTATAACTAATAGGCCCGCCCTCTGTGACTGTCGGGACCTTGCCGGAGAATCGGCCACTGGCCCAACAGGCGAGGCATCCTGTGGTGGCTCGGAAACGATGTCATCACCACTAGGAAGCACCCCGTACCTGTTGGAAAGGGGTAAGGCAGCTGCCACGCGGCCAGATCCCACCTTCGCCTTTCGGCCAGGCACGCGAGAGCCCACCACTGTCCGCCATTCACTCTGGAGTGATGGCTGACCGGTAAGATGCTCACTGCCGGAAGACGCAGCGACATCAGGGGTTCCATGTGATTCCAAGGCCACCGAAGTAGGCATAGGTCTCACCACAGTTGCCCCAACGCCACTACGAGCCGACGCCTGCGCCTCGAGCTCGATGAGCCTAACAGACAAAGCCTCCACCTGCCCCCGAAGAGTGGCCAATTCTCCTTGCGTCCGCTCACAACAACCACAGTCCCTACACATGACTATGTTTACCCTACCCTATACGGTGACAAATTCCCAAGATAATCTTCTGATGAGCTACTCTGATAATCAAGAAACACTCACTGAAATACGAGACGCGAAAACTACGCTAGGTTTTCCCAGAAAAACTATTTAAAAGCTAAGCGCAGCAAATAAGTACAAAAACGCTTTATACAAACAGTACTCGCTGCTGCTGGTGCTCTCGCTGTCACAAGACAACTGCTGATTCAAGTGACTAGTGGCTAACGGCCGCGAAACAAACAAATGACGGTTTTAGGGCGCTTTCTGTTCTAAACGATCAAGAAAACACTAAGAAATCTAACACGAAAACTACGTAAAGTTTTATCAAGAACTGTTAGTTACTATGCAGAGCAGATAAACACAAATAGAATCCCTTCCTTAGTGGAAGGTCGTAAACAAAATGCAAAATAAACGCTTTATACAAACAGTACTGTGCTGCTGCTGGTGCTCTCGCTCTCGCTGTCACAAGACAACTCTTGGACCGATGTGCTTTAAATTTGTTTGAACCATCGCTCCTTGAGCAACATTCCTCCTGAACTCTAGCAGTGGAATCATTCCAAACAGTGCACAGTATAGTACATCAGATTTTACAGATTCTATTTACATCATACCCTGGAAAAGGCAATGCCACCACTTTTTGGATTTTCTTCTCACCACATAATCTGATATAGATCTGTCAGCATGGTCCACATGTCTCATATTACAATTATAGTACTTCACTACACGCGGGTATTTTATATCTTTTTTTGTGCCATCCTTCCACATTCTGGATACAAAACTTACTTCTAAACTATGGGAACTGGAAGTAAGATACACAAATTTATTGCTTTTCTACAAACATACGTCAGTTCTGAAAGATGACCCTTTGTTAGAAAAGTCACGTCTTTATTTCCTTAGAATGTGAGAAGCCTCATGTAAAATCTGGATTTTGCTCCTCATTGTGTCACAAGCGAAAGTTATCTATACTTTTAGTGTTTTAGGCAGGCCTATGGAAATAAAAATGTTATCGAAGCACAAACTCTTGTTTTCGCCCAAAATCTGCTTTGATAAACCTAAAATTATCCTCTCTCTTAATGCATTATTATCAGATACCCTCTCTAGATCTTCATTTATCCCTTTGCTAATACACCACAGTTTGCAACGGTATTTCACTAGCTTCATTACGTTGTATTGTTTCATCACAGAAGATGGTATTTACCTGTCAAGAAAACATTTACAAAAATGATTATCGTGCTTGCGCTAAAATAAGTCTTGACCTGTATGCATGTGGATCAATGAAGCTAACAACATCAAAGAAAAACAGCAAACTAATCAACAAATTACGCTTGTGTATCAGTATACGAAATATGCACACATGGTTAGACAGTATTCTGAAATGGAACACGGTTTTCTGTTAATTTCGTAAATAAGACCTACCTATTTAACAAAAGAGGTGCTTGAGAAGATAACAGTAACTAACCTACATCGAATCAACGTTGGTAAACTCGAAAAATAAAACCATTTGCAAGACAATATACACATGAAATATGTTCTCTCGGAAGCCGCTCTTCAACTGTGACCAAAGGTTACACAGAAATACTCCTCGAACAGAAGCACAAGAAGAGGCTGAAGAGTTGCTAGCTCAAGAGAAACATGTACTTAAACTTACCATCAGCCCAAGATGTAGGATACATGAATATAATGGGAATGACCTAGAACAGAAAGTGGTGGTACTTAAAGTACCAACAGGAAACAAAAGTTTAAAGGCGAACACTGAGACATTGCATCATGTTTTCCCGCTACAGTAATCTTTAACATTTTTTTTTTAAATGCAGAACAGAATTTGGTACACAGATGGAATAAACTATTCAAAAACAGATTTTCCTCTTCACGCCAGTCACGGAATACGTTCCAGTAATTGAATTTTTTAATAAATGAATGCTTAAAACTTGTTTATGGCTTACACCGTCTAACAATGTCGCATAATAACTCTTAAGTTAAACAAAATGACAAATATACATCATTAAATGTGCAGGGTTCACTGGAGTGTTTGTTGCTATTTTCTTACATATTTTCTTACAAACGAGAGACAGTTGGATATTAACAAACCAAATGACAGTATAAAATCATCTATGTAAATTTTTATTATACTTCCTAATTTTTTCTGTTCTACACTGTAGATCTAGTGATTGAAACTACAGTAAACACAAAATAAGGCAGCAATTATCTGACGATAGGAATCGTATGTCCAGTAACGCAACTGATTTACAGTTGTTGAACATTCTGTTATCAAAGAATACGAGTGTCAAGTGACTCATACTCGAGTTCATTCCATGAAGATACTTATTACCACTCATCAATAATATCAAGAGTAATCTCATATAATAGTAAGAATCGCTACAGTAATTTACTCTTTAATAATTACAAAGAGGTCTTTTGGTTACGATTCTCATACTAGAAAGAAGTCATCTAAGACAAGCGGATTTATTATTGAAACAGTATCACTCAGAGTTCACCACAACGGTTATTAGGTATGCTGTTTATTGAACATTAGGCTTCCACGACAGAAGGAAGAATTTGATATCAGAGGAATTCGTTAACGGATATTTGCCAGCATTGATGAACTGAGCCCATTATCGCCTGACCCATTAACGAAAGACTGGTATGTGAACCCCGACAAGAGTGTCCACATAGCATCACGATTTATTGAACAAAGCAGCCTGTGTACGCTTCTTGTGACGCCACAAACTCCCCTTGCATCGTAGAATGTGTCACGTAATGATTCAGCAGATGATAGCGACTTGTCTTAAGTAGTCAACGTTTGTAAAGTGTTTCTCTATAGGTTTAGGTCAAAAAATTAGTTCCTTCCTTCATTCTAGTCTTTTATATCTGATTTAGGTGTAGAATTTCTGAGAGTGTTTTTAGATACAGAAGTTTGAACTGACAATGAATGTCTGCGCTCCCAGTGCGTTTTTCTAAATGAGGGTGGGCTGTCTGCACTGACCACAGCATGAAAAATGTTACAAGACGGAAACATATGATGGATATTTACTACAGACGTTTCTGTACTAGAAACAAAAATTCAACACCAATTTGCTAGAGTAAACCAAGAGAAGAACTGAGTGAAAAAGTAGTTAAGGAGGAGACCATTGAAATTGGTACATACAATGAAAACTGCTCATTTTAACGTATTATCTAAAAGCATATACGATATATCGATTACAAAGATGTACGTGTGAAAGAACACTGCGAGGCAGCTATCGCTGAGACATAGTATGTGTAACAAAGAGCTTATGTTAGGTCGCGCAGTAGGAGCCACTGGTTGCTCATGAGGAGAGGGAATAGGGCACCAGAGGGTGTCAGTGTCTGTTGCGATGCTCCAGAGTGGGCAGTCGCTTAATATTAAATATTGAGTGTAATAATTTCAGTGTTCTGTATTGATGATTTACTGAAGAAATAAAATCTGAAGTAAAATTAATTACGAAAATGCTACAGATATTATTATGAAATTTTGATGGAGAATCTTTGTACATATTGTTACATCGATCTACAATAAGATAATCAGTATTAAAGTAGTTATGGGCTTTTGCTGTGGAAGTATTTTGAATGAGACCAGTTTTTTGTGTAACCACAAGCTTTTTATTACATTTTTTTTGTAAAGATCATTTGTTTGCGTAAATGTAATTTTTATGATATGACTTACCAATTGCAAGTCAGTTTCAAAATATAGTAAAATTTTCAAGTGAGATATTACAGTTATGTTCCGCCTCCCAATTCCAGGTCGTTTTTATTTAACCAGATTCTAAATGAGTCTTAGCCAAATATCTTGCATTTTGGCTTTTGCAACTGTAGTTAGTTTAGTAGGGCTGAGAGCAGAATAAAGCGTTATCCAAGGCGACACCAACACGATGTAAGAAATTTATTTCACACAGTTAATAGATTTTCTCACAGTGACAACTTTCGTACTTATTCGATTTACAGATCGATTAGATCTGAATGTACTTACCTATAATTTGTCATTACTGGGCACAGGCTTTATTTAGTTTGGGTTTACTGGTACTGCTTTCTTGCTAATAGACAGACTGTTTAAAACAGGGGCAGGTATATATACAGATAAACGTAATCAGATAAGTAGTTGGCGCACCACTGGAAATAACAGTTCTCTGTTAGACATAAAGATCACACTTTATTTTAGACATAAACGTTACGCCATTAGTTTAATTGCCTTTTCCGTGTTGTGTATATTATGAAAACAAATTTTGTTCATTTGATATACATGTTGTAAAAAAGCTACGTTTTAAGCATTTTCTTACAGATTACCATCGAGTACTTTCTATCACAATAATGAATTACTTATTATGTTCAATTAAGGAAAGACATATGTGAAATGGTAGACTAAAAAAAAGAATGTAAAATAACAATTCAAAATTTAAAAAAATATAAGTGAAATAAATAATTAGCGTATCAAAAAATGTCTAGATATTTAAAATGCGTATGTTGGAAATACTCTCACAGAACCCTGTGTATAGTTTCTTTTCCTAAAATGGTATTTCAGGCTTCTGCTTTATTACACAGGGATGTATGTGGCTTGAATACTTCTTCCACTTATGTTGTAACAAAAGTTTTCGTTTTTAAAAATTTGTTGTTTGTTGAGTATTTTGAAAAATTTCCAGTTATTACAAAGATTGATTGTACAGTTTTCAGAAACATTAATTACGTACCAGCTTTTTTACGAAAAACATTTTTGTATATCATCGTTTCGGAGCTATTCGCTCTAAACCTACAATAGCCAATTACCTTTCGGGGTGTGCGTTATCCCTTCAGAGATAAATTGGACACAAACAAAAAAAAAGGTATTGCATTATTTTGCCCCTTCTAGACATCCGCCAAGGTCCAGCAACATCGTTTATTTACACTTGGGTATTTTCCCTTTAAACTTTAATCGATTTTTCAGCTGACAATTCAAATTAACTCTAGAATGAGATACAAGCTGACCCTAGAAGCACCTGGGTAACCATGGTTGTCCTAATTCCATTAATTCGTGTCTTAACAACTGCCAAATTTGCGCGTGGTGAATAAAATCTTCCTCAATGGCTACTTAAATACTCCTATTAAAAAGTCAAAACCGGTTTTGTGTCAGTGAAGATGCATCCCCGGACGATCGTATTTTACTGTTTAAAATTATAAAGAAACTTATCACCTCAAGAATCATCTTCGCTGATGTGAAACCGGTACTGACATTTTAATAGAAGTATTTTAACAGCCAGTGTGGTAGATTATATTAAACGTGTGAAACTATACACAATTCCTTGTTTACTTTATCATATTAGAGTCGTCAAAGAGAAGTCTTGCAGTGTTAACTGATGCGACAGTCAAGAAAACGACCTCGACATTCGACAGAAGAAAGTTACGGAGTTTACATAAACTGACAAAGTGCCTGTTGCCTTGTGACCCAGGTTCTACGACGGACGTTTGATGACTTTTCTGACGTTTCGCCAGCACGAGTGGCTGGTATTGCCAAAGCTTCACCCTCCATTGCTGGAGGTTGACTGGAGTAGAGTTCGTAGCCGCTGTTTATATGTACCTGGCACGTCATTTCCAAAAGCTTTTCCTCTGTCATTTCCGCTGCGGTTCTCCCCTTTCCACCTGCAAAGGTCGTTCGCTGCAGCATGCAGCTCGAGAATACAGGATCCGTTCATCCTGACGTTTTCTTCTTTATTGATGAAACTTTGTCATGTCTGTACATTTCTGTACATTCTCTGAACAAATGGGTACGAAAACTCTTCTCTACAGCAAGAACTTTCGTGTCAGCGAATTGCACTATGTGCTCGGTCTCACACAGAGAGTGCTCAGCCACGGCCGATTTCTCCGCTGCCCCAACCTGCAATGCCGCTTATGGTCGGTGGTCCTGGTGTTGAGGTGATCGCCCAGCGTTTCAAACAAACTTTTCGCATGTATATGGTATGCGGCATGCTCCCGACATTTCAAGTGAGTCCCTTTTCTCCTTCGTCGATCTGAAACACTATTTGATTTTCTTTGTCGGTTTATAAGCAATCGTTACGCCGTGTCTGCGCGATATACGGCAGATTCTTTCAGCCACTTTGGGGAGCGTATGACAGAAAGGCCGTAAGCGACATTTTTTCACCGATGTGTCTCCTCGTCGTGCGTTTGATTCTGGGTTGCATCTTACGTAACTGATGCAGTAGCCGTTGCTCCTCGGGACGCTTTCCAGGTGTTGCATCTCGCGTCTGAGGTGCATCGGCTCACGTATTTGTCTTACTCGCGTTACGAACGTATTGATCATAACCTTCTAACATATGATGATTTGACTGTTTCTGCAGGTGCCGGTCCGAGTGTGTCAGTTATCGATACACGCTGTGTCCCAGGTTTCCAGCATCCCTCGTGACCAGCGCTTCTAGAATGCGTAGCTGTTGGTCCTTCTCTATCTCCAAAGTACTTTTTATGTTGGCATGGAGCCTGCTCAGGTGTCTTAAGAAGTCACCAAGCTGTCCCTCACCATGGCCCCACACAACGAAGTTTTACTTAGGGCCAGGTCTAATGCCTGTGCTTTGAAATGTTCAATGAAGAAGTTGGCCACCACTAGACTAAATCGACTACCCACTGCGACATCTTCCCGCTGTTCGTAGATGTTAACACTCCGTATATGACAGCTTTCGGTGAGAAAGGTATGAAAGAGATTAGAGATGTCTTGCGGAAAAATGGAACCGATGTACTCCAGAGGGCCACTGAGTGGCACTTGGGTAAACGGAGGAACACCATCAAAGCTGATCAGGATGGCGTTTGGTCTCAGTTTTAGTTTCTTAGCATTCTCAAATAAATGTCCTTAATCTTTCCCACGAAGGAGGCATGCAACCAGCTGCGGCAGTTGCGCTCGCAGATGGCCCAAGACATCCGTGAAGACGCTGCAGGCGATGAGAAACCGTCAGCCGCCGCTCCCCTGGCGGAGCAGCCGGCGAAAGGCCACACCGAGGAAGAAGAAGAAGAAGACGGAGCGTGCCGCACCAACGCTGAAGTCCATCGGCTCCGAGCAGCTGCTCTGCTCCGATGAGTAGGCAACCAGGGCGATGAGGACGTCATCCGCAGCACGGGGAAGACGCAGCCACGGCTCTCATTGAGCCTGTATGCGCAGCCAACAAGCGAGGAGTGGTGCCGCTACGCGGTCAGTCATCTCCGAGCGCTTCGCTTCGACGCACGCTGACCCGACGCCGATGTACGACCTGGGCCTTCCCCCGCTTGATGTCAACACTGACAGCGCGGTAGGGACTCGCGCATCTCAGCAGTCTGTGCTGCAGCACCGTCTAGGACTGATCTCTTGTGACGAAACTTGGCATGACACGGTATCCGATTGCATGATACCAACTTCTAACATAACCCATCCTTCCATGACCTGTCGCAGTCAGCAAGACATCCGCTACTGCTCTTACTACCCGACCTAACTATCGCAGAGGTTTTTTTCCCTCGGCGCTTGCCTTGGCACTTTTTTCCCTCTGCCCTTCAAACCGCTACCCCTCGTTCGACTTTCGACCTAATCTATCTCCAGATGAGCGCGTATAAATGGGTAACCACAGCCAGACGTACGCAAACATCGCAGTACCCACATCCTGCGAAACCTCACATTAGTGGACACTAACCCTTTATGCAGAGATGGCAGCACACCTTTTGAGTTGGCCATCATGCCAGTGTGGGCGTGGAGGGGGTCCACCTCTTTAAAAATGAACTATGTTTGATATTTACAGCAATGTAATGGATCAAATGATTAGAGCGATTAACTTAGTTAAAAGTAGGAGTTCGACAGTATCTAAGTTAGTTAAAACGTGAATATTGGGGGCCAGAAGTCATTTGCGTGTTACATTGTATTGTGCTTCTCAGTTGTTTGGTAACGTGATGCAAGTAGGTCGGCGGAGTGCCGAGTTAAGAAAAACGAAAGAGAATACTGTGTCACCGACCAGCAGGGGACGTGAGAAATAGCAGCTAGTTTGCACGCCAGGGTGTCAACATCGAGGGCGATCATCGGTCAGTTATGCCAACCGAACAGCAACAGGACATTCCACCGACCAACTGGGGAGCAAGAACCGCAAAAATCATCAGCAGAAAGCCATATCTAAGGATTGGCAGCCAGCTCGTCATTATCGACTGTCATGGGGCGTTTGGATGACGCTGAGCCTGTGTCATTCAGTGCTGCCACCAGTTCGGAGTCGTCACGATCATCGCAGTCATCATAACGGTCACCGTCGTAATGCTGGTCGTCGCCAAGGATGCGCCACAGTGGCGCCGCTACCATAGTCATCACCATCACTTTAGTCGAACGCCTGGGAGTAGTCGCCTGAGGGGCGTTGTGGTAACACACTGTTCCTGGGACGCTGCCACCACAAAAATCGTGACCGGGGCCAGAGCTGGGGACCCTGAACCGCCAACGCCAGACAGCCGCCGCCGGTGATGGCCGCTAAAGCAGGGCAGTAACCTATCCCACTGCCGTTGCCGCCACGCGTCCCAGCCGCGATCGCAACAGAGCCCTGGAGTGCGTGGTTCCAGCCACCGTGTTACGACCCAGAAAGGCCGCAGCACCGGTGCCGAGGCAACGGATTCCAATTACGCCAGCGCAGATAGCAGTCGCAGCAGTGAGCGCACATGTGAGCATTCACCGGTCACCTTCGTTGTCGCCGGGAATATTATGAGTGGTGGTAAACCTCTCCCAGAGGGACAACGACCAGTGTATTGCAGATGATTAATAAATGTTGTCGTTTTGTCATCAGGAGTCATCCACGGACACACCTCCACTGTCCTCTTCGTCACGCCCCACGCCCCACGTTCGAATCCAGCGACAGGCACTGGAGTCCCTCGTCTGTTCACAGCAATGTACGGGGGCACCCAGTGGTTCCTTTCGTTTTCTAGTTTTCTAAGCTTTAAACAAAGATAAGCCACAATAACGCCCTCCTCAGAAGAGCTCATTTTTGCAACAGAACATGATTCATGCTGTTTTCTTGCTTGTATCGTGAGACGCATTACGCACCGTATAGCATGTTGTATCTCCCGAATGGAAAAGACGTAACGAGGCGTTTAATCCGCAATGTGCGGAGGGGGTGAAGGTCAGACCAGAGGTGCTTCTGTGATGTTTCAGGGCCCACCGATTCAAGAGATGATGAGGATGCTGTGGACTCTCTCCTCTTCCAAGACGGCACTAGCCGTGTTCGACTTCACTATGGATCTGCAGGCATACGTTTCTTGTTTGACGATCACTCCGACCCGTACTGCACCTCGAGTGGCCTGCTAAATCACACGGTCTTAATCCCATGGAAACTGTCTGGGAGTGTTTGGAGCAGCTGGTGAATCGTAGCAGTCACCATCTACATCTACATTATACTCTACACGCCACCTAACGGTGTGTGGCGCAGGGCGCTTTGCGTACTAGCGTCACTTCCCACTTTCCCTTGTTCCAGTCGTGTATGGTTAGCTGGAAGAATAACTGATGGGCTGGAATGACTCTAGTTTTACCCTCATGGTCTTTTCGCGAGGTATACGTAGGAGGCATAAATACACTCCTGGAAATGGAAAAAAGAACACATTGACACCGGTGTGTCAGAACCGCCATACTTGCTCCGGACACTGCGAGAGGGCTGTACAAGCAATGATAACACGCACGGCACAGCGGACACACCAGGAACCGCGGCGTTGGCCGTCGAATGGCGCTAGCTGCGCAGCATTTGTCCACCGCCGCCGTCAGTGTCAGCCAGTTTGTCGTGGCATACGGAGCTCCATCGCAGTCTTTAACACTGGTAGCATGCCGCGACAGCGTGGACGTGAACCGTATGTGCAGTTGACGGACTTTGAGCGAGGGCGTATAGTGGGCATGCGGGAGGCCGGGTGGACGTACCGCCGAATTGCTCAACACGTGGGGCGTGAGGTCTCCACAGTACATCGATGTTGTCGCCAGTGGTCGGCGGAAGGTGCACGTGCCCGTCGACCTGGGACCGGACCGCAGCGACGCACGGATGCACGCCAAGACCGTAGGATCCTACGCAGTGCCGTAGGCGACCGCACCGCCACTTCCCAGCAAATTAGGGACACTGTTGCTCCTGGGGTATCGGCGAGGACCATTCGCAACCGTCTCCATGAAGCTGGGCTACGGTCCCGCACACCGTTAGGCCGTCTTCCGCTCACTCCCCAACATCGTGCAGCCCGCCTCCAGTGGTGTCGCGACAGGCGTGAATGGAGGGACGAATGGAGACGTGTCGTCTTCAGCGATGAGAGTCGCTTCTGCCTTGGTGCCAATGATGGTCGTATGCGTGTTTGGCGCCGTGCAGGTGAGCGCCACAATCAGGACTGCATACGACCGAGGCACACAGGGCCAACACCCGGCATCATGGTGTGGGGAGCGATCTCCTACACTGGCCGTACACCACTGGTGATCGTCGAGGGGACACTGAATAGTGCACGGTACATCCAAACCCTCATCTAACCCATCGTTCTACCATTCCTAGACCGGCAAGGGAACTTGCTGTTCCAACAGGACAATGCACGTCCGCATGTATCCCGTGCCACCCAACGTGCTCTAGAAGGTGTAAGTCACCTACCCCGGCCAGCAAGATCTCCGGATCTGTTCCCCATTGAGCATGTTTGGGACTGGATGAAGCGTCGTCTCACGCGGTCTGTACGTCCAGCACGAACGCTGGTCCAACTGAGGCGCCAGATGGAAATGGCATGGCAAGCCGTTCCACAGGACTACATCCAGCATCTCTACGATCGTCTCCATGGGAGAATAGCAGCCTGCATTGCTGCGAAAGGTGGATATACACTGTACTAGTGCCGACATTGTGCATGCTCTGTTGCCTGTGGTTGTGTCAGTGTGATCATGTGATGTATCTGATCCCAGGAATGTGTCAATAAAGTTTCCCCTTCCTGGGACAATGAATTCACGGTGTTCTTATTTCAATTTCCAGGAGTGTATATTGATTTACTCTTCTAGGAATGTACGCTATCGGAACCGTAACAGTAGGCCGTAACGTGCTGCAGAACGCCTCTCTTTCAGCGTCTCAGACTGGAGTCGGTTCGGCATTTACATGGCGCTTTCGCAGTTACTAATAACGAAACGTGTTGCTCGTCTTTGAATCTTCTCTATTTCCACCGTCAATGCTATCTAGTACAGATCCTATATTGTCGAACAATATTAAAGTATTGGTCGAACGAATGTCTTACAATATAATTCCTTTGTCAATGGACTACATTTCCTGAAGATTCTCCCAATAAATCTCAGGCTGGCATCTGAATTACTAGCGATTAATTTTATGTGATCTTTAAAACTGAAATATATATAAATAACTGCTTCCAGCGACTGGTCAGCAATTTTGTAATCATACAATAAAGGTGTTTCTGTCTATGAATGAATGATCGTATGGAATCGTTGGCCGGGGTTCCCATTAGGGTTCGGCCGTCAACTGCAAGTCTTATATCAGTCGGCGCCACAGTGGGTGACTTGCGGCCGATGGTGAGGATGAGATGATGATGAGGAGAACACAACACCAAGTCCCCGAGAGGAGAAAAATCTGCAACCCGGCCGGGAATCGAACTCGGGCCCAATGCATGAGAGGCAAGCACGTCACCACCCAGCTAAGCAGACAGACTTTCTGTCTATGTATTCGCAATATGATACATTTGTTTATGTTAATACTCAACTGCCACTCCTTGCGCCAAGTGCTGATCCACTGCAGGTCTTCCTGTATTACCCTACAGTTTCGGAGCGTTGAGACTTCTCTGTAGGCAAGATTATCATCCGTGAAAAGTCTCATGGAACCTCCAACATTTTCTCCTAGATCATTTATATATCTTGTGAAAAGAAATGGTCCTATAACTCTTCTCTGGAGCACGCCCAAGTTAATTTTACGTCTGAAGACTTCTCTTCATTCAGAATGATATCGGCCGGCCGGAGTGGCAGAGCGGTTCTAGACGCTAGAGTCTGGAGGCGCGTGACCGCTACGGTCGCAGGTTCGAATCCCGCCTCGGGCATGGATGCGTGTGATGTCCTTAGGTTAGTTAGGTTTAAGTAGTTCTAAGTTCTAGGGGACTGATGACCTCAGAAGTTAAGTCCCTTAGAGCTCAGAGCCATTTGAACCAACCAGAATGGTATCTCCTATTTGCTAGAAAACTCTCTAGTCACAGATCTTGCCTGATTTTGTATAGGCTCATATTTTGTTCATTAGGTGGCAGAGCGTAACTGTATCGAATGTCTTTCGGAAATCAAGGAACACACTATCCACCTGGCAGCCTGTTTCTGCTGCTCTGTGTATCACGGACGAACAGAGAGAGCGGGTTTTCACACTATGGTTGGGTCCGCCGCTCGTGGTCTCGCGGTAGCGTTCTCGCTTCCCGAGCACGGGGTCCCGGGTTCGATTCCCGGCGGGGTCAGGGATTTTCACCTGCCTCGAGATGACTGGGTGTTTGTGTTGTCCTCATCATTTCATCATCATCCAGGAAAGTGGCGAAATTGGACTGAGCAAAGATTGGGTAATTGTACGGGCGCTGATAACCACGCAGTTGAGCGCCCCACAAACCAAACATCATCATCATCATCACACTATGGTTGATTCCGCAAAGTATGGTTCCTACGGAGGAAACTTTAGTTTCCTGAAATTTCATAATATGCAAGTACAAAACACCTTTCAAAATTCTGCAACAGACTGACGGCAGAGGTATAGACTACAGTTACGTGCATCTGTTCGACGACCATTCTTGAAAACGGGAATGACCTCCGCTTTTTCCGAACGCTCAGGAGCACTTCGCTCCTCCAGAGACCCAGATTACATAACCGCTAGAAAAGGGGCAAGCTCCCTCGCATACTGTGTGTAGAATCGAACTGGTATCCTATTAGGTCCAGTGGCCTTTCTTATGTGGAACGATTTCAGTTGCTTGTCTGTCCCAGTCACTTGTTTCGATATCTGTCATTTTTTCGTTCGTGCGACAATTTAAAGGAGGATCGTCAGTGCGATCTTTCTCCGAGAAAAAGTTTTGTAAGAAGACGCAATTTAGTGGTTTTAGCTTTGTGAGGTGGTCATGAAGGAATACCTAGACTATCTCCCTCGCCGAATTTAGACAGTTGTCAAGACTAGAGAGGACAGTTGTATAGTGTAAGCATGTTCACATGGATGTAATTGCAATAGTTACGCAGAGTTGAAGAGGCTTGCACTGAATTGACTTGCGCCATGAACTGCAGAAAATTAGGTTTTGAACTGAAGACCACAGTATAAACATCGTGCCTTGGAGTAGCCCGATTTTTGTAGATTTTCTGACGGTTTGATGCTGCTCCTCATCACTTCCTCTTCCCTGCAAACGTTGGAATAAGAAATGTGGTTTAGTCTCGTGGCGTAATTTTTATTCCGCTTGGTGGCCAATGGTTCTGGCATACAGTACGATCCATAGTCAACCTCACGATAAAAAAAAATGCAATATGTAGAACAACAAGGCAAGAGAAATTTACAAAATGTTTTTTACTATGGCAGCAAACGTATCGTATGCAGTGTAACTTTAAAATGCAGAGGTGTTCCCTTACCACTGACACTAAGTCGTCGTGCTGGTTTCCCAAGTATGCGTATCAAATTCTAAAAGTAAAAGTCAATTTTGAGCTTTAAATGCATGGATCGGTCAAAAAGTTACTGAAACTTACCGGAGATTAAAACTGTGTGCCGGACCGAGACTCGAAATCGGGACCTTTGCCTTTCGCGGGGAAGTGCTCTACCAATTGAGCTACCCAAGCACGACTCACGCCCTATCCACACAGCTTTACTTTTGCCAGTACCTCTTCTCCTACCTTCCAAACGTTACAGAAGCTCTCCTGCGAAACTTGCAGTACTTGCACTCCTGAAAGAAAGGATATTGCGGAAACATGGCTTATCCACAGCCTGGGCGTTGTTTGCAGAATGAGATTTTCACTCTGCAGCGGAGTGTGCGCTGATGATCTTAGCAGTTAAGTCCCATAGGATTTCACACACATTTGAACATTTTTTGACATGCTATAGAAATGTTTTTCTGTGCTCCCCAGAGTAGCACAGGAAGCATTGTTCCTAGCGGTCCTGACGAGATATGCAAGATGGGTCTTGCTTCGCAAGTGTTTACCATGGCTGACGCATACCTTTTACAGTTGTGGGTCCAGCGGAAGATTAATTGCCTAACGAGAGATGTCTGCACAGCGGATCATCTCCGCAGGCGCAGATAAAAGGTTCTCAGAGTTATAATGAAGTCACATGCCTATGTAATTACGAGTCAAGTCTACCTCTTGGAAATAGTAATGTGCCACACAAATAGTTAACGGCCGCTTTGGTAGGAGCTTTCGTGATTTCTAAGCAAATCTGCATGGAAATTCTTGCCTTAACAGGAGCTGTTCGCGAAAATGGCCCAGAATAACATAGAATGCATTCTTCCTGATAATCCTAACGAGGCATCCCACGCTACCCTTCCTGAAAATCGTTGTTTCCAGCTTTCACAATACGTCTCAGAAACGGTAAACGTTCTCAACGCTATGGAGAGGTTCCTATGTCCCAGCACAAAGGATGTCTTGTGAATGAATGGAACAATCTGATGAGCTGTTACTGAATTTGGGTGCCAAATTACTGATGCTGCCGGTGTGGGAGCACTGCCCGCCTTTTTATTCTGCAGACAAGACTTTCAGTGACAGAAATATAATGTTAGGATAACCATATTGCACAGTCAGTTAAACCCCGCAGAAGTAGTCTACAGATCGACAAATACATCCCACGTACTCAACGTGCTGCTGTGCAGCGCCGACGGAGGAAACTGCCGCCATAAACGCCGCCTATGACCGCAGTCAGGGAAGGGCTTATCAGTCAGAGAGAGGCCAACCGGCCGTAGACGACCACATACCCCAGGAGGACCTGAGCGTTAGGAGTTCAAACGCTGTCAATAGCCAAAGGGCAAACACTCGTTGCATTGAATCTTCTCCGATTTCCGCAGAGTATACAAGTGCAACATCCCGTCCCTATGGCAACTCAACGCAAACTTCGTATCAGTTCACTATAAACCCATCCTGGGGGGAGCCGCGAGATAAATTGTCATGAACCAGAAGCTGTACATAGAACAGGCAAGCCCCAGCTCGGAAAAAAGCTGTCCGCTAAGATGCTGTTTGTGCCCGCAACCTGCTTGGTTGCTGCTGTGCTTTCTATAGCCATCTCCAGACTCACAAAAATATTGGGAACCAGGAATATTTATCAGTGTAACTACAGTTAAATATTAGGATTCCTGTCACAGTCTGACACCGACCAAAGTATTGGGAATGTCTCCTTCTGACGGCCGTGGTTGTGGAACGAATCTTAATATCTATAGTGCAGATAATTTTTCATGTAAAAAAAAAAAAGTCTTTCATTCCCCTTATGGCTATCGATGCGCTGAATCTATAGGTCCCTCACGATAGGACACACAGTAACGATCACCAGACAATCGTACATATACCATGAAAACTGTTGTTCAATGGCTGGGTCGGTTCCCCTCGACACAAAGGCGTCACTGTTCCTGGACCCAACCTGCTTGTTTCCTTTCTACACCCAACTCCAGACTCTGGAATTACAAGAACACATCAATTTTCACATGCTTTGACAGAATATTTTACCATTTACGCGGTACTTCTCTGTATCAAGGACATAGAATATCGCTTGCATAGCAGTATCGGTTACACAGTATAATTCCGAAGATATAGACTGGAAATTATTTCTCTAGAAACTCGAAACTTTAACAAGGTGCAGCGTGCTTTAAACCACTGGGGAACTAGAAACTTTTTCCCGTATGTGAACATCTTTACGTCAAAACTCGAAAGAAATAGAGGAAACTGATATTTTCACTCGTGAATAGCGACGTCGGTGATATAACAGATTCCAAATCATTCTTATAGTTTAGAAAGTCGAGTAAGGTGTTTGTCATATCTAGAGAAGCAATAAACATGTCTTCCACCCGTCTTTCAGCTGCTAAATGTGCGCACCACAATCGATGGTCTCTCAACCAAATAAAGGCAGGAAATGTGCAGAAGCAGTCAATCAGACAATTTACTTGGAAGGAAATAATAGTCCAGCGCAAACATATGTCCATATTGAATCTTCCCAAATTTCCACCGAGAACACACGGATCACGAAGGCTGCCCAATACATATTGGGTATTAGTTCGCTATTCAGCCGTCTAGAGGATTACATGATTAAGTCAGCTACATTCCTGCATCCCAACAGGCCTTTCCATTCAGGTAGCTCCTGCCTTTAGCCGGAATTGTGAATCATTCACGCTGCAAGCCACCGCAGCCACGCGTCGCGTTCCCCCAGACAGAATCGTCATAGGTAACTGGCTACGTATATATTTTATCACCGTACTTACAATTAAATGTTACCATTTCGGTCTCAATCTAACAACAGTTGACAATGAGTGAAGTATTCCCCGGCTGATGGATATGGCTGTGGATATAGAAATATCTGTACCATTCTTATGACTTGACATACTATTTCCTTTGCGGCTATCGCAGTATTCCAAGTCAAATCCATACCTTCCCTTACAACAGGACATAGTCATTTTCTTTGCACATGTCGGACAACATACATACTTTATAACCCTGATGCTCAAGGCCAACCTATCACACATCCATTACTACTAAGTATTATACTTCGTCAATAACTGACTGCTGGCGATACGAAACAATACTGAGCGAAAATCTGCAATGGAGGTTCGTGTCTCATTTAGTTTCTCATGCGAATGGTACCATACTGTCTTAAAAAGTGAAATATAATGAGTAATTCAGCAAAGGAACGTGGTATAAAGCAGTTATATGCAGCTCCCTCATTCCCTCGCTAGATATTCCTCTATTATTAGCAACGCATTCTGTCTCAATGCCGCATCAGGGATTCTGCGATATATCCACTGGGTTACAGGCGACGGCTGATTAAGAATGATCACAAACAGCAGATGCTGTGCTGATTGAGGTCGAAAGAAATGTACATACGCTTTTCACATCGATAGTGCTACGCTTTCCGGTATTAATGCCATCTGCGATTTGGAATCAAGCTTTTCCATTCAACCACATACCTGCGCTGGATCCTATGGAGATTTCTTCTAATGAATACAGCCACTGGGGAGTCATATTTCTGGGACTCTCGTATCTTGGAAGGAGTCACCTTTTTCAAACCTATCTGCTACAACGAAATTTTAGATAGTCCCTATGCCTTTTGCAAATACTGTCATTTCTGCAGCTTTGTGCATGTGATCGTTCATTTTAAGTCGGAACTGAGCAGAAGTCAGTGAGACTATATCTGCCACCTTCTGCAACCCCTGTAGAGACAGAGTGACCCGAGTTATTGTGACGGCACCGTGTTTTGACCATTCAGTGGAAATGGGAACATGTTGTCGTGGCTCCACCAACAGTTTACGATGTGTAAGGTCAGTGCCAAACGAAGCCTGTTCCTAAAACACGAAGTAGTATAAAAGATAGTGTGGGAACTGGGAGAAGGACGAGGATTTTGCTACTGCATTCAGGTGTGTCCCCAAACTACATACAGGTACTGCAGTCCGAAGCAGAAGCACATCCCTCAGGGTTCATTCACGTCTATCACCCCACCATGCTATCATCATCATTCTGTACCATCCAACAGACGAAAATTACGAACTAATAAAGCCTCACTATTTTCATCCAACAGAGAGCTCGATAAGATTTTTAGCACATCTATTTCCTCCCATATATCTAAAACAAATACCGGTTCCATGCTGGCATCGAGCACATGTGACCATCCCATTAAATATACAGGGATGGATCCATTGTGCAGACCAGTGTAAAGTTGCATCACCTGCATTGTAGGAGAATGACTGTATGCCACAAACTATACTGTAAGTCGCAAGAGATGCCTCCTGTGACACTGTGTCACAGCTTGAAACATTGTTATTTTCTGCTGTAACACACTTTGTACACTGGTTCTTCCGCCATCACTTCGAGGCCTATGTCAGATTCTAAACTGACATTAAAACGGTCTAACCCATTTCTTCTCACAGAAAAGTAGACACATATGGTGTAAATCTTGTTACTGCTGCTACCATAACACGCCACACACTGGATGATTTTAAATAACAGTTACAACGTAAGGAAACTGGAAGAGTTTGGCAGCATTGTGGAGCGTTCCCAAACTGTTGCCCAAAGGTGATTGGCAACATCTGCATTTAAACTCCTCTGTCATTGTGACGGAATAGCTGTTGGCTCTGCATTCCGTTTCGACTGAATCCTCATATTGCTGTCATGCACACAATCACTGTTTCGGTGTTAGCCATCCCCAGGAGATGTTGCCCCTCCACCAAAGCTCTTTCTCCATCTCCAACAAGCGAAGTCAGTCTATCATTCTGTGGTAACCTATAGCATACCAGTGAATGTATGGGATGGATAAGACACCGTCGATGTACTGTAATAATAAGCATTGCAGTTGACAATGTGAACAATTTTAGCAATGTTACAGTAATTTCAACACTGACCAGTGATGCGACATCATCTTTGGCAATTTCAGTATCACGCCAAACTGCCCCTTTTCCACTTTGCGAGTGTCATCGTGAATGTAGATAGATGACTCTGCAGTACGTCTATTCATTATTAATTCTCGATCTTATTCAGTTTGATTAGTGGATGTAGTCCAAGTGTTCTATCATCCCACCAAAATTAGAGCTTCCCACCATGACTTCATTGCAATGTTGCCACATTTACAGCTGCCATCTTGGATCTGCGATCTTGAATAAATTTGACACCAATGCAGAGTGGGGCCACACAGCCCTTGTCCCCTTACTCCCATATACCGTAGTCAGTAGATCAAAGTATACCAGACAGCATTCTACAAATTTCTAGCACCTCTAGCATAGTGCTTAATTTACAATCTACCTCTATACAGATGGGAGTCACAGAGCATTCTCGCAGTCTTAAGATAAAAGTAGAGACTGAGGGACCCTCTCGAACTGTCTTTGACCAACCCCTCGACAGAAAAAAGAACTTGACTGCTTCACGGGTTCCCTTCACTTCCATGTCGACATTTTCTCGTATTCCTCTTGATGTCGCATACTTGTTCCCAGTTCAAATTGGTCTGCGCCAACCAGAAGACACGCAAGTACTTCCTCAATTACCCTCATTTCGGTGTATATTCCCTCAATTTATATGTATTTTCTGTCATTTTTCTCAATTCTATCGATTGTTTTTTCACTTCTACCCATGCAATCATGTCATAACCTCTCCTTTCATGTTCTAAAATTGCTTGTAAATGTAGTACAGCTGCCAATACCTAGCACAAATGCACTTTTTTTCTGATAGGAAGGCATGGCATAGCACTGTACTCGATTGAATCCAGTCGCCTCCACCCACATACTCCACATTTGCAGTGTGTTTCCTGTATGTCTGTGTATGAGTATTGTAAGTAGGCTGTTTAGGTTTTTATGTTGGTAACGCCACGTAACGGTCTATATGAAATTCACTGGTTGTGCTGTGTGCAGTCTGTGGCCGGTTGGCCTTGTTGAAATATTCGCTACTGTAGTGTTGGGCAGTTGGATGTGAGCAGCGCGTAGCGTTGCTCAGTTCGAGGTGAGCCGCCAGCTGTGGTGGATGTGAGGAGAGAGATGGCAGAATTTTGAGAGCGGTCGATCTGGACGTGTGTCCATCAGAAAGAGTAAATTTGTAATACTGGATATCATGAACTGATTCTTCAAGAAGAATATAATAATTCCAATCCCAAAGAAAGCAGGTAATACTGGATATCATGAACTGATTCTTCAAGAAGAATATAATAATTCCAATCCCAAAGAAAGCAGGTGTTGACAGATGTGAAATTTACTGAACTATCAGTTTAATAAGTCACGGCTGCAAAATACTAACGCAAATTTTGTACAGACGAATGGAAAAACTGGTGGAAGCCGACCTTGGGGAAGATCAGTCTGGATTCCGTAGAAATATCGGAACACGTGAGGCAATACTGACCCTACGACTTATCTTAGAAGCTAGATTAAGGAAAGGCAAACCTACTTTTCTAGTATTTGTAGACTTAGAGAAAGCTTTTGACAATGCTGACTGGAATACTCTCTTTCAAATTCTGAAGGTGGCAGGGGTAAAATACGGGGAGCGAAAAGCTAATTTCAGTTTGTACAGATACCAGATGACAGTTATAAGAGTCGAGGGACATGAAAGGGAAGCAGTGGTTGGGAAGGGAGTGAGACAGGGTTGTAGCCTCTCCCCAATGTTATTCAATCTCTATATTGAGCAAGCAGTAAAGGAAGCAAAAGAAAAATTCAGTGTAGGTATTAAAATCCATGGTGAAGAAATAAAAACTTTGAGGTTCGCCGATGACATTGTAATTCTGTCAGAAACAGCAAAGGACTTGGAAGAGCAGTTGAACGGAATGGATAGTGTCTTGAAAGGAGGATATAAGATGAACATCAACAAATGCAAAATCGAGGGTAATGGAATATAGTCGAATTAAGTCGAATGATGCTGAGGGAATTAGATTAGGAAATGAGGCACTTAAAGTAGTAAAGGAGTTTTGCTATTTGGGGAGCCAAATAACTGATGATGGTCGAAGTAGAGAGGACATAAAACGTAGACTGGCAATGGCACGGAAAGCATTTCTGAAGAAGAGACATTTGTTATCATCGAGTATAGGTTTAAGTGCCAGGAATTCGTTTCTGAAAGAATTTGTGTGGAGTGCAGCCATGTACGGAAGAGAAACGTGGACGATAAATAGTTTGGACAAGAAGAGAATAGAAGCTTTCGAAATGTGGTGCTACAGAAGAATGCTGAAGATTAGATGGGTGGATCACATAACTAATGAGAAGGTATCGAATAGGATTGGGGAGAAGAGAAGTTTGTGGCACAACTTGAGTAGAAGAAGGGGTCGGTTGGTAGGACATGTTCTGAGGCATCAAGGGATCACCAGTTTAGTATTGGAGGGCAGCGTGGAGGGCAAAAATCTTAGAGGGAGACCAAGAGATGAATACACTAAGCAGATTCAGAAGGATGTAGGTTGCAGTAAGTACTGGGAGATGAAGAAGCTTGCACAGGATAGAGTAGCACGGAGAGCTGCATCAAACCAGTCTCAAGACTGAAGACCACAACAATATATATATATATATATATATATATATATATATATATATATATATATATATATATATATATATATATATATATATAATGACTTTTGAATATTATTAAGGTAAATACATTGCATTGTTTGTTCTCAATCAAAATTTTTCATTTGCTAACTATGTCTATCAGTAGTTAGTGCCTTCAGTAGTTGGAATCCTTTATTTAGCTGGTAATATTGGCGCTCGCTGTATTGCAGTAGTTCGAGTAACGAAGATTTTTGTGAGGTAAGTGATTCATGAGGGGTATAGGTTATTGTTAGTCAGGGCCATTCTTTTGTAGGGATTATTGAAAGTCAGATTGCGGTGCGCTAAAAATATTGTGTGTCAGTTTAGTGATGATCAGAATAAGTAAAGAGAGAAATGTCTGAGTACGTTCAGTTCTGCTCAGCTGTTGGAAAATCAAATAACGTAGGAGGTTTATCAGCACAGTAATTCACCAATTTTTCTAAGGGGATGTTTCAGTATGTGCCATGGACAGCTCCCAGGACCTGATCCTCCTGCCGTTGGACCCAACTTCAAACCTACAAAACCTCTTCGGACGTAACGCCTCGTTGGTCCACCTGTGTGCCCTATCATAGGTGTGACGTGCGGTGGATCCACCTCTGAACATCAGTCTGGATATATAGTATGCAGAAGATCCACACTCAAACACTAATTCGGATATGGCATATTATGGATCTTCAGCCCAATATCCCTCTGTACATTCTGTGTGGCGGATCCACCTTCAAACCATATCCCAGACATGGTGTATTGTGGATATGCATCCCAGCATTGCTCCAGATATAACGCGTGGCATATCCACATTTGAACACTCAGGTCTACTGCGGGTTGGTGTTCAAACTACTGCAAAATTGTTAAAATTGTTCACATTATCAACTGTGATGCTTATTATTACACTATATCTATGGTGTCTTTTCTATCCTATCCATCCACTGGTAAGCTGTTGGTTATCATATGATGATCGACTGACATCGCTTGTTTCAGATGGAGAAGGAGTTTTGATGGAGGGGCAACACCTTCTGGAGATGGCTAGCACTGAAACAGTGATAGCGTTCTAGACTGCAATATGAGGAATCAGTCCTAATGGAACGCCGAGCCGTCAGCTATTCTGTCAGTGTGAGAGATGAGTTTAAATCTAGTGGTCGTTAGTGACCTTCAGACATCTGTTTGTAAACGCTCCACAATGCTGTCAAACTCTTCCAGTTTCCTCATGTTGTAACTGTCTTTTATTTAAAATCATCCACTGTGTGAGGCATGTTATGGTAGCATCGGTAACAACATGGTTTACACCTTTCATGTCTAGTTTTCTGTGAGAAGCAATGTATCATAACGTGTTAATGTCAGTTTAGAACCTGACACAGACCTCGAAGTTGGGGCAGAAAGAACAAAATGTATGGCAGTGTACAAAGCAAACAATGTTTGGTTCAGATAATGACAGAGAGTCACAGGGAGCGTCTCTTGCAACGGTTATCCTCCTATAATACAGGTGATGCAAGTTTACACTGATCTGTGCAATGGATAAATACCTGTATATTTAATAGGATCGTCACAAGTGCACGGTGCCAGCACACAGAGGGTATTTGTTTTGGATATATGGGAAGAAAGAGGTGTGGCAAAAATCGTATCGAGTTCGCTACCAGATGAAGTTAGTGGAGCATTAACAGGTCGTAAATTTTATCTGTTGGATGGTACAGAATAACGATGATAACATGTAAGGGTGATAGACGTAAATCTGCCCTGTGGGATGCGGATCTGCTTTGGGCTGCAGTACCTGTATGTAACTGTGTGTACCCCAATGCAGTATCAAAATCCTCGTCCATCTCCCAGTTCCCGTACTCTTATGCTATCTCGGGTTGCAGGATCAGGCTTCGTTTGGCGCTGACCTAATACATGATACACTATTGGCAGAGCTACGACATGTTCACATTACATTTCCACTGAATAGTCATAACACGGTCCAGCCACACTAACTTGGGTCACTCTAATTTTGTACAGGTTGCAGGAGATGGTAGATATAGCTCTCTCCAACTTCTGCTCAGTTCCCATTTAAATTGGAACGATCACATACACAAAAATGCAGAAATGACTGCAGTTGCAAGGGACATAGGGATTATAGGGATTATCTAAAATTTTACTGTAGCAAATAGGTTCGAAAAGGTGACTCCTCCATAAGATCCAGCGCAGGTACCTGGTTGAATTGAAAGACTTGATTCCAATTCTCAGACCCCATTTCTACCGGAAAGAGTGGCCTGAATAGCCGGTGTAGATTTTTTACGACTTCAATCAGCACACCATCTGCTGTTTGTGATCATTCTCAATCATCCATCACCATCACAGAACCTCTGATGTGGCATCGAGGCACAATGTGTTACAAATACTGAAGGAATACCTAGCGGCGGAAGGAGGGAGCTGCAAATACCAGCTTCATACTGCGTTCCTTAGCTGTATAACTTATCCCTCTTTCTAAGACATTGCGTTACCACTTGCATGAGATACTTATGAGACACGTCCACCCATTGCTGATTTTCGTTCAGTATTTTTTCATATCTCCAGCAATCAGTTACTGATGAATTATTACACTTAGTAATAGGGGATGCGTGATAAGGTGGCTTTGAGCATTAGGCTCATAAAGTATATGTGTCTGTACTGATATGTACAAAGAAAATGACTGTGTCCTGTTGTAAGGGAAGGTATGGATTTGACTTGGAAAATTGCGATAGCCGCAAAGGAAAAGGTATGTGAAGTCATAAGAATGGTACAGATATTTCTATTTCCAGAGTCACATCCATCAGCAGGGGGATACTTCGCTAATTGTCCACTGTTGTTCGATTGAGATCGAAATGGTAACATTTAATTGTAAGTACGGTGATAAAATATATATGTAGGTAGATTCCTAGGACAATTCTGTCTGGGTGAACGTGGCGCGTGGCGGCGCTGGCCTGTAGCATGAATGATTCACATTTCCGGCTAAACGCAGGAGCTATCTGACTGGAAAGGCCTGTTGGGATGCAGGAATGTAGCTGACTTAATCATGTAATCCTCTAGACGGTTGAAGAGAAAACTAATACTCACTATGTGTTGGGCAGCCTACGTGATGCATGTGTTCTCGGTGGGAATTTGAGAAGATTCAATATGGACATTTGTTTGTGCTGGACCATTATTCCCTCCCAAGTAAATCGTCTGATTGACTGCTTCTGCACATTTCCCTCCTTTATTTGGTTTAGAGACCATCGATTGTGGTGTGTGCATCCAGCAGGTGAGCGATGGGTGGAAGACATGTTTACTGCTACTCTAGACATGAAAACACCTTAGTTGACTTTCTAAAATGTAAGAATGATTTGGAATGTGTCATATCATTGACAACGGTAGTGAAAAATATCAGTTTCCTCTATTTTTTTCGTGTATTAGCTAAAGATGTTTACAGACGGAATTAGTTTGTAGTTACTCAGTGGTTTCCAGCTTGCTGCAGTTCGCCAAAGATTCGGGTTTCTAAAGAAATAATTCCCAGTCTATATCTTCGGAATTATACTGCTATGTAAACAATATAGCTATTGCATTGTATCGAAAAGTATCTCGTAAATGATATAATATTCTGACAAACCAGGCGAAAATACATGTGTTCTTGTAATCCCAGAGTATGAAGATGGGTGTAGAAAGCAGGCAAGCAGGTCAGGGCCACAAACAGTGACGATTTTTGCGTCGAGGGGAACCGACCCAGCCTTTGTACAACAGTCTTTGCGGTATATGTTTGAGTGTCTGATGGTCGCTACTGTGTGTCCTATCGTCAGGGAGGTATAGATTTAGCACATCAATAGCCGAATGTGGAATAAAAGATTCTTTTATGTGGAAAGCTATCTGCACTATAGATATTGTGATTCATTCCATCACCAGGGTCGTCAGGAGGAGACATTTCCAGTACAGTGCTCGTTGTCAGACGGTGGCAGCAATCCTAATATTTAATTGTAGTTACACTGATAAATATGTGCCAGTTCCCAATATAGCTGTGAGTCATGAGATAGCCTTAGAAAGCACAGCAGCGAGCAAGCAGGTCAGAGCCAGAAACAGCATCCTAGTGGACACCTTTGTTCCGAACTGGGCTTTGCCTATCCTATGTACACACGTTAAGAGAGTCTGAGAAAGCTTCTGGTTTATGACGGTTTTGCTTGTGGCTCCACCTAGATGGGTGAATATTGAACTAATACCAAGGTGCATTGAGTCGCCATCGTGGCCGGGTGTGTCGATTGTATACTCTGTGGAAATTTGAGAAGATTCAATACGAGTGTTTGCACTGGGAGTATTGACAGCATTTGAACTCCTAAGATCAAGTCGTCCTGCGGTGTGTGGTGGTCTATGGCTGGCTGTCCTCTCTCTGACTGACAAGCCCTTCCCTGGCTGTTTTCATGGGTGGCGTTTATAGCGGAAGTTTCCTCCGTAGGCGCTGCTTAGCGCCACGGTGAGTACATGGGATGTATTTGACGACCTGTAGACCACTTTTAAGGGGTTTAACTGACAGT
Organism: Schistocerca cancellata; assembly: GCF_023864275.1. NCBI lineage: Eukaryota > Metazoa > Arthropoda > Insecta > Orthoptera > Acrididae > Schistocerca > Schistocerca cancellata. Next base: position 172,394,873 of record NC_064628.1, on the reverse strand, counting down.
GCTACATGGCGATGATAACAAGATATTTTTGTCGCTGAAAATATTGTCTACAGAAAAAAAGAAAGATGGACAGTGCTCCCACATCGGCACAATCAGCAATTTTGCGCGTAAATTCAGTATGAGCCCATCAGAATGCCCCATTCATTTACAAGACATCTTTTGTACTAGGACGTAGGGTCCTCTACAATGTTTACCATTTCTGAGACATATGATGGAAACAGGACATTACGATTTCCCAGAAAAGTAGCACGGGATGCCTCATTTTGACCATTGGGAAGAATGTATTCGGAGTTATTCTGGGCGATTTTCGTGAACAGCTCCTGCTAAGGCAAGAATTTCCATGCAGACAAGCTGAGAGATCAAGAAAGCTCCAACAAAAGCGACCGTTTACTATTTTTGTGGTACTTTACTGTTTCCAAACAGTAGACTTGGGTCTTATTTACTTAGCCATGTAATGTCAGTATTACACTAAGATTCCTTTAATTGTGTATGCGAGGATGCATCGCTATGCAGACTTCTCCCGCTTGACCATAAGGCTTCCGCTGGACCCACAAGTCTGAAACATATGTCTCAGCCTTCTTAAACGCTTCCATGGCTAGACACATGTCGCATGCCACGTTAGGGTCGCTAGGAACAGTGCATACTATGCTATTCTGGAGAGCATTGCAAAAATATCTATATCATGTCCAGAGGGGGACTTGGCTCTTATTTACATAGACCTGTAAAGTCAGTATAACACAGAGCCTTTTTTCTGCTCCTATGACGGTAAGCCGATCGGCAATTAGGTCTTCGCCGGACGGCATGTAGAGAAGCATTGACCCAGCAATGGCAAACAAGTGTGCGTGGTCCAGAGGTGTCTCTCATGTGGGACAGGCGTGAATGCGCCACCCAGCATGCATAATTCGGAGTCCTGTAGGGAAGACTTCGTTGACATGTTGTGGTTCCCATTAGTTCAAAGGCGTTTTTACGTGCAGTGACTATTTGTGCAGTGCATTATTTTGGGGTGTTTAACCATGTGAGCATGTCTGCATACAGTTACACATGTATTACTTTTTGACAGTTTTTGAGTAGCGGACAGTTGCATTATATTGTGAACCGGTCTGTAGGCTGTTCAGTGCATTATTTCTACTGTTTACAATTACTGAATGTATCTGCAGAGCGTTTTACATACATTATTTTGACAATTTACGAGTTGTTTTCGTGTCTGGACAATGGTGTATTGCATTATTTCGGTGCTTTACGAGTATTTCGCGGGTCTGTAGGCCATGTAGTGTCACTCAAAGGCCGTGCGGTTCTAGGCGCACCAGTCTGGAACCGCGAGACTGCTATGGTCGCAGGTTCGAATCCTGCCTCGGGCATGGATGTGTGTGATGTCCTTAGGTTAGTTAGGTTTAAGTAGTTCTAAGTTCTAGGGGACTGATGACCTCAGCTGTTAAGTCCCATAGTGCTCAGAGCCATTTTTTTGTGACTCAAAGCATGTCAAAGTGAGTGATTTGTATCAGTGTAAGAAATGTACTAAGTGAAATCCATCCCCAAATAAACGTTTCCAAAGTGAATAAAGTACACTCCTTCCTCTCTCCAGTAGCTGTACACAGACTGAGTCCTTTTCCCGTCATTATTCCCGCAGACCACAATGGGACAATGGCGCCCTCTGGTGGCAGCACTGTGTACTAACTCAGTGGGGCTCCAGACCTCATGGTGAACATACTGGATGGTGCTACTGCCTATGACAACTCAAATTGTTTAAATTAGGTCTGCCTTATAAATGAAGACTTATGTCCATCCTATCCAACAGCCTAGCACTGGTTAAGTCCTTTTCCCACAATTCCATAGAAGAGGTGGCCGTTGGATGACTTAGGTTTGTGGAGGCAGCCCAAATGACCTATTTCCCCACCATTTAATTTGGTTAGTGGAGGTAGTCCAAGTGATCTACCATCCCACCAAAATTAGGGCTTCCCACCATGACTTCATTGCAATGTTGCCACATTTACAGCTGCCATCTTGGATCTGCGATCTTGAATAAATTTGACACCAATGCAGAGTGGGGCCACACAGCCCTTGTCCCCTTACTCCCATATACCGTAGTCAGTAGATCAATCATTCAGTTCAGCAAATTCTATAATTTTTCTTCACATTCTCTGAGGATATGCATGTCACCAGCGAATCTTAACACTGATATCCTTTCACCTTAAATTTTACTTCCACTCTTGAGTCTTTATTTTATTTCCATCATTTCTTCCTCAATGTATAGATTCATCAGTAGGGGTGGAAGATTATATCCCTGTCTTACACCATTTTTAATCCGGAAACTTCATTCTTGGTCTCCCAATCTTGGCTCTTGTACATATTGTACATTATCCATCTCTCCCTATATCTTACCCCTATATTTCTCAGAATTTCGAATATCAAGCACCATTTAACATCGTCGAACGCTTTCTCCAGGTCGAAAAATCCAATGATCGTGTCTAGATTTTTCTTTAGTCTTCATTCCATTATCAACGACAACGTGAGAATTGCCTCTCTGGGGTCTTTATCTTTCATTAACGCCAAACTGACCATCATCTAACATGTCTCTAATTTCCTTTCCCAGTTTTCTGAATATTATTCTTGTCAGCAACGTGGATGCATGACTGTGCGATAGTTCTAGCACTTATCAGCTGCCATATCAGCAGACTCATACATTCCAAACACCAAAGTGAAAAACTGTTTTCTTCCCATTTCCCCCATGATTTCAGAAATTCTGCTGGAATGTTATCCATCTCTTCTGCCAAATCTTAAATCTTCTAAAGCCTTCTAAATTCTGAGTCTAATACTAGATCCCCTATATCTTCCCTGTGGACTCCTGTTCCTTTTTCTATCACATCTAAAAATTCTTCTCTTCCTGTCATACGCCTTCAGTGTACTCTTTACACATATCTGCCCTCTCCGTCCAAAAGTCTACAACACCAAAAGTCTACAACACACCAGCGTCAGAGATATAGGCTATAGTTTTGTGTGTGTGACAATCGTTCTTGGAAACGGAAGTGACCTCCTCTTTTTCCGAACCATCAGCAACAGTTCGCTCTTCCAGGGACCTACGGTACACATCTGCTGGAAAAGTCCTGTATTCTTAATGTCACTGCCCTTGCTTTAAATTTCGCCGAAGGTTGTTTTGGCGTTTCTATGTGCTGATTCTTCCTTCCGATAGCCATTTCTTTTTTAATCTCTTTACATCTTTCATTCAGCCATTACGCCTTAGTTTCCCGAAGCTTCATATTTACTTCATTCCTAAGCGACTTTTATTTCTGTATTACTGAATTTCCCTTAACATTGTTCTACATCCTGCTTTCACCTATCAGCTGAAGTGTATCTTCTGTTACCCATGGTCGCTTCGCAGTTACCTTCTTTGTACCTAAGTTTCTCTTACCAACTTCTGTGATTGCCCTTTTCAGAGATGTCCATTCATTGTAAACTGACTCTACTGAGCTATTCCGAATCTCAGCATCTGTAGTCTCAGGGAAGTGTATCTGCGCATTGCTTAGTACTTCCATATCCCATTTCTTTGCACATTGATTCTTCCTGATTTGTCTATTAAACTTTTAACGACTATTCATCACTACGAAATTTTTATCTGAACTATATCTTCTCCTGAGTACGCCTTACTATCTAGTATCTGGCTTCGGAATCTTTGCCTGACCATGATGTAATCTAACTGAAATATTCCTGTATTTCCCAGTCTTTTCCAGTATACCTCCTCTTTGATTCTTGTATAGTGTATTCGCTATTACTAGCTGAAATTTATTGAAGGTCTCAATTAGTTTTTCTCCTCTCTCATTCCTAGTACCAAGCCCATATTCTCGAGTAAGCCTTTCTTCTACTCCGTCCCCTACAATCTCATTCCTGTCTTCCATGACTTTCAGATCTTCATTTCCCTTTACGTACTGAATTATTCATTCCATAACCTCGCTTACTTTCTCTATATCTTCATCCTCAGCTTGCGACTTTGGCATGTATACCTGAACCATCGTTGCCGGTATTGGTTTGCTGTCGATTCTGATAAGAACAACCCTACCACTGAACCGTTCACAGTAACAAACTCTCTGCCCTATACTCGTCTCACCAGAAATCTGTCTTCTTTCCATTTCACACCACTGAGCATCACTAAATATAAATATTGAGCCACTGCATTTCCTATTTTAGATTTTCTAGCTTCCCGACCACATTGAAGTTTCTGACATTCCAAGGCCCGACTCGTAGAACGTTATCCTCTCATTGGTTATTCAACCTTTTTCTTAAGGTCACCTCCCCCTTAGCATTCCACTCACGGAGATCCGAATGGGAGATTATTCCGGCATCTTTAGACAGTGAAGAGATCTTCATGACACTTTTTCAATTTTAGGCCACATCTCCTGTGGGTACTAATTATGTGTCTTTAATGCAGTTCTAACATTCTGCATGGTGTCTGTTTGCTCTAAGTCGTGTCTCCGTACCACTTTCACGCAACGATGATCTGAGCGTGTTTTTTAGGGAATTGACTAGTTTGAACCTGGGACCCGTTGCTGGTAAGGAGACGCCAGACCACACATGACACGTAGAGTTCAGAAGAGTTCAGTGAGACTAGCGATGATATAACCAAATACTTAATGATTTCAGCAACAGCTCCACTGCACTCCCTGTAAAAGAATCTTAATACTAAATTTAGTGGAAGGGGTTCAAGGCTTGCCTATTTTTAGTTAGCTAGTAAAATAACGTCGAAAAAGCAGTTAAATTCACCACTGGAAATTTTATTCTACTATCAAAACATTATTTATAAATTGCACTATCGATAAAAGGAAATATTTTAATACACGATGATAAAAACCAACTAAGTTCAACAAAAATGTGAACGAATATTCCCCGAGTGGGTTTCCAACTTCTACAATGGATCGAAGGATGACCTATGCCATATCACATCAATAATCTAGGTTTAAATTAAGTTTCACAAAAGAGAAAACTATCAAAATAGTCTACAGTGACCCTTAATTATCTTTAATTACTTATCTAACTTGTCGTAAATTACAGTGGCTGATGTGGCGTTTCAGATTTTAACTTACGTAGCAAATGTGAATACCATGAGCTGCAATTGACGATCGACACTAGTATTACGTAAAAAGGGGATATAACAGGTGATACTTCTGCTGTTCTGAGTGAAGCCTTATGCACTCAAAAATGCAGCATCGCGAGCATTCATTACCTTTTCGGCGTTCGTCAGGGGCGGCAGGCGCCACAGCTCCACGCAAATCGCCATCTCGGAAGCAACTCTCCTCCTAACTCCTCCTTACTACAATTTGCCGAAGTCTGTTTAAAAAAACTATCTGGCTGTGTTTTTATCTGACCAATCAGGGTCAGAATGTTAACCTTAAGCTCCGCCTACAAAAATTATGTCTATCCAATGAGAAACGTTATACTTTTCATGGTGGGGCAATGTTTTTAACGTTTGCAACGTAACAGAGACGCGAAAAAGTCTCACACTAAGACTTTCAGCTGGTGTGGCCCTTTTAGTGTTATCGTAAGATCTATACTGTTCTTCTGGAGGGCTCTAGCTTTTAATATTGGCTGGGGGGTGGTCCTGTCGGTTAGCTGGCGACGTTGGTATCTGTCCCTTATCATAGGATGTTCTACCTTAACATGATTCTGCTCTCGGCTACTGTTCTCGTTTCTCCCCTCAGAACTGCGTCTGTCTCATGTTGGGAAGGTATGACATGCATTTAGGCATTCTTGTGTTAGTCTGTGTTATTCCATTTGCTCATTCGTTACTCGTATTACTTTGGTTAATTTAATGTCACGATTTTGTTTGTTATCGAAAGTGAGGAGTCTTTCACATCGATTTTCTTGGAAGTTAATTTTTTATAAATGTAGTAATTAAGTAAAATCTATTCCTAACACATTTTCTAAATATCATGTACAAGTAAAATGTTTTTGTTTGTAGACACTACTTTTCAACATTGTTACACTAACAAATAAGAATTATTTCCAAAAATTGCTTTGACAAAGAAATATACATGCACAAGTATTGAGATATTATCCTAACACATGGTACAAATGTTAAAAAAAAGGGAAAACATCCAACAAGATAATATTTTATTCTTTGTTTTTGTAAGGAGAAAATAAGTAAAATATAGTTATTCTTTTATTTTTATGAGGAGAAAATAAGTGGCATATAGTTTTAGTGTTTATTATGCCTTACTTTTGTTCTTTATATACTGTCCATTTCAGAACTAATGACTTATTTTTATCGATAGTCTATTTTTTACTTAAGTCCATAGTCAATGACTTATTTTGTAGTTTATTAGCTGTGTGGTGTGCTTAACTTATTTAGTTTTTCACACATTTCTTTTGCACAATTCCTACATCACATAATTTGATTTCACACATTCACACAATCCTATGAATGTTGAAGTATGAGGCTGGCGAATGTTTTTGCACGAAGGTGATGGACTTGAGTGAGATGGATGTGGGCAAGTATTTGATGCATGGCTTCGTTCAGGTCTCAATCTTGCCAATCTTCAACTTCTGTTCTTCCTGCTTTTTCTCTGCTTCTTACTTGATTCTTGGTTCTTCTCTGCGCAGGATGTGCAAATTTTTATTGGTAACTAGTCGCTTTGAAGTTCTCCACTTAGTAACAGTTTGATAAATTGTTTGGGCATGTCATTATTACTTTGTGGAAGTTTTCTTCAGTTTCATGCATCAACATGCTGTTTAATAGCAGTAGTGTGACTTTTACACATATTTTTATTTATTTATTTATTTTTGCCAATGGTGGCTTGCCCAAGCGGTCTTCTCGTCCTGGCCATTTTTTGCTTGCTCTGCTGAGTCGGGGTGTTCCAAGACCCTCTTGGCCTTCCGTGTTCTGTCCCAGCAGGGTTCCACCACTCTGTGGTTCCGTGTTCTGTCCCAGCAGGGTTCCGCCACTCTGTGTATCTGTGTTCTGTCCCAGCAGGGTTCTGCCACTCTGTGGACCCGTGTTCTGTCTCACCAGGGTTCCGCCACTCTTTGGTTCCGCTTGGCAGCAGATTTACTGCCACTTCTGCTATAAGGGCCCTCTGTTGGTCTCGCTGTCCTTTCCTTTCTCTCGACACTTCTGCCTTGTAGGAATCGTGTCTTGCTAATTACGTCCTTTTCTTTCTTGATACTTCTCGTGTTGCAACTTGTGGGTCGTTGCATCTGGTCTTTGCTGGAGTTTTCACAATGGATCTTACAAAAAGTTTTACTTACATTCATCTTACATATGTCTAGTACCTACATTGTTTTACACCTATTTAAAAAAGCTTTACAAATTTCGGCGCCCTTTCCATGTTACAATTCTAAGATATTTTGAGTCTTACATTCTACAGGAATCCTCAAATTGGTTTTTTTATTTTTGTGTAGTGTCGTGGTGTATACCATTTTAGTATTTCATGCTGTTAGACTATCTATGCTTTATCCCTTCACCTTAATCGATGCTACTATTGGTGTTAGTTTTGTTTTTGTTTTTATTGAAACTACTGTCTTTTTTTCCACCTTCCCCTCTTTTCATTCTTCATTCTTCTTTCTCCTGACGATCTTATCTGCAACATAAACTTGAAATATTGTGCTAATTATTTACCAGTAATAAAATTAATCTTCAAACTTTTTGATATGGCTCACATGGTGAAGTCCTAAAGTTTTGCCTGTTTTTGGGTTCATTAGTTCCACAGCATTATCATGAGCAATTTGGCTAATTATGACAGGTTCTTTGTAAGCAGCGTAAAACTTATGTATTTTGTGTTTCTGTTTGCTGGAGAGATGATGTGTTTTTACAAATACTTTCTGCCCTATTGCGAATGTTCTTTTAATTGCTGTTCTATCTCCTCTTTCTTTTCTTTTAATGGCTGCCTTTCTGATGTTGGAGAGTGCTGTTGCTATTACTTGTTTGTGCTGTCTATGTGGTACAATAGTAAATCTAACATTTTCTCTGGTTATGTTTGGGGGTTCAATATTTTTAAATACAGTAACTGGAGGTAGTAGTGTAGTACTATGTGGCATTTCATTTATTACTTCTTGAAAATCTTTAAGGTATATATCCCAAGTGTTGTGTTTTTGCCTGCGTATAATCGGCATAAAGTGCCTATGTCCTTCATAGATCGTTCTGCTGGATTTACGCTAGGTTTGTACTTAGATATGTAGATGGGTTTTATTTTGTGTTGTTTTAATGTGTTCTTCCATTGCACTGATATGTATTTTGGGCCATTATCCGAAATTATTCATTCCACTCAACCTACTTGTCTGAGAAAATCTTGTCTAAATGCTTTACTTATAGTAAGACCTGTTGCCTGTTTTAATGGTGTCAAGGTAACATATTTAGAAGTAAGTTCCAAAACGACAAATATGAAAATATATCCATTTCTGTGCGTGGGAGGGGCCTCATCAAATCTGTTGCAGCTATTTGTTTTAATTTTTTAGGGATTATTGGAAACATAGGTGGTTTGGTTTGGAAAGTGACGTGTTTAGCCCCCATACATTTTTTGCATTTGACTAATACTGTTCTTATTCGTCTTTCCATATTATGAAAATGGCTTATTTGTTTTATTTTTAAAAAGAATTTCTTTGGTCCAAAGTGGCCATTACTTAAATTTTTACACCATATGTACTTATTAATTAGTTCATCTGGGATATAAATGAACCATTCATTCATTGCAACATTTCGTCTAAAAATAAAACATTGTTTTTTACGAGATAGTGCTGTCGAATGTCTGGAAAATCCTTAATCCTCCACTTGTGTTTGATTCCTAGTATTTTGGGATCCTTGTCCAGTTTTTTGCCTATGTTTTTCAATGCTGTCGTAATGTAGTTTTGGAAAGGTACTTGTTTCATATAGTAAATTGTAAACTGGTCTTCTGCTGCTTCCAAACCTATGTTATTGGATGCACCCTGTGGACATCGTGATAAAGCATCTGCTAATACATTCGCTGGTCCTCGTATGCGTGTAATAGTGAAGTCAAATTCTTGAAGTATTAACATTCATCTGGCTAACCTCCCATGAGTTAGTTTGACGGATAACAGAGATTCTAATGCTTTGTGGTCGGTGTATACTTTTGTTTTTCTTCCGAATAGAAAGTATCGAAAACATTGGAAGCCCCACACAATGGCCAATGCTTCCAGCTCCGTGACTGAATAGTTTTTTTCGCTTTTTGTGAGTACACGCCTGGCAAATGCAATTGTTCTATACGATCTTAGCCCTGCCTGTTCTTATTCTTGGAATAAAACAACTCCTAAACCTGTTTTCGCGCTATCAGTGGCCATACAAAAGTTTTGTGTTAGATCAGGATGTGCTAAAATCGGTGCTGTTGTTAGTGCGTTTTTCACCTTTAAAAATTCTTCATTGGCTTGTTGATCCCATACCAATGGCGTGTTTTTTCCAGTCAATGCACATAGAAGTGGTGTTGCGATAGAGTCGATCGAAATAAATTTTTTATAGAATCCGGTGAGACCTAGAAATCCTCTGAGAGTTTTCTTATTATATGGAGTACAGAATTCTTTGATTGCGGTTAGTTTTTCTGGGTCAGGCATTACCCCTTTCTTTGAAATTATGTGTCCTAGAAATTTGACCTCTCGCCTTCCAAATTTGGATTTTGTTATATTTACTGTGACCCCATGCTCTTTCATGATCTGTAAAAACTGATTTAATGTGTCGTTGTGATGTTCCCAAAAGGGTTCTGCTATAGTCTCATCATCGACATAACAAGTAATTTTTTGTAAAATTTCAGGACTGAGTATAGTATTAAATCCCCTATTAAACGCTGCTGATGATATGTTTAAACCAAATGGCAATCGTTTAAATTAGTAACATCTACCGAATACGATAAATGCTGTAAATTTTCTACATTCTAGGGCCAATTGTATTTGCCAGAAACTACTCCGTAAATCAACTGATGAAAATATCTTAGCACCGTGGAAGTTTTGTATCAATTCCTCTAATTTTTCTGGGCGATCTGTCTCAGTGATTATGATTGTGTTGATCTGTCTGGAATCAAGCACTGACCTGATGCTCCCATCTCGTTTTTGTACAATACGGAGCGGGCTGTTATATGTGGAGGTAGCTGGTTCAATAATATCATCTATCATTTTAGATATCGCCTGGAATACTTTATTCCTGTAGCTTAATGGGATTTTATAGGGTGGCACTCGAAATGGTTTGTGCTGTTTTACTTCAAACTTGTACTGAAAGTGTTTAATACTGCCAGTCTTAGGTAAAAATACCTCTGCTTTATCTCGTAAAATACCCTCTAATTCTCTTTTACTGTGTTCCAATCAAATCTACAGTTAGTTTAGTTGGCCTCGATCTTTTGACCTTGACACGAAAGAGTTAACCTTGTTTGTCTCGTAACTTCTGCAGCATTCTTCCTAATAGGACCTCTTACTTTAATCTTACGTGTTTTCAAAACTGGCAATTCCTCATTGGCATTACACTGCATGAATAAATTTTCTAAGATAGCAGTCAGTTCGCTTCCGCTATCAAGTACAATATTGACTGGGATATGCTTTACTATGCCCTTCACAATTGGTTGAATTTGAAAGGGTTGGTTCTGTTCTTCTTCTTCCTGCATCAACGAATCCTCCACTGAATCATACATGAGTCTTTTCAGGAATTTCCCTTGTGAATTCCAACTTTCTTGGAGGGTAAGCTTCGTCTGCTACTTCTCTCTCTTTTATATCCTCTTCTCTATTTCTTCCTTCATTTACGCTTTCTTCAACATCCTCTACTTTTTCCTCATCCTCATCTATCTTCTTCTTCGTCGCTACTTCCACATAATCGCATTTAAATGTTCTAATTATCGCTTCATAACTTCCTTCATTATATACGTTGGGTTGTGTGCCCACTAGTAACTTATTTTCAACTTCTGTCGACTGCACATTATCCTCATTGAATTCGCTTTCCCTGGTTTACATCTCAAATAGCTCTGCGATACTCATTACTTCGTCCTTTCCTCCTACATTCGTTGTGCATGCCTCTGGTGATTCATCTTCCTCGTCAGTATTCTCCCAATTAATTTCGTCCCAACACGATTTTGTTATTTTCCTGTTTTCGTTTTTATCTGGTCCCTGCGGATTTGTTTTTTCCTTCTTTTCTTCTCGTGATAAGGTATTTACTTCTCGGTTCAAGGTGCTGCAACTGTCCTGGGTCGGTGTGTCATTCCCTTTGGCATGGGCGCTTAGCTGTCAATTTGAACGTTTTTCGGGGTTTGGTGGTCTTACCTCCACCTCTTCTATCTGTATTCTCTTTTCTTGCTCCGCTTGTTGATATTGGTTTTTTGTTGATAATTTGTCGGTCTGTTGGCGCTCCAGTACCCGTTCCGATTGTCGTTATTCCCTCTGTAATAGTTGTTGCCGTTCCTGGGTGAATTATAGTTATTGCCATATTCTCTTCTAAATCCATAACCGGTTCTTTGTTGAAATCTATTGTCGTTTCTTGGTGCGCAGTTATCACATGGTTCGTAATTACTGTTTCTTCGTACTGTGTCTTGTGGTTTCTACTGCTTTTTGCTTTCGTTTTCATTGCGCTTCGTCTTTTTCTTGCGTCATCTTCCGAAAATATGAACTATAGTTCCCTTAGAATACCTTTAAATGCTTCGACGTCATTGCTTCCGCGACCTACTAATGATTGCTGGTATTTCAATGGTAACATCATCGCGCATAATTTAATCAACTCTCCGTCACTGTACGGTACATCTAAGCATTGATTTTTCTTTGCCATTAATTCGAAAAATATCACGGGACTCTTCTCTCTTTCAAAATATGGGTTCTGTAATAATTGGTACTTCACTCTGTCCTGTACTTTGCTGGACCAATATCGTGAGAGAAACGTCTCTCTGAAATCTTCGTACGATTGGCATGTCGCTGCAACATTCTGCATGGTTTCTGCGACTGTTCCTGACATATGTGCACATATAAAGTCTACTTTGTGTGCTAGCGTCCAGTGTTCTGGTAATCCTACTCGAAATTGATCAATAAAAGTTCGTGGATGTAATGAGTTTCCTTCTCGAAAGTGTTGACATTTTCTGACTGTGAGGAAACGACGGTTGTCGTACTTCGTCATAGTTCCATATGAAATTCGCGATTCTTCGCCACTTTTGTTTCTGATAATTTCTCCCGTCGTTCTTTCCGGTTGTGGTAGATCCATTGGATATTGTCCACTATAACTTTCGCATACCCTTGCGTAGTATCGTTGGAGTGGTACGCAATAATTTTTTTCCATCGGTTGTGAACGTGTAACTGTACTCTTCGCGACCTGGCTTTCCATTGTCTAGCTAACCTTGCCGCTAACTGTCTTGAAACATACATTTGTGGTTCTGCATGTGTTTGTGGTGCCGTTTGTTAATCAAGAATTCCGAAATGTGTTTGTCGCGGTGCAGGCTGTTTGATTTCACGTATGGTACTTTCCGCCTGTGATTGGAATCGCAAATGCTTAATATCTTCGTTAATTGCTTGTTTTTCCGGTGCTGTTACAGATACGGATGTGGATGCAGACTCAGTGCTTGTTCGGTCTTGTTCACTACGCTCTTCAATGGTTTGCAACAAATCTGTTCGCAATTTCTGAAATTGTTGCTTCGTTTGCGCTTCTATTTTGACTATGCGGTTATCATATCTTTTCAGCGCTTATTTTGTGATACGTTTGTGTAACACACTGTTTTCAACAATTTCACGCGCTGTACCTGCTGCTTGTCTAGTAATTACGTTTATCTGTTTCTCTAGTTTCTTGACTTCTCCCTGGGTGTTGTTACGTAATGTTTTGATCTCGTCCTGAGTATCATTACGCAATGTTTGTTCGTCCGCTTGTACCTTGGCAATGTCTGCTCTCAATTGATTGTGATCTGTTACTATGTTTCCTATCACTTCTCGAGATTCTTTTGCCTCACCTTCAATGTGACTTAGGTGTAACTGAATTTTTTTTGTTTTGTTCTTTAATCTCACGCATTTGTCTCGTGGTTTCCGCAATTTGGTTCGTCGTTTCTGCATTTTGAATTTTAATTTGGTTCGCAATTTCTTTATTTTGTCTTGTCATGGTTTCCGTCATTAATTGTAATAATTCTGCCAGATTTGTGGGTCCTATTGCGTTTTCTTCCGACGTCCTACGCTCTGTGTTTTCGCCCAAGTGTTGGATTGCAACCGATTGCATTGAACTGTGCGGTGACAAGTTTCTCCTCGAATTCCTTATACTCTGTGGTGAGGGAGCTCTGATTACTTGTACTATGGGTTCTACGTATTCAAGACGCAAGTTAGAATCCTCATCGGCTGTCTCTCTACTTTCCTGCTCCTCTGTCGTATGCTGACCTAGGTTTCCTGTGCCTTGGCGTACATTATCCTCGTTATGGTGCGTTATCTGTCCTATTTCTCGCGATACTGCTTCGTCTGTTGTACTGTCCTATATTCTCTGTCCGTCTTCATATTGGGTCTACCTCAATTCGGTCAAGGTCTCGATCTGCCATTGCTAATCTTACCGAATCCCTTATTTTCTGTTTTAAAGGCAATACACGCGCCCTACATCGCGTCAACATGCGCTCATACAAACTCACGCGTTTCATAAACTTTTTGCACTCACGACTTGACAATCCATTCACTTACTTGTTGGGTCAGAACCAACTTGTCAACGATGTATCCGCCATCTGCGCGCTTGCATTGGAGAGCAAACTTAATTCTAACAATATTAAAATTCACAACTTAATTATGCTATTGTCTCTGCTAGAATGTCTCACTTTCTATTGAATACTCTCTTACTATCTATCGCTGCAGCTACTGTATTCGACTATTTATAACTTTAGTAAAAATATTTTTGTTACAACAATTTTCCAACAAGATATTTTTCTGACCTAGTTAGGCATGTGGTCGACCTTCAATCATGGTATTTTACCATCCTGGCAGGGTCGCCATTCTCTAACATTCTGCATGGTGTCTGTTCTAAGTCGTGTCTCCCTACCACTTTCGTTCAACGACGCTCTGAGCATGTTTTTTAGGGAATTGACTAATTTGAACCTGGGACCTGTAAGGAGACGCCAGACCACACATGACATGTAGAGTTCAGAAGAGTTCAGTGAGACTAGCGATGATATAACCAAATACTTAATGATTTCAGCGTCAGCTCCACCCCATTCCCTGTAAAAGAATCTTAATACTAACTAAATTTAGTGGAAGGGGTTTAAGGATTTCCTACTTTTAGTTAGCTGGTAAAGTAACGTCGAAAAAGCAGTCAAGTTCACCATTGGAAATTTTATTCTACTCACAAAACATTGTTTATAAATTGCACTATTGATAAAAGTAAATATTTTAATACAGGATGATAAAAACCAACTATGTTCAACAAAAATGTGAACGAATATTCCCCGAGTGGTTTTCCAACTTCTACAATGGATCGAAAGATAACCTATGCCATATCACATCTATAATCTAGGTTTAAATTAAGTTTCACAAAAGAGAAAACTATCAAAATGGTCTACAGTGACCCTTAATTATCTTTAATTACTTATCTAACTTGTCATAAATTACAGTGGCTGATGTAGCTCCTCAATAATTATATAACAGAAAAATCATCGCGTTTCAGATTTTAACTTACGTAGCAAATGTGAATACCATGAGCTTCAATTGACGATTGACACTAGTATTACGTAAAAAGGGGATGTAACAGACGAGACTTCAGCAGGTCTGAGTGAAGCCTTATGCGCTCAAAAATGTGGCATCGCGTGCGTTCATTACCTTGTCGGTGTTCGTCAGGGGGCGGCGGGCGGCACAGCTCCATACACCTCGCCATCTCGGAAGCAGCTCTCCTCCTAACTTCTCCTTACTACAATTTACCGAAGTTGGTTTAAAAAAAAACTATCTGGCTGCGTTTTCATATGACCAATCGGGGTCTCAATGTTAACCTTAAGCTCCGCCTACAAAAATTCTGTCTATCCAATGACAAACGTTATACTTTTCGTGGTGGGGCAATGTTTTTAACGTTTGAAACATAACAGAGACACGAAAAAGTCTCACGCCAAAACTTGCAGCTGGTGTGGCCCTTTTAGTGTTATCGTAAGATCTATACTGTTCTTCTGGAGGGCTCTATCTTTTAACATGGGCTTGGGGGTGGTCCTGGTGGTTGGCTGGCACGTGGGTGTCCGTCCCTTATCGTAGGGCCTTCTAGCTTAACATGGTTCTGCTCTCGGCTTCTGTTCTCGTTGCTCCCCTCGGAACTGTGTCTGTCTCATGGTGGGAAGGTATGACATGCATTTAGTCGTTCTTGTGTTAGTCTGTGTTATTCCATTTGCTCACTCGTTGATCGTATTACTTTGGTTAATTTAATGTCAGGATTTATTTGGAGCTATGTGACATACTGCCGTATATGCTTATCATGTCAGGGTTTTCATGGAAGGTGTTGAATTTGCCTGACACCTTACACAGTAGTTTCCACTGTC
The DNA here is from genome assembly GCF_023864275.1 of Schistocerca cancellata. NCBI lineage: Eukaryota > Metazoa > Arthropoda > Insecta > Orthoptera > Acrididae > Schistocerca > Schistocerca cancellata. Next base: position 172,379,448 of record NC_064628.1, on the reverse strand, counting down.
TTCTGCACGCTCATACCGTTGATCATTGCTGTCTCTTCCGTCTTTAGGGAATTTCTAAAGTGTACTGGTCGTTGTTCTAACCGACAGAATGTCGAGAGCACATCTTGATGAGAGTATCAGTTACAAACGACCACCTGAATTACTTGTTGGATATGTGTGTGTTGTCCACTTTTTCCTCTCTGCGGTTCCCGCTTCTACCAAGGAATTTACTCCTTGACATCTTACCTCGTACCATTACACCACTCCCTCTAGTCAGTGTTTTCTTTTCTTCGGCGAGCTGTAGTAAATCTCATATCTTTTATTATCAATGCAATTAATTTTCAACATTATTCCGCTGGACTAGAACTCGAACTCTTCAATATTAACATTTCCCGGTTTTCTACAACCCATGTTTCACTTTCAAATAATGCCGTGCTCTAGACGTAGAAGGGCGTTCGATAAGTAATGGAACACTTTTCTGTCAGACGATTTCCATTTAATAAATGCGGAATTTGCTGTAGAACGTCGCGGAATTTTCTCGCTCGCTGGAGCTGGTATAGTTTCATAAAGTTCAGATACGTGGTGGCGCTGTAAGCAGCCATCAAACTGACGTCTGAATCGGAGGCAAATTCCAAGCAGAGAGCTGTCACTGAGTTTATGTTGGCGGAGAACTGGAGCACCGCAGATATTTATAGGCACTTGCAGAATGTTTGCGGAGAGTTCGCAGTGAACAAAGCTACTGTGAGTCGTTGGGCGAGGCGTCTGTCATCACAACAAAGTCGCGCAAACCCGTCCAGTCTCCCGCGTGCTGGCCGGCCGCACACAGCCGTGACTCCTGCAATGTGCTACCCTCAGAAAATTACAGGAACAACATTAGCGTGTCCGTCGCCACAGAAATTCAGACAAATTCTCCTGCTTCATGATGACTCAAGGCCCCACACAAATCTGCTCATTCGAGAGGAGCTCACGGACCTTCATTGGACTATTCTTCATAATCCACCCTTCAGCCCGAATTTCGTACCCTCCGACTTCCATCAGTTCGGCCCAATCCGTAGGAAACAGTACATGGATGATGCAACAAGACGTTGGCTCCGAAATCGACCAGTTCGAATGATACAATACATTCAGTCCGTCCTAGTAAGGTGACGTAAGGCCATCGCATAAAACGAAGATTACGTTGAAAAAATAGCGTTTTGTGGCCAAAACAGTGGGGAATAATATGGTGTATTGGTAACCTGAATAAAACCAATCTGCTTTCAGGAAAATATGTCTTGCATTACTTACAAAACTCCCCTCGTATATTCTCGGATGATTCTTCCTTTCAGCAAGGAATGGTCTCTTTGCGTGTGCTAGTTTGCTTCTTGTGACACCTCTCATAAGTTATTTTGCTTTCAAGGTATCAGAGTCGTTGTCTTCCTGTAGTTCCCGATGTTCTGTTATGATGTTACATTTATCGGTACTACACCTTATTAATATTGTAATTTTTTGGTTTGTTCTCAGTGCTCATCAGACAGTTCTTTCCATTTAACATGTCACGAAATTCTTCACTCTGTGAGCGAATTTTCTCACTGATATCCTTTAATCCTGAATTTTTACCTCCTGTTTAAGTGCAGGACAGGAAAGGTTGCACTCCTGATTCTATTTTCAATATGGCATTTTAAATGAGCACCTCGACTATTTGGCTGTGTTCACGCATGGGTCTGAACAGAGGGATTGCGTTGACTGCTCTGTTACTTCCCCTGATCGTCTCCTGAAGATTCGTTTGCGTCTAGACTTCGCTGTCTTTGATGGCGAATTATACCCGATCCTGAAAACGCTGGAGCAGATGTGATGTGCCGTTCTTGCTAAATCCCTCATCTGTTCCCACACCATGAATGCCCTTCAGTCTCTACAACACTTTTACCCAGCAGATAAAATAGTCCAGGATATCCAGGACGTTCATCTCTACTTACAAAACCTGAGGAAGATGGTTTTTTTCTGCCGGGTGCTAGGGCACAAGGGTATGAAGCGGAACAAAATGGAGGATGTAGCAGTCAAGAAGGGGTGTCGTGACCCTCAGTTTCTTCAGTGAATGATGGACAACAAACTGCGTATGGTCAAGTCCACAACTCGGCCATGGTGTACCTCCTTCTAGCCATCCGGACGGGATGAGGACCTTCTCACTCCTCTTCGCAAAGGACACAGCGCTCTGACTGAAAGGTTGTTGCTCCATCGAGAGGACCATCCAATGTGTGGTGCTTGTGGCGTGCAGATCACGGTGCGTCGTATTTTAGTAGACTATATTTAGTATTCAGATAACAGAGACCAGCTCATTTTTTCAGTAGATATGCTCTGTATTTAATATGAAAATGATGAACATAGTATGCCTTTTTTAAGTTTTATGCGACGTCCGACTTTTTTGGCAAAGTTTTCGGACGTCAGTTTCATGGTGGCTTTAGGGTTGCTGCCTCATCCGTGCTTTTTGTAAGCGATCAGCCAGTCAGATACACGTGCAAATCCATTTTAGTTTTTCTGGCAGTTTTAGAACATATAACCAGTTCAATGCTCTCTTACGTCATTTAAGCTAGCTTAATTGTGCGGCTGAGAATGACGTCATCAGGAGAAACTGAACTTGCGCTCTACGGATCGGAGCGTGGAATGTTAGATCCCCTAATCAGTCAGGTAAGTTAGGAAATTTAAAAAGGGAAATGGATAGTTTGAAGATAGATGTAGTGGGAATAAGTGAATTCCGGTGGCAGGGGGAACACGACTTCTGGTGAGGTGAATAGAGGCTTATACACACAAAATTAGATAGGGGTAATGCAGGAGTGGGCTGAATAATGAATAAGAAAATAGGAATGCGGATAAGCTACTATGAACAGCATAGTGAACCCATTACCGTAGCCAAGATAGACATGAAGTCCACTCCTACCACAGTTATACAAGTTTATACTCCAATTAGCTCTGCAAATGATGAAGAGATTGAAGAAATGTATGAGGAGGTAAAAGAAATTATCCATATTGTTAAGGGAGACGAAAATTTAATAGTCATGGGGGACTGGAATACGATAGTAGGAAAAGGAAGAGAAGGAAAAGAAGTAGGTGAATATGGTCTCGGAGTGAGGAATGAAAGAGGAAGCCGCCTGATAGAATTTTGCAAGGAACATAATTTAATCAAAGTTAACAACTGATTTCAGAATCATAAAAGAAGACTCTACGCGTGGAAGAGACCTGAAGACATAGGAAGATTTCACATTGATTATATAATGGTGAGACAGATTTAGAAACTAGATTTTAAGTTATAAGTCATTTTCATGGGTAAATTTGGACTCTGACCACACTTTATTTGTTATAAACTGTAGATTAAAACTGAAGAAATTGAAAAAAATGTAGGAAATTAAGGACATGTGAGTTAGATAAGTCGAGAGACCCAGAGGTTTCTGAGTTTCAGAGGGAGCATTAGGCAACGGTTGATTAGGACCTTAGGGCCGGGTGGGGGGGGGGGGGGGGAGAATAAGGCAGAAAACGAATGGATAGCTTTAAAAGATGGAGTAGTCAAGGCGGCGGTGGATCAAACAGGTAAAAATACAAGGCCTAGAAAAAAAATCATTGGATAACACGAGAGATATTGAATTTATTTGATGAAAGGAGAAAATATCAAAATGCAGCAAATAAGGTAGGTGAAACGAAATAAAAACTTTTAAAAAATGAGAATGACGGTAAATGCAAAATCGCTAAGCATGAATAGCAAGAAGACAAATGCTAGGGTTTGGAGGCATATTTCACTAGCGGAAAGATAGATACCACCCACAGGAAAATTACAGAACCCTTCGGGGAAAAGAGAAGCAATCGTATGAGTATCAAGAACTCTGAGAACCAGTCCTCAGCAAAGAAGAGAAAGTTAAGAAGGGGAAGGAATATGTAGAGGGTCTGTACAAGGGAGATAAACCTGAAGGCAGTATTATAGAAGAGAAACGGACGTAGATGAAAACGGAATAGGGGAAATGATACTGCAAGAAGTGTTTGACAGGGCTCTGAAAGATCTAGGTCCAAACAAGACCCCGGAAGTATACCATATTTCATCAGAACTATTGATTGCCTTTGGAGAACCAGCCATACAAAACTCTTCCATCTGGCGTGCAAGATGTATGAGGCAGGCAAGATACACTCAGCCTTTAAGAAGAATGTAATAATTGCAATTCCGAAGAAAGCGGTTGCTGACAGCTGCGAATATTACAAAACTATCAATTTAATAAGTGATGGTTGCAAAATACTAACACGAATTCCTTATAGAGGAATGGAAAAGCCGGTAGACCTCTGGAAAGATCAATATGGATTTCGAAGAAATGTAGGAACACACAAGTATTTCAGCTCAAGATAATGAGATGCATATGAAGCCCGAAAATTACGTAAATCCATTTTTTTTTGTTGTTGCGGATTTCTGCTAGCCCTGTAGTATCATGCCTCAGAGATGGATAACTGAATGCATACTTTTACATACGATGCCCTACTGTGTACGTGCAAATATAGCACCACAAAGTATAGAAAACCACAAATACTGGTCACTTTAGACACTAATTAAATTCGCATCTCTACTTCAAAGCTAGAAATATCATAGGAGACCACATTAATATCAGGTACCGATGTTTTTCCATTGCCGCCGTGCTGCTGAAATATCTGTCTCACACACGTCTTCAGGCCTTAAGAGGCAGCTTTATCTTCATGGGAGTTCAATAATTATCATACATACACTCGAATCCATAAATTTCTAATACAAATTTATTTTCCTTGCATCAGATGGCGTTCTTATTTACATCAAATTACTTCATCTTCAACTGTTTACTTTCATTCCCTTGAGAATTTTCGAGTAGCATTGTACAAAAAAATATGGTGTAAGGTTGAAAATGCGAGATTCATGTTCCACGCAGTAGTATGGAATATATCAATTTGTAATGTCATCTGATGTTGCCATCAAACGGGGTAATCACGCCATTTCAGTGATACCATGATTAGCAGTCAGAACTGTTTACAAATTTGGGTGTCATTCCTTCATTTCTGGGTGCAATACTTGAAACTGGAGCGGCATGACTGCGCCATTTGACGGTATTATATATTTATGAATGTAATGAATATAGGAACAAATACCCACCCGGGTAGTCATGCATGTTAAAGGGCCGCTTCCGGGAAGGGAGATCTCTGACCGAATCCGCTTGGCACACTAACGACGAAGGTCGGTGTGCTGGCCTGCCTGGATGTAGTTCTCAGGCGGTCTCCCCCATCCCACTAAGTGAATACGGGAAAGTTACGTAAGACATGACTCAGTTACACGATCTTCGAGCTTTTAGAAATCCTTTACACACTCTCACACAAATAACGCTTTATGCAGAAAGCTGGGTACACCCATTAGTCCTGAACGAGAGAGCGTGGTGGGGGGGAGTGACGAGTGACGGGAAGGGTACCCGGCCACCAATTAAATTAACCATGCTAAATCCGAAATTAACCATGCCGAACCTGCATAGAAGTGGGACAATTGTACAAGAATAAAGAAAAAATAAAGAAACTAATACCCTGAACTTACAGAAGTCATGGATAGCGATGCGCAATGTGCAGATGGCGGTGATATCGTGAACACAAAGTGTAAAAGGGCAGTGCATTGGTGGAGCTGTCATTTATATCACAAGGCTTCCAAAGATTGGGGCTGTGCGATGGGAATCACTACACTTTGAAAGCGTAATGGCAATTGGAGCTAGACACATGGGATATACGATTACGGAAATTGTCAGGTAATTCAGTTTTCCGAGATCCACTGTGTCAAGAGTGTGTCGAGATTACCAACTTTCATCACAGCCAATGCAGTGGCCGACGGTCTTCACTTAACGATCGTGTGCAGCAGCGTTTTCGTAGTGTTGTCAGTGCTAACAGACAAGTAAATTGTCACTGCTTGCAATAGTCGCAGGAATCAACGTGGGACGAACGACGAACGTATCTCTTAGGACAGTGTGGCGAAACGTGGCGTTAATGGGCCATGGCAGCAGACGACCGACGTGTCTTTTCTAACAGCACGACGCCGCCTGCAGTGGCTCTCGTGGGCTCGTGACCATATCGGTTGGACTGTACACGATTGGAGAACCATGACCTGGTCAGCTGAGCCCCCATTTCAGTTCATGTTAGCTGATGGTAGGGTTCGAGTGTGGCACAGGCCCAACAAATCCATGAATCCAAGTTGTTGACAAGGACTTTGCAATCCGGTTGTGGCTCCATAATTGTGTGGTCTGTCATTACATGGAATGGACTTGGTCATCTGGTCAAACTGAACCAATCATTGACGGGAAACAGTTATGTTCCGCTAGCTAAAGACCACTTACAGCCATACATGGACTTCATGTTCTCAAACAACGATGGAATACTTATGGAGGACATTGCGCCACGTCATTGCGCCACAGGTGTTCGCGGTTGGTTTGAAGAACATCCTGGACAATTCGAGCAAATCATTTGCTCACCCAGATGGCTTACAGAATCCCATTCAACAATTATTGGACATAAGAGGTCAGTTCGTGCACAAAATCCTGCACCGAGAACGCTTTCTCAATTATGGACGGGTATAGAGGAAGCATGGCTCAATATTTCTGCAGAGGACTTCCAACAACTTGTTGAGTCCATGCCACGTCAAGTTGTTGCGCTACTCCGGGAAAAAGGAGGTCCGGCGCCATAGCAGGCGGCAACCCATGACTTGACACCTCACTGTACAGGAACAATTGGTTCAAACACTTGATAAGAATGGACAATAGTCATGTTTCAGATTTATATCTTCGTTATAAAACTTGACGAATACTCAGTGTGGGTCGTCCCATAAAGTGGTGGGCTTTTAAACTAGAAGAGACCTTTTAGTTCAGGCAATGAATATGATGGTGACTTTCAGTACCTTTTATTGCCTTCCGTATGGGGAACGGCGGACCGGATGAGAGTTCGCAGCCTCTCTGAGGTCTATGCTCTTGGATTTTTTCTTCATTGACAGTTTTTAAGTATTCATTGTTCCTTATTTTCATGCTTATATTTAGTTATAATAGATTTCATTTGTTGCTCTTTTTTTCGTATACTGTGACCACTCTGAAGCAGAGTGTCTTCCGTTATTCTCTTATACTGCTACTTGTGCTAAGCGGGAATTCGCGTTACTTAGAACAATATTTACAAATAAATTGGTTTCGTTACTTTTGTTTTTCGGTATAGATGTTGTAACCACTCTGTGTCAGAGTATCTTACAATAATTGCTTATTATAAGAGGCAGATTACGGTACTCGGAAGTGTATTTACAAATAGGGCTTATTTTCTAATTTCTACGTTTCCTGGTACAATGATGTGATGGGGATGGTTATGTTCAGGGTTCACAGTAGTCGGAAGATATATTGCTGGGTTTGTTGTGTACAGTATTTGACTTTATAAAGTTGTCCATTTTAAAGTTTGTCTACTAGTTTCTTAAGACGTCTTTATCGTCATATTTAGGTGTCTTAGTGGTCTGTTACGGGTTCCATTTTGGGGCGTTAATAATCAGAGTTTGGTTCGTCTAAGATTAGGGACGTGTGCTGTTTTTAGTAAGTTCGTCTATCTCGTCATTGATCTCCTCTTATGTATCCTTGGTGTTGCAGGCTGTGACAAGGGAAGGGTTGATGTATTTATGTTTACGTTTGATTGTGTGTCTGGGCTTTTGTGTAAGCATGTGTTGCATATCAGCTCAGTTTTCAGAATCCACGACCGTATCTGGCACGACGTTTAGTCAGTCTGGTTTGTAAAGGGAGGATTTTTGCTGCAGTGTACACCTCTACTCTTGGAGTAATCCACTGAAATCGAAGTACGCTACGTAGGAGTCGTCTTTCAGTGGCGTAGAGACTACCGCTGGAGGGTCGAGTCACACCTGAGAGTGGGGCTGATGAATATACGATTAGTGACCTGATGAGTGTCTTGTAGGTGTTGATTGCTGTGACAGCGCCGCATCCATCCAGTCTCATTGAATTCTGTCTTTTATGTAGTTTATATAGTGTATGTTTTACGTGGGTCTTCCAGTTCATGTATTTGTTTAAGTGTACTAAGTATTTTGAGTTTCTGAGGCTCACTCTAGAGCTCCATAAGTGAAAATCGAGATGATGTGGGCTTTGTCCACGTTTGCTGTAGAGTTTACTGTGACTGAAAATAATGGTCTTAGTTTTGTCGCTTTGGGCTAGGTTCTCCATCATTTCGTGCAGTATTGAAGTCGTTCTGGGTATGGTATGGGTATGGTCTGTCGATGGGCACTGCACCACTAGGCAGTGTCGTCAGCATACATTGCCAGATTTTCGTTGTTCCTGTTGGTTGTGGGAACATCAGTTCTTCATCTACATCTACATACATACTCTGTAATCGACCATACGGTGCGTGGCGGAGGGTACCTCGTGCCACAACTAGCATCTTCTCTCCCTGTTCCGCTCTCAAACAGAACGAGGGAAAAATGACTGCCCATATGCCTCTTTACGAGCCCTAATCTCTCTTATCTTTGTGGTCTTTCCGCGAAATATAAGTAGGCAGCAGGAAAATTGTACTGCAGTCAGCCTCAAATGCTGGTTCTCTAAATTTCGTCAGTAGCGATTCACGAAAAGAACGCCTCCTTTCCTCCAGAGACTCCCATCCGAGTTCCTGAAGCATTTCCGTAACACTGGCGTTATGATCAAACCTACCAGTAACAAAACTAGCAACCCGCCTCTGAATTACTTCTATGTCCTCCCTCAATCCGACCTGATAGGGACCCCAAACGCTCGAGCAGTACTCAAGAACAGGTCGTATTAGTGTTTTATAAGCGGTCTCCTTTACAGATGAACCACATCTTTCCAAAATTCTACCAATGAACCGAAGACGACTATCCGCCTTGCCCACGTGCCATTACATGCTTGTTTCACTTCATATCGCTCTCCAATGTTCCGCCAAAGTATTTAATAGAACTTGACTGTGTCAAGCGCTACACTACTAATGGAGTATTCAAATAATACGAGATTCTTTTACCTATTATCTGCATTAATTTACATTTACCTATATTTAGAGTTAGCTGCCATGTTTTACACCAATCACAAATCCTGTCCAAGGCATCTTGTATCCTCCTACAGTCACTCAACAACGACACCTTCCTGTACACCACAGCATCATCAGTAAACAGCCGCACATTGCTATCCACCCTATCCCAATGATCATTTATGTAGATAGAAGACATCAGAGGAACTACCACACTTTCCTGGGGGACTCCAGATGATACCCTCACCTCCAAGGAACAGTCACCATCGAGAACAACGTACTGGATTCTATTACTTAAGAAGTCTTCGAGCCACTCTCATATTTGGGAACCAATCCCATATGCCCGTACCTTAGTTAGGAGTCTGCAGTGGTGCACCGAGTCAAACGCTTTCCGGAAGTCAAGGACAGGATAGACAGCGAAGTTCACGAAAACGCATATTTGGGAGAGAGCACGTCTCAAGGTGATTGCTCAGTCGGTTTTTTTCAGTCGAATGAAATAACCGATAAAAATTATTCTCTGCGGCCACATCAGCTATGTGAATGTTTTTCACTCACTCTCTGAGTTACGACGGTTTCGCTTAATTTGGGAAAACGGACAGACACAAGTATGTGACAGATATGTCAGCTATATGCTTCCACTCTGTCTTTGTGTTTGAGTGATTTCTCTTATAAACTTTTTCATTCTTTTCGGTAGTTTATGAATTGTGACTAGGGTTGTTAACTTTTTTAGAGACAAATAATGTATTTTATCTCAAGAAGAGGCGAAAAAGAAATTTGAGCGCATTTTTACTTAAATGAAAATTTTTGGTTTTTCTGGATTTAAATATGGATTTTTGCTTATTTTTAAAATCTTGGTAACTTGTCCTACAATACAAATTGTGTTCAAGTTAATGGGTAATTACTTAAAGTTATTGAAGCTCTGTCTCTCTCTTGCAGCTGGTCTGCAGCCATCATTGATAATTCTGAGGTGATGTGAACAGAAACCATATGAGATACAATTTCCATCCTGATGATTTAATCACTTGCTTCTTAAATACTCGTATATACTTTCACTTGTAGGAACTACTTTTGTTTGGAGAAATATTTGTCATCATTCGTTAATTTTCTTTGAATTTCTTTAATTTATGTTGATTCATATTATGAATCACCCTTGCAGACACCATCGCACTGAATTTATCTTGAGGATCACTTTTTATTCAGTGATATGATTTCTTCCATTATCAGGTCAGTTAAAGTTCCGACAATGTGATTCAGACACCAAGTCCTCTATTAAGTAAACCGCTATTCACAAATATGGGCGAAAAACTGAACTAAAATCTGCTATTGGTACTGCATAAAAAGCAAATACCGGAACTATGGTAACAGAGACGACAAGCGATAACACAGTGTTGCCAACGATGACGATTTAACAATGCCAAAAATATCGACTGTCTCCTCCGCTTAAAAATGAATTTGCCGGTAGTAAGGCGGCTCCCGTTATCGGTCCCACACACAAACCTCCTGAAGTCAGACACTCTGATCGGTGCCAAACATTGTGTATCGATAGTGTGTGAACCAAAACACGGATTTAGTTCGTGCTATGTGCTATCGTCCAGCAGAACATGCGTAAACGTTAATTGAAAGTAACACCAGAACTACGGAGGACATGAAAAGCGTATCTGTGAACGACAATATTGCACATTTTGTGTGGGTGAGCCGGCCGATGTGGCCGTGCGGTTCTAGGCGCTGCAGTCGGGCTCCACGAGACCGCTACGGTCGCAGGTTCGAATCCTGCCTCGGGCATGGATGTGTGTGATGCCCTTAGATTAGTTAGGTTTAACTAGTTTTAAGTTGTAGGGGACTAATGACCTCAGAAGTTGAGTCCCATAGTGCTCCGAGCCATTTCAACCATTTGTGTGGGTGAGTTGGTAGAGCGTGAGCGCGTCTTATAGAAAGTTCCCCGTTGAAACCCCACTAATGACGACTCTTTTTAACTCGCGCATGAAACATTTACATGGGAGAACACTTTCCTAATACGTGAAACAACTTTAAGAGTTTGTAGCAATGTTCTTTTGACAGTCTGTTTTCGCTTCGTTAGTTGAAAGTAGAAATCCTATAGAGTACATTTGTAGAGAAAGGTGTTGTGTTCTGTCAGATATGTGCAACAGCACTGACACCACTCGTGGTGAAGCAAATAGAGCATTTGTAGTTCCACAGAACTGATCTTCCTTTCTTCAGAAAGCACAAGCACATGATTCGTAAGATATCCGATACTGTTCGAGATTCTTCGGAAGAGATTAGTCTGCAACACGGAAATTATATTCAATCGGTTGTGTTCTCCATGTTTCTATAATTCGCACCGTCACAGATGGATAGTGGCTAAACTCGTTGATAAACCCGGACCCTCCGAAACTTCGACGAAATACTGTTTCAGGCACAGGCTTTCAGTTTTTTAATCTACAGGGTGGATTCCCGAATGTAGAAGTCATCAAATGTGCTTGGTATACGGAAGTGATTTTCTTCACATACTTCTTCGTATGCGACCATTATTGTGAAGCCTCTGATCCTGAATGAATGACATTGTGTGTGTGTGGGGGGGGGGGGGGAGGGAGGGAGTGGGGGCAGGGTCGTATTTGCACTGATGTTTGAAAAGTTATGTGCATATTATTGATGTTATTATTTTCTTTTGTTATTATTACTATTATTTTTGTTGCGGGTGTTGCTATTTTTATTATTATTAGTACTACTACTGCCGCACGTTTGATGCAACTGTTTCCTCTTTTTTCTCTTCTGGATGTGTATTCTGTGGTCTCCAAATGTACTCCGCAGGTTTACTACTTTCAAAGAAACGAAGCGAAAGCAAACTGCCAAGAGAGCACAGCAAACACTGCTTTTACATGTCATAAACATGTTGTCCCATATAACACTTTCACGCATAGTACAGTAAATAAAAGTCATCATTGGAGTTTACCTCAGAACCCTTCGTACGAATGCTTAACGCTCTACCAACTTCTCCACGGAAACTATACGTGTTGCTTTCTCGCAGTAATGCTTTTGATATCCTTCATAGTTCTGGTGTTACTTTTATTTAACGTTTACGCCCTTTCGGTTGGACGAAAGCACACAGTGCGAACTGAATCGGAGTTTTGGTTGATTCTCTATCGACACACAACGTTTGGTACCGATCTGAGAGTCTCACTTCTGGAGGTTTGGGTGCCAGCGGCCCAGAGGTGTGAGAAAGTGGTTTCAGACAGCTTACATAGGCTTAACTTTGAAACTGAAACACCGGTATGTGAATTTGAATAGTAATTCCTAGTGCCCATAAATACTACATGCTACTTTTCAAATCCTGTACAATGTAATCTGGTGGTTACGATTTGTACATATTTAGATTGTAACGTAATTTTTTGCACAATAAATTTACCTTCCCCGCAAAAGAATATCTGAGTAAATGTTTGAGAGATAGATTCAAAAGGTTTTTAATTAATGTACACCATCAAACGTTCTCAGTAAAACGGAATGAAACAGTCGCTAAAATTTGGCAATGTTCCTTTCCGCTTTGCATACCACTAAGGGAAACTTCATCTTCAACTATGTATTCTCAACTCCACCATAATTAGAACGTGTTAATTGCATCTGGATCAACTTAACCCACACCAATATACTAATCAGTTGTAAATGATGAAAAGAAGAATTAGTCTGTTCAGTACAGGCTTAAATGAAAATGCTATAATGCCTATTTCAGCTTTGGCATATTCCCTGATTTGTCCTTACGTACCACCAGGAGTAGGGCTACGATCCAGGGGTATGTGTAACACGGTTGTATACCACTGCCTGAATTCAGCCAGTGGAAGTATTGCAGACTACTTTACTCAGAGGAATGTAAGAACTGCTCAGTCATGAAAACAATAAAAAGTGGTCTCAGTTGAAAGAACGAATACACAGAAAGAACGAATGAGTGAGTCAACACGAAAAACTACAATGCACTGTGTCGGCTGAAATCATTCTGTTGCTCCCATACACTGGTTTCACTCAAAAGAAACGAACTAACTCATACATAAAAGTATAAGCGACTGAATACATTGTTTCCAAGTTTGTTGCATCCACAGACTGGTGTCCCTCAAGAGAATGAATGAATAAATCAACCAATGAGTAAACCTACAACTGAATGAGATGAGTATTTTCCAATATCCAGCTGAATCATATTTTTATAGCGGGTGAGTCCCTGCAGACCGGTGTTGTTCATTACCGTCTCGTCTCCAGCCTAGCGGATGAGCAATGCGGAGGGAAAGAACATTCATCAGTGGAAGACCAGTGCTCTCTCACGTCTGGAATAGTACCTTCAGCAGATAACGATCTCTTTCTAAAAGGAACATGGAACTCCACAAAATAAGAGCCTTGCAACGAACAAAGTAGGTTCTTAGGAACTATGATGATAGGCTAGCTGCTGGGCAGAAAAACGTGTGATTGGTAAAAATCGCTTGTAACATTAGGAAGACAGATCATAGGGAAAAGTCACTGGGGCACTGATCGGACATATTTCTTGGCATTACCTTTGCAGAAGAGTTAAGCATGCCATTGGTGGACTGAGAGCCCTTAAACGACAATTGGTGGTCATGTATTGCCGGGTGGGAAGTGAAGAATAAGCTCTACGATTTGGAGAGAAATTTCGGGAGTTCTACGCCGGTTTTGGCACTCAATAAATATCTCTCTGGGCTGCAGTCTCCACTTACGCAGCCGACTCATGCTCCAGAGTTCATGCCAGCAGAAGGACTGCTGTCACCCTGCACTTAGAGAGCCAGCCATGATGGTAACACTCTGCATATATCATGCTGATAATTTATGGTGAGCACTATTAGTAGCACCAGCACCTTAAGACAATCCTTCGCCAGAATTTAGTCAGACCATTGCAGTTCTGTGTCCCAAGTCCATCAGCGCAGTGGTAGATGCATACGTTTTTCAGTCTAACAGTCAGGAAAACAGTCACTGTATATACTTTCTGAAGTCAGTTGCATCTATATGGCATATTGTCAAACCTTTCAAATGACTTTTGAATACAGCAAGTGTAAACCATCTTGTGTACTTTTATATTATTACACTAGAACTTATAACAGAACGTAAAATTATGTATGTCAGTAATTTCTTTACGTGTAATGTTTTATGTAAATATAGCCTTTGACCGCGAGTTTAACAACTAAGAGACGGTTATCTTTGGTCATGCGGGTAGGGGATTGAGGGTCTTTGGATCGAGAGCATGGGTTGGAGGAGGTGGTAATACAGATGTGGTGTAAAACAATGTCTTATTTCATATTATTGTAGAAGTGTTAAATGTGAATAAATGAATTAAATAGTGATGTGCAAAACTAATGTAACGTTTGCTCTCTAAAAATCAAAATACCACATCGCCCTACAAACCAGTTAGTCTCATCCAAACACAAAGAAAACCGCGGGAACATCGCAGTGGAATCACCTCTAGACTTCACGAAGACAACAACGCAGCCATCGATATGAGTTAAGTACCAAACTGTTCGTACTTGTTAACGACCTCGGACTATAAATTTGAATCTCCTGTAGTGCCTGAAGTCACCATGTGGACGAAGGAGTAGGACCACTTATAGACTGTGGAAATCATAGGAAGAGGTCCGTTAAAAACTGTCAAACTGTAAGGTCCATCACATTTTTGTGATTTATTTGGTTCATTTAAAACTTTTAATTAATCTCACTCTCAATATTAAGCAATTCTCCACAGCATGAGTCTTAACATTCATCGCATTAGTTAATCCTTTTGTGCACAGTAATTCAGCTTGGATCTCAAAGGTGTGTCTCCTTTTTCTAATGACTGCCATTACCTATTGCTAAAAGAATGAGACTTTTCGTGAGGCCTGTACATAAGCGTGTGATTGTTTATTTCTATATCTATCATTTCAGCATTTGTACGAAGATTGGCAGAATGGATTGTAGTTCGATCTTTCTCAGCGAAACAGTTTCGCTACACGCAATTAGGTACTTCATTCAGCCTTCTTGTGCCATTCCCGCTTACGATACCAATACGATCAGTATGGAACTGGGTAGATGACTTTGATCTGTAAGTGCTCTCTGGATGGAAAATCTCATCTGTTTTAAATGAACTGACATTACTACCGGCCTTTGTTAAAATTACCAACTGATTCTTCACATTCTTAAAGACGATTCAGAAATCCACACCATACGTTAATTTCAGATTTTTTACGCAAGTTTTACTGTCGACAGATGCTTTAAACAGACATCCAAGCTCCACAGAACACGGACCTGGCTGCCTACCGACAGTAATTTTCGCTGCAACGTCGCTACTGTCGACACATGTAAACCAATTTAAATTAGACATCAGTTTCGGATTGTCAGTTCGTTAGTTTAATAAATATGCCTTTTTGCCGTTAATTCGAAGTTAGGTGCATAGATGAATGGGAGAAAATCTTGGCAAGAATGAATACTAAAGACGGAGATAAATAATTTGAAATAGGGGGACAATTAAACTTTTAAATCAAATGTAGATGGCACCTCTTTAGACTCAGTAATAAATGGTACATTTCTAAGAACGAATGTGAATTCTCAGCTGAAGTGTTGCGAACACAGAACGATATTTGCAATGAGAATGTCATCAACATGTTACGCCCTTAAGGGTCCTACCATCACTGTGCAACGGCCAGTGTCTTCTAGTTTCTAATGGTTTGAGTTCGTTTGTTGCTCCAACGATTGCGATAAACTCATTTATTAGCTGTGGCATTCTTTTCTGGAGAACAAATGTACAAAATATGAACACAGTTTTCTAACTATAGGAAAGGTTCTTACGGATAGTAACCAAAATTAGTAGTAGATCTCATTGTAAAGATCTGTTCCAAACAGTAGGGATTTTAACTCCACTGTGCGAATATGTTTACCAGTCAGTAGCAAACACAAAAAATAGCATTGATAATTACACCACAAACAGTTCTGTCCACGACTATGGAACAAGATCAAAACTGTACATTTACAAACAAAGAATAAACATAAAACTTAAGACAGCACTTTTTACCAAGGAATAAAACTGTACAATAAAGGAGGTTAAAGAACTTCTAAAGACAAAGTTATTTGAAAAGACAGGGAAATTGTACCTGTTATGTAGTACTTTCAGTAGACTGAAGGATTACTTAACACAGATTAAGGATTTGGTAAAAATTGTAACAGACATAAACAGTAATAACAATAATAGAACGTCTAACATTCCATACAACTCTTTCGCAATAAATTTTTTCCTTCTCTTCTCCCTTTCTGGGAAAACCTACTCCCAACCGTATGCAACGTATAATTTAACACCTTATACTCTTTCTGATCGTAACATCTCACTAGTTTTAGAGGAATGCTGACTAAGGTTTTCAGGTTAGTAAATAGGAAGTTACGATGCAGAAAATGGTTCTGACATCAGCTGATGGAGTGTCTGTAGTGTTATGAAAGAATGTGTGTACAGTTTGTGTAGTGCTTGGAGCGACTGAGCGTGAGAAATGATTGGACAATCCAGTGTCAGATTGTTTCATTATTAATATTCGTAAAACAGTATTGTACACTAGTGGTAAACCGAGTGAGGTAGCATTGTTATAAACACAGTAACCTTGCGTTCTGGAGGGTGGAGGCCGTAATCATCATCCAGCCATCCTGATTTATTCTGTGGTATCGCTAAATTACTTCAGGTGATGGCCGACTGCCTGTTCCATTCTTGTCCTACTAGATCTGTAAATGTCTGTATATGTGAATTACTATATTTTTTTCTTCAATTGTAATATTAAGACATGAACAATATCGTTGTAAAAAAGATCTACGGATGGATAAAACTACAACTATATTACTACTGCTACTACTACCACCACCACCACTACTACAGACCAAAGAGGAAAGAGGGAACCGAAGAATATATATGTTTACCTCTTCTCTATAGCACGGAAGAAGGAAACCTGGTCTACTGAAAACATGTCTTTTGAGAACTCAAAGGCTCTTTCTTATATGCTGCGAGCGGTTTTATTGCTCTTGTTGCTTCAACTGTTGATCTGCAGCTACTGCTGCTGCTACTGCTGCTACTGCTACTGCTGCTGATATCGATGATGATGCGGATGATGATGATGATGGTGGTGTTGGTGATTTTGCAGATGACTAATGGTCACAGGGTAAGATACTGCAAAACCTCGTGACAGGAACAGGTACCCTTACGTAATTGTTGGCTAGGAGCGTCCACTCATACGAGAAGCAGTCACGTGACGGCCTGACTTGTCGACCTTGTGTGCACCGGCGGACGGCGGGACGGAAGCCGCAGCTGGAGAAAGTGGCCGGGCGCGACAGAGGGAGGGGGGGAGGATGTGGCGGGGGTCTGATAGCTCAGCTGTAGTCTAGATCAGGGCGAGCTCGTGACCGGCAGCAACACGGACCAAGCGGGGGCAGTCGACGTATCACGTGAGTAGGGCAGCGCCCTGTGTAAAAACACCATGCTTTGGGCTGTAGCGTTCTAGCACACTAGCGTAGCTGAGGCACAACCGTCCGCTGTACTGCGATGGCTTTGTCTTTTATATAACGCCTCATTCTAGTCTGGAACCAATCAGTTAAGGCAGCGTAACCACTCTTCCCGCTTTTAAACGAACTCTTTTGTTGACATGCGATACTGCAGTTTCGTGGTGAACGTAAAATACATGTCTAAAGGCTTTCGACACCGTTCCTCACAAGCGTCTTCTAAGCAAACTGCGTGCCTATGGAATATCGCCTAAGTTGTGCGACTGGATTCGTGATTTCCTGTCAGAAACATCACTGTCCCTAGTAAAAGACGGAAAGTCATCGAGTAAAACAGAAGTAATATCCGGCGTTCCCCAAGAAAGTGTTATACGCCCTTTATTATTCCTGATTTATATTAACGACGTAGGAGACCATCTGAATAGCCCTACTAGATTGTTTGCAGATGATTCTGTCATTTACCGCATAGTAAAGTCATCAGATGACCAAGACGAATAGCAAAATGATTGTGATAAGATAACTGTGTGGTGCGAAAAGTGGCAATTGACCCAGAATAAAGAAAAATGTGAAGTTATTCACATGAGTACTAAATGAAATTCGCTAAATTTCGATTACGCTATAAGTCACACAAATCTTGAGGCTGTAAATTCAACTAAATAGTTAGGGATTACAATTACAAATAAACTAAATTGGAACGATCACAAAGTTAATGTTGTGGGTAGAGCAAACCAAAGACTGCGATTCGTTGGCAGAACACTTAGAAGGTGCAACAGGTCTACTAAAGAGACTGCTTACACCACGCTTGTCCGCCCTATTCTGGAGTATGGCTGTGCGGTGTGGGTTCCGCATCAGGTGGGACTGACGGATGACGTCGAAAAAGTTCAAAGAACGGCGGCTCGTTTTCTACTATCGCGAAACAGGGGAGATAGTGCCACAGGCATGATACGTTAATTGGAGTGGCTACCATTAAAATAAAGGCGTTTTTCGTTGCGTCAGTATCTTCTAATGAAATTTCAATCGCCAGTTTTCTCCTCCGATTGCGAAAACATTCTGTTGGAACCCACCTACAAAGGGAGAAATTGTCATCACGATAAAATAAGAGAATACAGGGCTCGCACAGAAAAATTTAAGTTCTCGTTTTTCCCGCGCGCCGTTCGAGAGTGTAACGGTAGAGAGACAGCTTGAAGGTGGTTCATTGAACCCTCTGCCAGGCACTTTATTGTGAACAGAAGAGTAATCACATAGATGTAGATGTAGATAGGCATACCGAAACAAGAACTGCTATTAGTTCTTCGCAGAAGCCTGTTTCGTATGCTAAGCTATCGTTGAAGTTCCCAACTCGACTCATGTCTTAAACAGAGCACTATTTTATTGATCTATACTAAAGAAACTGATTGTATAGTAAATGGGAGAATACAGACGAGCATTTTTATTGAATTGCCACAGTCCTCTTGCCGTCATTTCACACCGCTTATTTTTTTCTTCACTTATTTCTTTTATCAGACAACTTTCTGCAAGGTCTTATTTCATCTATGACTCACATCTCGAATATCTGCGCGGGTATCTTTCTTTTAGTAGTACTTCGGCTTCTTTTGCTGTATTTTGTTTGTACCAGACGTTTCAAAAATTGTTTATAACCTCGTAGTACATGTAGTTTGTCCCGCGTAGATAATTTCAATGGCCTTCCTTGTTACATGGCCAAACATGTGTATCAATGTGCTCTCCTACCATACGCGTCTGCTAAACAAAGAGTGATAACAATATAGTTGGTCCTGATAACTATTCCATTTATATATAGCGAAATAGCACTATAATTCAGTTTGAAGTGCGAAAGTACTTGCGAAAGTTAGGTCAATATTGACATTGTTATATATTCTTTCTGCAATAATTTCCATGCCCTTTCACTAGCACAACAGCATTTAGCACTGACTATTGTTATCACATGAACTACCGGGCTAAAAATGGAGCTGTTACCACAGTCATATCAAATTTCTATCCCAAAACATGCAGGACTGTGAAACTCATTGTTTTTCTTTCCTAGCTGCAAGATTCTGAAAACCAAACGTGTCGGGAAATGGTCTCACTAAAAATGCATTTATAATGCCTCCTCTTGATGTCATAGACGTGTAAGAAGTTAAAATTTTTCAGTCATCAAAAAGCTGATGTATAGGAATTATTTTTTACTGATGAATAGTTACCGTAATGGGAATCAACACCTGATTGACCCAATATGTGAACATATGATGCTCCCAATTATCGAAACTATTTATCAGAAAGGAATATTATGCTCAGCGGCACAAGGCGTCATTTCTTTACATATACAGGGGATAGGATTTGGAGCACTACGAGAAAACGAAACACACAAATATTCGAGGTGTTTGTAACAACATAACCAAATAATTTTTGTAACACGTTTCAGCTAGTAATAGCGAATACCCTGTTCAAGAATCACAAGAGCAGGAGGTATACTTGGAAAAGGCCGGGAGATACGGGAAGATTTCAGAGATTCAGAAATCAGGTACTGCATTAGAAGGCGTACCCAGGAGTAGATACAGCCTTGGATAACAATATAGTGGTGATGGCGATTAGGTTGATATTTAATACAATAGTCAGGAAGAATTAATACGCGAAGAAGTGAGATACGGAAGTACTAAGGAATTACGACATACGGTTGAAGTTTTCTAAGGCTGTACATACGGCAATAAGGAATTCCTCAGTAGGCAGTAGAGTTGAAGAGAAATGGATATCTCTAAAAAGGACCATCAAAGAAGTTGGGAAGGAAAACATAGATACAAAGAAGGTAACTGAGAAGAAACCATGGGTAACAGAAGAAATACTTCAATTGATCGATGAAAGGAGGAACTACAAAAATGTTCCGGGCAACTCAGGTATTCAGAAATTCAAGTCACTGAGGAATGAAATAAATAGGAAGTGCAGGGAAGCTAAGACGAAATGGCTGCAGGAAAAACGTGAAGACATCGAAAAAGAAATGATTCTCGGAAGGACAGACTCAGCATACCGGAAGGTCAAAACGTCCTTCAGTGACATTAAAAGCAAGGGTGGAAACATTAAGAGTACAACGGGAATTCCACTGTTACATTCGAGGGAGAGAGCGGATAGGTAGAAAGAATACATTGAAAGCCTCTATGAGGAGAAATATCTGTCTGATGAGATAGAAGAAGAAACAGGAGTTGATTTAGAAGAGATAGGGGATCCAGTATTAGAATCGGAATTCAAAAGAGCTTTGGAGGACTTAAGATCAAATAAGACAGAAGGAATGTTTAACATTCCATCAGCATTTCTAAAATCATTTGGGGAAGTCGCAACAAAATATATGAGTCTGGTAACATACCATCTGACTTTCGGAAAGCATCATCCACACAATTCCGAAGACAGCAAGAGCTGACAAGTGCGATAATTATCACACAATCAGCTTAACAGCTAATGCTTCAAAGTCGCTGACAAGAAAAATATACAGAAAAATGCAGAAGACAACTGAGGATGCGTTAGATGATGATCAGTTTGGCTTTAGGAAAAGTAAAGGCACGAGTGAGACAATTCCGACATTGCGGTTAATAATGGAAGCAAGACTAAAGAAAAATCAAGAACCGTTCATAGGATCTGTCGACCTGGAAAAAGCCTTCGACAGTGGACAATGGTGCAAGATGTTCGAAATTCTGAGAAAAATAGGGGTAAGCTATAGGGAGAGACGGGTCAAATAGAATATCTACAACAGCCAAGAGGGAATAATTAGAGTGGACAACCAAGAAGGAAGTGCTCATATTAAAAAGGGCGTAAGGCAAGGATGTAGCCTTTCGTCCCTACTGTTCATCTGTACATCGAGGAAGCCATGATGGATATAAAACAAGGGTTCAGGAGTGGAATTAAAATTCAAGGTGAAAGGATATCAATGATACGATTCGCTGATGACAATGCTATCCTGACTGAAAGTGACGAAGTATTACATGATCTGCTGAACGGAATGAGCAGTCTAATCAGTGCACAGTATGGACTGAGAGTAAATGGAAGGCGAAGGTAATGAGAAGTAGTAGAAATGAGAACAGCGAAAAACTTAACATCATGATTGATGGTCACGAAGTCGATGAAGTTAAGGAATTTTGCTACCTAGGCAGTAAAGTAACCAATGATGGACGGAGCAAGGACATCAAAAGCAGACTAGCAATGGCAAAAGAGGCATTCCTGGCCAAGATAAGTCTACCAATATGAAATATCCGCTTTAATTTGAGGGAGAAATTTCTGAGATGTACGTCTGGAGTATAGCATTGTATGGTAGTGAAACATAGACTGTGGGAAAACCAGAACAGAAGAGAATCAAAGCATTTCAGATGTGGTGCTACAGACGAATGTTGAAAATTAGGTGGACTGAGAAGGTAAGGAATGAGGAGGTTCTACGCAGAATGAGAGAGGAAAGGAATATGTGGAAAACACTGATAAGAAAAAGGGACAGGATGATAGGACATCTTTTACGACATGAGTGAATGACTTCCATGGTACCAGAGGGAGCTGTAGAGGGCAAAAACTGTAGAGGAAGACAGCGATTCGAATACATCCAGAAAATAATTGAGGACGTACGTTGCAAGTGCTACTCTGAGATGAAGCGGTTAGCACAGGAGAGGAAGTCGTTGAGGGCCGCATCAAACCAGTCAGAAGACTGATGAACATATGCAGATCTATATCATGCCCTGCAAGCCACCTAACGATGCGTGCGGCAGGAATCACTAACTGATCCCCAATCCTTGTTCTATTCGCGAATGGTGCGTGGGAAGAATGATTCCCGATAAACCTCTGCATTAGGTCTAATTTCTCGAATTTTTCTCGTCGTGGTTATTCGCGAGATGGAGTGGGAGGAAGTACTACGTTGCTGACTCTTCCTGGAAAGTCTTCTCTCGAATTTTTTGCGGCAAAGTTCGTCTTGATGCACAATGCCTCTCTTATAAGTCTGGCTTTTTGACATCTCAGTAGTGCTATCGCGCCAACTACACTCCTGGAAATGGAAAAAAGAACACATTGACACCGGTGTGTCAGACCCACCATACTTGCTCCGGACACTGCGAGAGGGCTGTACAAGCAATGATCACACGCACGGCACAACGGACACACCAGGAACCGCGGTGTTGGCCGTCGAATGGCGCTAGCTGCGCAGCATTTGTGCACCGCCGCCGTCGGTGTCAGCCAGTTTGCCGTGGCATACGGAGCTCCATCGCAGTCTTTAACACTGGTAGCATGCCGCGACAGCGTGGACGTGAACCGTATGAGCAGTTGACGGACTTTGAGCGAGGGCGTATAGTGGGCATGCGGGAGGCCGGGTGGACGTACCGCCGAATTGCTCAACACGTGGGGCGTGAGGTCTCCACAGTACATCGATGTTGTCGCCAGTGGTCGGCGGAAGGTGCACGTGCCCGTCGACCTGGGACCGGACCGCAGCGACGCACGGATGCACGCCAAGACCGTAGGATCCTACGCAGTGCCGTAGGGGACCGCACCGCCACTTCCCAGCAAATTAGGGACACTGTTGCTCCTGGGGTATCGGCGAGGACCATTCGCAACCGTCTCCATGAAGCTGGGCTACGGTCCCGCACACCGTTAGGCCGTCTTCCGCTCACGCCCCAACATCGTGCAGCCCGCCTCCAGTGGTGTCGCGACAGGCGTGAATGGAGGGACGAATGGAGACGTGTCGTCTTCAGCGATGAGAGTCGCTTGTGCCTTGGTGCCAATGATGGTCGTATGCGTGTTTGGCGCCGTGCAGGTGAGCGCCACAATCAGGACTGCATACGACCGAGGCACACAGGGCCAACACCCGGCATCATGGTGTGGGGAGCGATCTCCTACACTGGCCGTACACCACTGGTGATCGTCGAGGGGACACTGAATAGTGCACGGTACATCCAAACCGTCATCGAACCCATCGTTCTACCATTCCTAGACCGGCAAGGGAACTTGCTGTTCCAACAGGACAATGCACGTCCGCATGTATCCCGTGCCACCCAACGTGCTCTAGAAGGTGTAAGTCAACTACCCTGGCCAGCAAGATCTCCGGATCTGTCCCCCATTGAGCATGTTTGGGACTGGATGAAGCGTCGTCTCACGCGGTCTGCACGTCCAGCACGAACGCTGGTCCAACTGAGGCGCCAGGTGGAAATGGCATGGCAAGCCGTTCCACAGGACTACATCCAGCATCTCTACGATCGTCTCCATGGGAGAATAGCAGCCTGCATTGCTGCGAAAGGTGGATATACACTGTACTAGTGCCGACATTGTGCATGCTCTGTTACCTGTGTCTATGTGCCTGTGGTTCTGTCAGTGTGATCATGTGATGTATCTGACCCCAGGAATGTGTCAATAAAGTTTCCCCTTCCTGGGACAATGAATTCATTGTGTTCTTATTTCAATCTCCAGGAGTGTAAACGATCCCGTGGCGAAACACGCCGCTTTCCATTGGATATTCGCTATCCCTTCTGTCAGTCCTACCTGCTAAGTGTCCCACATGGATGAACAATAATCAAGAATGAGTCCAAACTACCGCCTTTTAAACCACTGCCTTCATGGATGAGTTATATTTTCTTAAGGTTCTTCCTATGAATCTCAGTCTGGCATCGGCTTTTACTACTATTTGTATTATGTGGACATATCACTTCAGGACGCTCTTGACAGTACTCCTAGACATTTTACTGTAGCTACTGTTTACAACGATTTGTTATTCCTATGTATGCGCAAAATGTTACATTTATTTACTTTTAAGGTCAACTGCCAGAACCTGCACCAATCATCAATCCTCTGCAGGTCAGTCTTCAGATCGATGCTGTCTTCTGTCGCAGCTACTCTCTTACAGACAACGGCCTCACCTGCGAACAGTGTTTGAGAGGTTCCAACGCTACATTTTAAACAGTAACGGTCCTACCACACTTCCTTGGGCTACTCTGGAAATTACCATTAAATCGTCGACTTTGTTTCGTTAAGACGACATGTTGAGTTCTGTCTGCAAGGAAGTCCAGTAGTACATCGGGTGCGATAGTCAACAAGCTCGTATTTTTACCACTAAACGGCAGTGAGGGGCGGTGTCAAATGCATTCCTGAACTCAAGGAACATGGCGTCAACCTGAGTGCCGCTATTTACAGGAGGAGGAACAGGGCGAGCTGAGTTTCCACAAGATCGCTCTTTGCATGATGATCATGAGAGAAGAAAGGGAGTGAAACCCGGTGCCGTGACATAACCTGCTCCTCGAGAATAGCACCAAGGGGACAGCCAAGTTTAGCGTCCCCATCCGACGGATGGATCACCATCAACAGTGTCGCATGTGCTCACTTCATGAGACACTGTGGATATGTCTGGTATTTATACCAGGACATGTGCGCAAAGTCTCGCGATGAGGAACTTCGCGCCGCTACCTCTCCTCCCCATGTCGGCGAAATACTGGAAGTGGAAATTTTTCCACCGGCGGGATTCGAACCCCCAAGTCGAGCGCCACTGCACAAGCATGAGTTAGCGACCTTGTCCACGACCTCAGGAACTCAGTTCCGTTGACAAAATTTTATTTCCAAAGTTATTCAACGCTTGTCTTCTTGCTCTCCTTAAGCTCATTTTCGCCTCGTTCAGTTTTCGTGTGTCAGCAAGGTTTTGACTTCGCTTGAATCTGTAAAGAAGTTCTCTTTGTTTACGTATGCGGTTTTTTACACAGCCATTAAACCACGGTGGATCTTTCCCATCCCTTAAGACCTTACTCAGAACATACTTGTTAATGCATATTGCACGATACCTTTGAATTTTTCCCATTTCTGCTCTATGTCTTCCTCCTCAGCACTAAATATTTGATGCTGACTGCTTAGATACTCTGTAGTTTCTATCCTGTCACCCTCACTAAGCAAATATTGTTTCTTACCTGTAATATCATTCCCTGTAAAATCTATGGTCACACTCTACTGGCCATTGAAATTGCTACACCAAGAATAAATGCAGATTGTAAACGGGTATTCGTTGGAAAAAATATATTATACTAGAACTGACATGTGATTTCATTTTCACGCAATTTGGGTGCATAGATCCTGAGAAATCAGTACCCAGAACAACCACCTCTGGCCGTAATAACGGCCTTGATAAGCCTGGGCATTGAGTCAAACAGAGCTTGGATGGCGTGTACAGGTACAGCTGCCCATACAGCTTTAACACGATACCACACTACATCAAGAGTAGTGACTGGCGTATTGTGACGAGCCAGTTGCTCGGCCATCATTGACCAGACGTTTTCAATTGGCGAGAGATCTGGAGAATTTTCTGGCCAGGGCAGCAGTCGGACATTTTCTGTATACAGAAAGGCCCGTACAGGACCTGCAACATGCGGTCGTGCATTATCCCGCTGAAATGTAGGGTTTCGCAGGGATCAAATGAAGGGTAGAGCCACGGGTCGTAACACACCTGAAATGTAACGTCCACTGTTCAAAGTGCCGTCAATGCGAACAAGAGGTGACCAAGACGTGTAACCAATGGCAGTCCATACCATCACGTCGGGTGATACGCCAGTATGGCGATGACGAATACACGCTTCCAATGTGAGTTCACAGCGATGTCGCCAAACACGGATGCGACCATCATGATGCTGTAAATACAACCTGGATTCATCCGAAAAAAATCACGTTTGGCATTCGTGCACCCAGGTTCGTCGCTGAGTACACCATCGCAGGCGCTCCTGTCTGTGATGCAGCGTCAAGGGTACCCGCAGCCATGGTCTCCGAGCTGATAGGCCATGCTGCTGCAAACGTCGTCGAACTGTTCGTGCAGATGGTTGTTGTCTGGCAAACGTCCCCATCTGTTGAATCAGGGATCGAGACGTGGCTGCACGATCCGTTACAGCCATGCGGATAAGATGCTTGTCATCTCGACTGCTAGTGATACGAGGCCGTTGGGATCCAGCACGGCGTTCCGTAGTACCCTCCTGAACCCACCGATTCCATATTCTGCTAACAGTCATTGGATCTCGACAAACGCGAGCAGCAATGTCGCGATATGATAAACCGCAATCGCGATAGGCTACAATCCGACCTTTATCAAAGTCGGAAACGTGATGGTACGCATTTCTCCTCCTTACACGAGGCATCACAACATTTCACCAGGCAACGCCGGTCATCTGCTGCTTGTGTATGTGAAATCGGTTGGAAACTTTCCTCATGTCAGCACGTTGTAGGTGTCGCCACCGGCGCCAACCTTGTGTGAATGCTCTGAAAAGTTAATCATTTGCATATCACAGCATTTTCTTCCTGTCGGTTAAATTTCGCGTCTGTAGCACGTCATCTTCGTGGTGTATCAATTTTAATGGCCAGTAGTGTACTTACTATCATAGTCTCATGATCACTGATATCTACCTTTATGTTAACTGGTTTGATAAGTTATAGTCTCTTTGTCGCTAGGAGGTCTAAGATGTTACCTATACAAATTGCTTCTCTAATTATCTGATCGAAGTAATTTTTGATAAAGACATTCAGAATAACGTCACAAGGTCCTTTCTTTGGCACTAGTTTTCTATAGCATGACTCTCGCAATCTACTTCTGGCAAGTTTAAATGACCCACTATAATTTAAATGATCACGAAAATTACTAAGGATATTCTGCAAGTTCTCTCTGAAGCGCTCTGGCACTACAGCTTCTGACCCAAGCGGTCTGTAAAGTTATCCGATTACCATTTTGCACCATCCGTAGATGCTTACGTTCACCCAGATCAAATCACATTTGGAATCCGTGACAACGTCGCTATATATTATCGAATTTTTTACTGCAATAAATACACCGCCACCATCACGACTAAGTATCCTTACGGTAGACATTCCAGTCTGAACTTATGATTTCATTGCTATTCACTTGTGATTTCAACCAGCTTTCTGTTCCTAATGCTATATGTGCATTGTAACTTTCAAGCAATACTAATTCTCGGACCATTCTGTGGATGCTTCTTCAGTTTACTAATATAATATTAACCTTTTCTGTATCCGATCCGACGAGCATTCTCTGATATCATTGTGGCTGATATAACTTCGATTTTGGTCCCTCATCTCAAGGGAGATTCTCAAATGCAAAAAACCTCTATGAACACGCCACACATACGTCGAGGGGAAACCGACAGTTCCCCACCCGACAGCGGAGGTCGATAAATTCACATCTGATACCGCCACAGAGCTATCTGACCCTCTGGTTTAGGCCTTCTGCTCTGCTCCAAACCTGATTACTGAGATCAGCCCTGGGTACGGTGCTACAAATATTCAGCTTAGCCTGCAACCTGCATGAGATGCTAGTTTCTTTCTCCAAATAAACCATCCACCGAAAGAACCGAGGATGGTCT
Organism: Schistocerca cancellata; assembly: GCF_023864275.1. Taxonomy (NCBI): domain Eukaryota; kingdom Metazoa; phylum Arthropoda; class Insecta; order Orthoptera; family Acrididae; genus Schistocerca; species Schistocerca cancellata. The sequence continues at coordinate 172,351,624 of NC_064628.1, read as the reverse complement.
CAGAAACCAGGCGGCAGGCTTTATTAGTGCCGACACGGGAACAACGAGTTATACAGGTCTTGCTACGAACTTCTGACGTCACACTAGTCGTCTTGTGCGTCACTTTACGCGAACGCTCGGCTCCATGCAGGGCCCACGGGAAATCAGTATTTGATTGAAAAAATACCCACTATATGTCTTAACTTAATCGTGTGCTGTCGAGAGCTTCCATGCATTTAAACAAGCAGTCTCGTCTGAAATACTCACTCCCCACCAGACGGCTGCAGGCACTCGTAAGTCCTGCAGTGCCACGTGGTCTGAGGCACGTATCATGGCCTGTCTTTCTCGTGGGACTCGTGCCGACATTTGCTACTATTTGCATCCAGTTGCCCTCGATAGCCTCTGGCATAACAACCTCCATGTCACGGACTAGACCACCACGGAATTCTTTCCCATCCTGCATGATATTGTACTGTGGCATCCCGCTAGCCGCCTTACGCTGGGACTCCCAGTGACTAGCATATTAGCCCTCAGCACTTGTCCGGACTGGGAAGGAAAATCGGCCGCTAAACCAACGGCAGAGACATCCAGTGCTGGCTCGGTAGTGTTATCAACACTGGTAGCACTTAGTACCTGATTGGTTGGTTGGTTTGGGGAAGGAGACCAGACAGCGTGGTCATCGGTCTCATCGGATTAGGGAAGGATTGGGGAGGAAGTCGGCCGTGCCCTTTCAGAGGAACCATCCCGGCATTTGCCTGGAGTGATTTAGGGAAATCACGGAAAACCTAAATCATGATGGCCGGACGCGGGATTGAACCGTCGTCCTCCCGAATGCGAGTCCAGTGTCTAACCACTGCGCCACCCCACTCGGTCTTAGTACCTGATGCCACTGCGTACGTCGCTACCCTGTATCAGTGGTGATGTCTGTTGGGAATGTTCCGAACGCCATACGTAATGCTTCCGCTGATGTGGTTTTAAAACTTTTTTCTCATAAACAAAAATCTCAACTGCTTTTCTAGACTTTCTTTTTCGTTACGATCCGGAAGGAAGAACACTGGACACAACTGTGACTGGTGATGAGACAAGTTTTTCTGTAATAAGTGCGGAGACCTACATGGTGTGGCACCATGCAGCAGGATCTGAGAAATACACTCGAAGGAAAGGTATGGCCACTGTTTCCTCAGACACTGAACAGAAATTTTTGGTGGGTTTTGAGGAACGTGGGAGGAAGCTTAAATCTGAAGCTTGATTTCAGACGTTAAGAAACTAAAAAGTTCTCTTGACTTCTGATATTGTGTTATCTCACAATAATACACAGCCACAAATACACGTCAATGAGATGTCCGTAACTTGCTGCCACGATATTTCAGATCATAGTCTTCTGACCATCTTCGGGTGAAAGTGTTTACCCCGCGCCGAAATATCGTGGCAGCAAGTTATAGACATCCGGCGGTTCGTTCGAAATGTCATGAAACAATCTGTGTGGAATCAGGAAAGTTTTAAACCTACTGAAAAATCCTCCTGTCGAAGCACAATAACAGCGAATAAGCTCCTCTTTAAAAGACTATGACAGAAAAATGGGGAACAAGCTGCCTCAATCCTCATTTTGTCTTCTTCGTCAAAACTTTGGCTTGAGAACATATTCGCACTCCTTTAACACATAACACTCTAAATCCTTTTACCCAGTCTCTCTTTGTAGTGAAGCCTTTAACTCAGCATCTCTCTCTCTCACTGCCAGTCTATATATACCATTCTCTCACTGTTTCCTTTTTCTTCCATTAGTTTATACAGACACAGCACGTCACACAGTCTTATTGGTGTAAAAATTGCAACCGAAAACGTAGTTTGGTGACGCCAGAATCTTTGCGATAATCCCAGAACCCTTGCCATATGTTCACTGCGTTTGTTAAAACTACATTTACGCCTCTTACCGTACACAGGTGCAAATTTTACGTGCATAAGTACGGTAACTTTGAATCGCTGGATCGCGGTAATCTATTACTACATCGAAAAATGTTTCAACGTTCCAGGAGTTCATCATCTTAAGAACGTACGGTAAAAGTTACAAAAAAATGGTTCAAATGGCTCTGAGCACTATGGGACTTAACATCTGAGGTCATCAGGTCAACCTAACTAACCTAAGGACATCGCACACATCCATGCCCGAGGCAGGGTTCGAACCTGCGACCGTAGCGGTCGCGCTGTTCCAGACTGAAGCGCCTAGAACCTCTCGGCCACCACGTCCGGCGTAAAAGTTACAGAAAGGGCCATCGCCACAGTAGTACTTGTATTATCCAAACATCATGGTTTGTCGTTGTTTTCTCGAGAAAGTTCCATGAATAAATAGTGCTTTTATAAGCCGCCTAAGATCCATTCTAGATCACACCTAATGAAAAAGAACCAACCCGGTTTGTTCAGTTTGCTTCGACTGAAGGTGTACTTAAATTTAGACCCTGAACAGTAGGATAGTCACAGTATACCCAGTTTTTTCCAGTAGGTACGCAAATGGTCACTAGCCGAAGGGCTACCTGCAGTACCTGATCCATTATATCCGTGAACAATTGAACCGGAGTTCTGAACCCCTGAAAAACCACATTTTCGCGAGCATTTCTTTTGAATATAATGGTACCGTGTACTGTCGCACACGGACCGATTACATAATTACAATAATTGTTACGTCTGTTCATATGGGACTTGTTTCTTCCTTTTGAAGCATACTCGGATGAAAAGGTGGCTTGACTGGTTGTGGTCAATAGGGTAGAATTTGGCGTAAAGAGAATTTGTCATCTCTTTAAGGGATGTGATAATGCTTAAATCAGAATAGTAAGCATGTAGACAATAAATACAGTGATGTTGTTTTAAGTTTTTTCAGTAAATTTTCGTTATCAAGTATTTTATCAATTAAACAAAAAGTTTCTCAGGAGATACGTGACCATCTTTAACGCTAAAAGGTACTATACTTATCTTTGTCGTCAATATAATTATTTTCCATTAATTATCATCTCATGACACGTTTCACGAAAACGTCGTCATCTGAGCTGTTAAAATCGATAATTTTACGATTTTCATATTATGCCTAAATTCTTGAGGCTATCAAAATCCAACCTTGCTTCAGTTTCAGAGTTACGTGTAGCTTACCCAATAACTCACTGGATGAAGCCTTTTGTAATCCTAGGATTACGAGAAAGTACTGCCATAGGCATTACAGATAATTGGATGTACTACTTCTGAATGTGTGTTCAGGCTAACAATGAAACGTAACAGTGACTTACAGACAAGCCAAATGCAAGTACAAAATGGAGCCCAAAACGTTGCACCACCACCGTTAAGTATCGGATGAATTGGGCATTCATCTTGCACTCGAAAGGATTGGTGTTCGAATATTCACTTGTGGTGGTCCCAATTTAGGTTCGTGTGGTGCCTCTGAAATCAGTTAAGAATGATGCCTAAATGAATCGTTCAACAAGACCATGTTGGGTACCCTTCCCGAAGAATCGTTAATTCATCTCTATATCGAGGAGCGGCAGATGGAAGATGGAAACCTTCCGCAATGAAGATGTAATTAATGAGCTAGACATAGTGAACAGACGAGCACAAACCAACTGTAAACCTTCCACATTGTCTTTCGTAGGTCAGTAAGAATGGCTGACTGAGATAAAACTTTGAAATCCTCTATTTTAAAGAAACAGCGATAGTACAGGGTGTTTTTCATATGCCTCCAGGGCGAAATATAGCCAGGTGGACAACAGTGTAAGGAAAACAATGATCTTCACGTTTGAGATCGGCCTGCTGTCAGATGGAATTTGACATGATATACTGAATCAAAACGTGCAGAAGTTGTCATTTGCGTAACGTTATATTTGCAGAAAAACATCAAGAAATAGAATTTCAGATAAATGATCCCTTTAAGGAAATTACTGCACACAGTACAGTGAGCCAAGTTCAAAAAGAGCATTAGTAATCGCACAGAAAGCATTAGCCTTCAGGGTGCCCTCGTTTTCTACTCGCGATGAAATCACACCCACTATCCGCGTCCTAGGAGCAGACGCAGCAGCCTCTACGCAAGTCGTCAGGCGCTGATGCCGCATCCCACGGCTAATCTGGATCTACGAAAATTCACTATTTACGTACTAACAGTCAGTCTGCTGATATTTCTCGCTAGGACTGCGCTACAGATGTCTCACAGGCACAGAGGACACTTCTCCTTTCCATCCGCTCTCGTCATTCTGATAGCGGACATCTCTTGGCACGACCAGCGCAATCTGTTTTCTTTACGCGAAGCATCAGGTCAGAACTGCAAATTAACGGGAACGTCATGGAAGATCTACCCACAAGCTACTCATCTGCATGTAAAATCATGTTTTCAACGAGTTAGTGAATGTTTCAAATGAAGACGAAACGGTGTGATGCAGTGATTAGGGAATTGAGAGAATTGACTAGAATGTTTCAAAGAATAAATAATGAAAGACTCCTGCTAACTTTACAATAAAGTTATCACACATTAAAAACAAAGGGAGATAAGGAAACTGCTACAAAATGACCAAGTGAATATGATTATTTGATTAGCTAACAGACAAAAATTTGCAATATATAATAACAAATCTTACTTCTCTCCTCCGTAAGGTCTATAAAAATGTACGGATACACAGACACACACACACACACACACACACACACACACACACACACGCACACACACAGAGAGAGAGAGAGAGACGTCAGACGAAAAACAAGTGAAAGCAAAACCCGACAGACTTGGCAACTCCAAAGCAAACGACCCCTAGATTCTGAAAATGGCACCAACAAACTAGAAACTGCATTGATGCATGTTCACAAGGAACATTGCATCGCAATTTGGAATAACGTAGGCACTCCAATATTGTGTTGATCCATCGACACCGGGCAAGTGGCTTTCAAGTAAAATGTCTCCCCTGCACAGTAATACACATATGGATGTACGAGTACAGGTTGTACATAGTTTGGATTCGGCCGTAAGTCGTCCTCGAGTAGCCTGATGGTTTAGGCGAACGCTCTCGACAAGCGAGAAATCGGGGCCCAAGTCCACGTCCGGAACAAATTTTCACTGTCTTCATTTCACTATATTCCATTATACAGCTGATGGCTATCGATATTCGAAATTGCCAATGCATTTCATGTAATTCATAACGTGTGCAGTCGCCGCAGTACTTGTTCCTTCAAAAGGAACAGTGCATCGTTATTTGGAATAACACAGGCACCACAATATCGTACACTGCTGGCCACCGTAAATGCAACACCAAGAAAGACAAGAGGTAGCACAACAAAATTTATTTTGTAGATAACATGTTGACCAAGTATCAAATGATTACGTTTACAGACGTCTGTGACATGTGGTTCCTGCCAGAATCAGTAGCCACAGTAGCTGCCATTGTTGGAGATCACCGCTGCCACACATCTCGGCATTGAGTCAGAGAGACGTTGGATGTGTTCCTGGGGTACAGCAGCCCAAGCAGCTTCCACACGCTGCCAAAGATCATCTGGTGTGGCAGCTGGGGATGTAATCTGGGTCACTCGTTGAGCAACGATGGACCACATGTTTTCTATCGGCGAAAGATCCGGAGAGCGAGCCGGCCAGGGAAGCAATTCAATCTGGTTATTGACGAAGAACGTTTGGACAATGCGTGTCACGTGTGGTCGCGCATTATCCTGTTGAAATATGGCTGTGGCCGAGCCCTGAAGGTAAGGAAGGACAACTGGCTCCAGCACCTCGGATATGTAGCGCCGGCTATTTAAAGTACCGGCAATGCGTACTAGAGGCGTGCGAGAGTAATATCCAATACCGCCCCATACCATAATACCCGGTGCAAGACCAGTGTGGCGGTGCATAATGCAGCTGTCCAGCATCCTCTCTCCACGGTGTCTCCACACTCGAATCCGACCATCGTGATGCTGCAGACAGAAGCGTGCTTCGTCAGTAACGACAACGTCATTCCACTCTGCCGTCCACATCCATCTGTCATCACACCATTGGCGACGGTGACGTCTGTGGTTCTGCGTCAATGGTAGACGAAGCAATGGACGTCTTGCGGACAGACCACTCTGCTGTAAACGGCGTCGAATGGTACGCGCAGGCACTGGATGATGCGTTACAGACGCAATGTGCTGTGCTATGGTTCTGGATGTCACTGAGGTTTCCGTCACTGCCATGCGCACAATTTGCCTATCAGCACGTGCAGTGGTGCAGCGAGGTGAATGCGATCGACCACGTCGGTCCGTCGTACCCTCCTGCATCCAACGGTCACATATCCGCATTACAGTTGTTTGGTTTCGGCCAACACGACTAGCGATTTCTCTGTATGATAATCCACAATCTCGGTAAGCCACTATCCTTCCTCTGTCGAACTCGGATATTTGATCAAAAGATGTTCGCTGTTTTCTACGAGGCATAACTGATCGTCTTGTGAAACAACCACAAGGTAAACACACGTGCCTAACGTACACTCGTCGAAATCGCCAAGCCTTAAATGGCACTATGAGGTGGCGCCACAGGCGCGCGTGATGTGCGTCTGCGCTGAAATTCTAATCAGTTGTATATCTCATCGCTGCAAACTCATGGTGTAAATTTCACTTGATTCGGATGCTTCCTTCAGAGTGTTGCATTTACGGTGGCCAGCAGTGTATTATAGGAAGTGAGAGCTGGTTGCAATAGCAAAATTTTCGACAACACTTGGAACACATATCGGAAAGAAAGATTACACTCTCACGAGGATAGTGTTTATTGAGACAAGAAAAGTATTAGATTTAGCGAGTACCAAAATGAGTCCGATCGCGATCTAATATCGACAAGACTATCTGGTGGTCGACGAATTTAAGTAATCGAATTTTTATACCAACAACCAGATTCAAGCACACCGGTCGCAGAGTTTTTCGAAGATGGCCAACGTCTTATAATGTAATACTGAAAATTTAATCCAATAACTGCTACGAATAACTAGTCCGACAGTCCACACGCGAAAGAAATATTTTAGACCTTCTTTTTACAAACAGACCCGATCTGTTTGCGGATGTCGATATTGAGAAGAGGAATTAGCGACCGTGGCGATGTTACAATAACAATTATTGCGGATGGCAAAAAGTCATCAAGAGATCTAGGGAGTAGCTGTGGTCGTTCCAAAAGTTAGAGTCCTTATTAATTTATCTAAAGGATGAAATGATAATATTTAGTTCAAATCTGGTAAACGCAGACGAATTGCGATGAAATCGAAAGACATTATGAACCACGATATGGATAGGTACGTTACAACTAACAGGATGAGAGGCGGCAAAGACCCGGTGTGGTTTAATGATACGTTTCGGCGCTGTTTGGAAATGAGAGATCACAGTCTCACTATAAGAGATATTGCAGGGAAACTAACGAGAAAAGTTACACAATGTTCGTGCACAAGAGAGAAGCATGAGACCTACAATACTTTTTACAGTCAGTTCCCGGAGAAAGGTTCATCACAAAGTCCTAGAAAGTTCCGGTAAGACGTAAAGCCAATGAATGGGTGCAGACTTTATATTCAGTATCTCGTGGATCCATCTGGTGTTTTAAATCGAAGGCAGCAAAGACAGACCAGGAATAATAAATACGGTATGTAGAAAAGTACTTACGCATGAGGATGCGACCGTCCAATGTTCGCCAGCTGTAAAGATTCAAAAGTGAGAAATACTGATACTAGCATCTCCGATATTGAAAAACAGTTGCGACTAGGTGAAGCGAAGAGTCAGATTCTACATTTAATACGCCTCGGAATTAGCTCATATATGCGAGAACTGCTTGCGTTGCAAATGCTGTCAGATGAGAAGACTGCAAATACTTATGTTTTCTCTAACGGCAAGATACTGGATGCAGAATTAATACCTATAATGCTGCTGATTTCTGTAAGATGCAGCGTACTAGAGAATATTTGATGCTAAAATATTATGACAGTCCTGCGGGAAAACAATCGTGTCTCAGAAAATCAGTGCAGATCCAGGAGAAGCTCAGCTTTCTTTTTTCTGGCACAACATCTTGCGAAAAATAGCTGCAGATACTCAGGGAGATTACATCGTCTTAGATTTCTGGAAGGCGTTCGTCTGACTAACAGATCGCAGCACGTAACAACACATTCCGATGACAAAAGTCATGGGAAAACGATATGTACATGCACAGAAGGTGGTAATATCTCCTACGCAAGGTATAAAAGGGCAGCGAACTGGCGAAGCTGTCATTTGTACCTGAGTGATTCATGTGAAAAGAGTTCCGGTTTCATTATAGCCGCACGAGGGAAAGTAACACTTCTTGAACGAGAAACGGTAATTGGAGCTAAACGCATGGAACACTCCATTTCGGAAATCGTTGGGGAATTCAGGATTCCGTGATACACAGTGTCACGAATGTGACACGAATGCCACATTTCAGGCATCACCTCTCATGAGAACAACGCAGCGGCCGACGGCCTTCACTTAACGACCGAGAGCAGAAGCGTCTGCATGGAGTTGTCAATGATAACAGACAAGCAACACTGCTTGAAATAACCGCAGAAATCAATGTGGGAGTTACGACGGACGTATCGGTTAGGATAGTGCGGCGAAATTATTTTAACGTTAATGGCCTATGAAAGCAGACAACCCAGTAGCTTTGCTAACAGCACGGCATCGTCTGCAGCACCACTCATGCGCTTACGACCATATCGGCTGGACCCTAGACTACTCGAAAACCATGGTCTGGTCAGGTAAGTCCCTATTTCAGATAATAAGAGCTGATGGCAGGGTTCGAGTGTGGCGCCTACCCCACGAAGCCGTGGACCCAAGCTGTCGAGGAGGCACTGTGCAACCGGCGGTGGCTCCATAACGGTGTTGGTGGAAATTGTTATGTTCGGCTACGTGGAGATCATTTGCTGCCCTTCGTGGACTTCATGTTCCCAAACAATGATGGATTTTTTATGGGTGGAAATGGGTATCAGTGGGCCACAATTGTTCGCGACAGGTTTGAAGAACATTCTGGACATTTCGAGCGAATGACTTGGACACCCAGATCGCCCGACATGAATTCCATTGAACATTTATGGGACATAATCGAGAGGTCAGTTCGTGCGGTTATGGACGGCTATAGAGCCTGCATGGCTCAATATTTCTGAAGCGGACTTACAGTGGTTTGTTGAGTCCATATCACGTCGAGCTGCTGCACAACACCGGGCAAAAGGAGGTCTGACACGATATTAGGAGGAATCCTAATAATACTTTCGTCATCTCAGTGTAATGTTTTCATCATAAATAAATTACCTACCAGAGAAGGTAAGCAGCGGTATGAGCCTATTCCGTGATGAGGCTGTTGTTTGCAGGTAATTTACCGTCGCTTGACGATACTAAGTAGTGTAGAAGAACTGGGATAACACTTCTACTTGCGCAGTGATCGGCAGCTCTCTTTAATCCTGTACTGCATGGTGTTGCCATTTGCAACAAACCTTGAATTTAGAAGTAATGTTAAGAAAAATCTATCAAGTGCATGACACTGTCGTGTGGAAACGCACAGAGGCTGGCTGCATGGAGATAGTCTGTGTTAATTGTCGTTATGTTGGCAGGACAGTGAAAAATCGATCATTCATACTGAAGGGCTATTGTACGGAACGTACACGGAAGTGGATGGAACAGTGAATTAATTCTACCACTTAGATCACAACTAAGGAAATAAGAAATTATGTTTATGCAGTATGTAAAAAGAAGCTTCGAGGAAGAGCAGATTATGTTTTCATTTTTCTGGCACTCAACCATAAATAATCAACCAATGGCTTCGGTTGGTTGCCAAATGGAAACACTATGATTTTGTTGCCGTAAACGTGGGCAGGTTCAATATAATCGTGTTTGTTGGTATAACATATATTACTGCTTCGTTTTTATAAGGGTACAGACATTCTGCTGCAATTAGGAACATTTCTGGAGAAATTGATGACACCGAATGGATGACACTGACAGCAAAAGTATTTGCAGATAACTAAGAGGGAAGTCGGGTGAAGACGGGTAATACATAGTATGTACAAGAGCCAAGATGGCATAATAAGAGTAGGAGACCAAGAACGAAGTTCTCGGATTAAAAAGTGTAAGAAAGAGATGCAGTATTTCTCCCGTATTGTACAGTCTCTGCAAAGAACCAACAATCACGGGAATAAAAAGAAAGTTACAAGAGTTGGATTAAAATCGTGGGTGAAACGATATCAAATGATAATATTGGCTGATGACGTTGTTATCTCAATAAAAGTGAAAAAGAATTACAGGATGTGTTGAATGGAATGAACGGTCTAATGAGTATGAAATATGTAAAGAGAGTAAATTGAAGAAAGACGAAAGTAACGAGAGGTAGCAAAAATGATAACAGAGAGAAACTTAACGTCAGGTTTGATCGTCACGCAGTAGATGAAGTTAAGGAATTGTGCTACCCAGGCAGCAAAACAACCTTATGATGGATGGAGCAAGGAGAACATAAAAAAAAAAACAGATCAGCGCTGGCAAATAGGGCATTCTTGGCCAAGAGAAATCTGGCAGTACCAAACATAGACCTTAAACTTAGGAAAACTGTCTGAGAATGTACGTTTGGAGCACAGCATTGTGTGGTAGTGAAGCGTGGACTGTCGGAAAACCGGAACAGAAGAGAATCTAAGCATTTGGGATGTGGTGCTGTAGAACAACGTTGAAAATTAGGTGGACTGAGAAGGAAAAATGAGGTTCTCCCCAGACTCGGTGTGGAAAAGGAAAATACGGAAAACACTGACAAGAAAAAGGGACAGGGTGATAGAACATCTATTAAGAGATCAGGGAATATTATCTGTATTACTAGAGGCAAATGTAGAGGGTAAAACATGCAGAGGAAGACAGAGATTGGAATAATTACGACAAATCATTGAAGACGTAGGTGGCAATTGCTGCTATGAGATGAAAAGATTGGCGCAGGAGAAAATTTCGTGGAGGGCAGCATCAAACCATTCAGAATACAGACTATATCAAATAGTGGAAATTCCAGTACAATTGTCTCTGAGACTGATGATTGTAGTGAAGAACAAGAGGGGCTTACAGGAAGAACGAGATGAAAAGAATTTGTTACATCAAATTATCATTTTGCCACAGAACAAAGAAAAGCTCAAAGACAAATAAAAAGCCTGAACTTCCATGTAATTGGAAGAAAGCTCGAAAAGAACATCCGTGCCAAAACTTATTAGTATAGTTGATACACCTTCTCATATAGACCTACACCATCCAAAAGATTATTTTCATAAGTCTCTTTGAATATTGGGCATTATTAAAAAGGTAGGCAACAGGTTATAGGTAAAAAAAACCTTGAAGAATAGATGTTCAAAAGGCGTCACTGAATAAAACAATACAATCAAAAATTAAAATACAAAGGGGTAGGCCTAAAATTGTTCCACTATCTGATGTCAATTGCTTAGCATACATCTTTGAAATTTATGCTGTCAGGAGTAACCAAAATGAACATCTTCCTGACATAGATGCCAGTGGAAATGCGCTAAGACTTGCTACAATTATACCACAGCAGATAACATGTGAAATGTTTTTGACAACTGGTTCCGTAGATTAGGTTTGTAAACGGAACTAACAGAAACGGGAAATACTGTTCGATCTAACCGTGTAACGGGAAATATGTTTGACTGTGCCAGTGAAATGAAGAGGTGCAGGGGTTGTAAAGGATAAAAGACTATGTTCCTTGAGATATATACATTATTCTGTTCTAAAGTGGAGTGAGAACAGATTTCTGACATTATTCATAAATTTTGTAGGAGCATACCCAGTGACTGAAGTTGGTAGTTATCACAATAGGTTGTAGAGATCAGCGAAGGTAACTAACCTCAGGGCGACTATGCAGTATAATCAATTCCTGGAATGTGTAGATCCTATGGATCCATGTTAGCTTTGTGCAGGACCCAAGTACATTAATTTTTTTTTTTTTTTTTTTTTTTTTTACAGAAGAGATATATTGTCAAATGGAGTTCATCTGTAAAACACACTTGCCTTAGCCGAGTGCAAGATGGTCATAGGTAGAGGTATGCTGTTCCAGGGAAAAGTGATGGTAGAAAGCAGGCAAGCCCAAAATGTAGTTTTATTGAGAGATCTTCTGCCATAAAAAGGAGAAAGGTGCCGGTATTGTACTGCCTTAAAAGGGATGTGACAGGGTCGCATAAGACTTTTGCCTATTGTGGACACGAAAGAATGATGCGAGGTTCCATGATGCCATCAAATAATAGAGTGAAGTGTGAATGCAAAGTGCGTTCATCTTTCACTGCGAATTACAACGTGAATCATAGAATGTGGTATCAAGAGTATCACTATAAAATTTATGGGAGATTGTAAATAAAATGGAAAAACAAAAATTATTTTTAGATAAAACTTTTCCCTCGTTTATTTAGAAGTACATGAGTGTTTTTGATATAACATTTTATATATATTAATAAATAAAAATACTGTGAGTCTTTTGGAAGGTACATTATATTACCATATACATCGTTCTGCCATATGGCAACAAATGTAAAATAATGGAAAATAAAATTACATCAAAACTTCTATTTTTTAGCTAGTACAACTGATCTGCGTAGAAGACTATACCCCACGATATTCTTTCATTGATATTGGTTTCTCAAAAAACAAAGTCATTCTACAGACGGATAGATGTAGATAAATGAAAAATAATAAATACAACGAAGTAACTAACCCGATAATATCTAACTACAAGATTATTGGTGAACATATTATGCACGTTACATCCACTAAGTATTTTGAGCTAATACTAAGAGGAGATATGAAACAGGATCACCACATAAAATCACCATTAGAGAAAGAGAATTCAAGACCTAGAACTGCTGGAACGGACGCTGGATGATGCAAAGCACCTGTAAAGCAATTGGATAAAAGTCGTTAGTGTGTCCATTTTTGGACCTTTTCTCAATGTTTGAGCTTCTCTTCAAGTGAACTTGACAAAAGACATTGAGTGAATTTAGAGAAATATCGCTACTGATTGTAAATGGTCCGAAACTCCCATACGAAAGTTTAAAGGTAATTCTCGGAAATTTAAATGGGAATCCTTGGATGAAACACGAGGTAGCTCTCGCGGAACCCCGTTGGCCATATTTAGAGGATCCATATTTGAAGATGACTGTGCGACTAACATGCCTCTGCAATCGTATATCTCGCTTTTGAGTAATGAGAATGAGATGAGAGAGTTTGGGAAACGTACGAAGGCTTATAGACAGTCATTTCTCCCTCGCTCAATACGTGAAAGGAACAGGAAGGAAAATCGATACCACTGGTACCATGTACTCTCCACCATGCACTGCACACTGGCTTGTGGAGTACGTATTTAGATGTGGATGTGGGTGTAGAAGGTCGTAATGCTCTACATCATTTATTCATATGTTCCAGTTCAGGTCATATATTGCTGCGTTTGAAAGATTTATTTATGGATATTAACGCGTAATCTGATGTAATCCCTTGCCATTGAGCACTGAAACTGCGTATTACACACTTTTATTATAAAATTATAGTTTTTGGCAGCCAGAAACCGCTAACATATTAACAAAGACAAAGACAAGGCTGGAATTTTTCAATAGAGAGAACTGCTAAACCTGATTTACAGACTTTATAAGGCTATACGCCACCATAGTTCTTAATTTCTACTAGTACTTCTTGTCGTTCTTCGTGATTCTTAAATATTAATGTTATCCGATTAATTGTTATTGCTAAAGATGACCCTAATGTACCATTTAGCCTAAGTGATGAAAAAGGAAACTGGTACATCTATGTCGTAGATCACCTTATATATTTTCGGTACAAATAGTTGACATAAATGGGTGACTGAAATAAAAGTGGTAGTATTTGAAAGTAATTTTACCAAATAGGTAGGAAAGAATTTCTTTATTAATTAAATATTAGCTCATTTTGCATTGTTGAAGGATAGTCCTGATGCTCAATATTTGTACCCTGAACGTTAAAGCAACAAGTACAATAACCAAGAAATATACACTCCTGGAAATTGAAATAAGAACACCGTGAATTCATTGTCCCAGGAAGGGGAAACTTTATTGACACATTCCTGGGGTCAGATACATCACATGATCACACTGACAGAACCACAGGCACATAGACACCGGCAACAGAGCATGCACAATGTCGGCACTAGTACAGTGTATATCCACCTTTCGCAGCAATGCAGGCTGCTATCCTCCCATGGAGACGATCGTAGAGATGCTGGATGTAGCCCTGTGGAACGGCTTGCCATGCCATTTCCACCAGGCGCCTCAGTTGGACCAGCGTTCGTGCTGGACGTGCAGACCGCGTGAGACGACGCTTCATCCAGTCCCAAACATGCTCAATGGGGGACAGATCCGGAGATCTTGCTGGCCAGGGTAGTTGACTTACACCTTCTAGAGCACGTTGGGTGGCACGGGATACATGCGGACGTGCATTGTCCTGTTGGAACAGCAAGTCCCTTGCCGGTCTAGGAATGGTAGAACGATGGCTTCGATGACGGTTTGGATGTACCGTGCACTATTCAGTGTCCCCTCGACGATCACCAGTGGTGTACGGCCAGTGTAGGAGATCGCTCCCCACACCATGATGCCGGGTGTTGGCCCTGTGTGCCTCGGTCGTATGCAGTCCTGATTGTGGCGCTCACCTGCACGGCGCCAAACACGCATACGACCATCATTGGCACCAAGCCAGAAGCGACTCTCATCGCTGAAGACGACACGTCTCCATTCGTCCCTCCATTCACGCCTGTCGCGACACCACTGGAGGCGGGCTGCACGATGTTGGGGCGTGAGCGGAAGACGGCCTAACGGTGTGCGGGACCGTAGCCCAGCTTCATGGAGACGGTTGCGAATGGTCCTCGCCGATACCCCAGGAGCAACAGTGTCCCTAATTTGCTGGGAAGTGGCGGTGCGGTCCACTACGGCACTGCGTAGGATCCTACGGTCTTGGCGTGCATCCGTGCGTCGCTGCGGTCCGGTCCCAGGTCGACGCGCACGTGCACCTTCCGCCGACCACTGGCGACAACATCGATGTACTGTGGAGACCTCACGCCCCACGTGTTGAGCAATTCGGCGGTACGTCCACCCGGCCTCCCGCATGCCCACTATACGCCCTCGCTCAAAGTCCGTCAACTGCACATACGGTTCACGTCCACGCTGTCGCGGCATGCTACCAGTGTTAAAGACTGCGATGGAGCTCCGTATGCCACGGCAAACTGGCTGACACTGACGGCGGCGGTGCACAAATGCTGTGCAGCTAGCGCCATTCGACGGCCAACACCGCGGTTCCTGGTGTGTCCGCTGTGCCGTGCGTGTGATGATTGCTTGTACAGCCCTCTCGCAGTGTCCGGAGCAAGTATGGTGGGTCTGACACACCGGTGTCAATGTGTTCTTTTTTCCATTTCCAGGAGTGTATTTAGGTTATGTAGTGGATAGAGTGCAAAAACCAGCGCCCGATAGATCATTGGCATACGTTACAAGGATTAATTATTTCAGTAATGTTTTGAGACAGGTGCCCACGTTACGAATTTGGTTATTAGCTATGAAATATATCACAGCGCATCGTCCAAAATTGCCTAACTACACCAAAATGGTTTAAATGGCTCTGAGCACTATGGGACTTAACATCTGAGGTCATCAGTCCCCTAGATCTTAGAATTACTTAAACCTAACTAACCTAACGACATCACACACATCCATTCCCGAGGCAGGATTCGAATCTGCGACCGTAGCAGTCGCGCGGTTCCGGACTGAAGCGCCTAGAACTGCTCGGCCACCGCGGCCGGCTAACTGCACCACTCGACCGGGAACACACTGAACGAGTTGACACAGAAGTTCCTCTTCACGATAGTTCGTGCCTAGAACGCAAAAAAATTTCGAACTTGATTTTCGGTTCCAAGAAAAGTGTCGGGATACTCTTAAAAATGAAATGATTAAAACGCAGTAGAAAGGAACGGTTGCAGGTAAAGGTCTGGATAATGCGACCACTGTGCCTTTAAATATGACTCTGTAAGATCAGCACGTGTACTAAGCAATAGAGGCAGTGCCGATAGACAGCGTGAGGCAACGATGGCTGCAGGCATACGCCACTGCGTGCCAGCACGGCGAGCGTTTTCATGCCGTATTACATCGTTTATTTTACCTGTGGTAGTGCTGACAACTTTTGGTAGATAGTCTATTGTAGTAAAAGAAGGTGGCATTTTCTGCTTGAACTATGATTCAGCACGAACAGAGAGTACAAGTTTCGAGATGCTCTCATTTCAATATGTAAGCTACACTCCTGGAAATGGAAAAAAGAACACATTGACACCGGTGTGTCAGACCCACCATACTTGCTCCGGACACTGCGAGAGGGCTGTACAAGCAATGATCACACGCACGGCACAGCGGACACACCAGGAACCGCGGTGTTGGCCGTCGAATGGCGCTAGCTGCGCAGCATTTGTGCACCGCCGCCGTCAGTGTCAGCCAGTTTGCCGTGGCATACGGAGCTCCATCGCAGTCTTTAACACTGGTAGCATGCCGCGACAGCGTGGACGTGAACCGTATGTGCAGTTGACGGACTTTGAGCGAGGGCGTATAGTGGGCATGCGGGAGGCCGGGTGGACGTACCGCCGAATTGCTCAACACGTGGGGCGTGAGGTCTCCACAGTACATCGATGTTGTCGCCAGTGGTCGGCGGAAGGTGCACGTGCGCGTCGACCTGGGACCGGACCGCAGCGACGCACGGATGCACGCCAAGACCGTAGGATCCTACGCAGTGCCGTAGGGGACCGCACCGCCACTTTCCAGCAAATTAGGGACGCTGTTGCTCCTGGGGTATCGGCGAGGACCATTCGCAACCGTCTCCATGAAGCTGGGCTACGGTCCCGCACACCGTTAGGCCGTCTTCCGCTCACGCCCCAACATCGTGCAGCCCGCCTCTAGTGGTGTCGCGACAGGCGTGAATGGAGGGACGAATGGAGACGTGTCGTCTTCAGCGATGAGAGTCGCTTCTGCCTTGGTGCCAATGATGGTCGTATGCGTGTTTGGCGCCGTGCAGGTGAGCGCCACAATCAGGACTGCATACGACCGAGGCACACAGGGCCAACACCCGGCATCATGGTGTGGGGAGCGATCTCCTACACTGGCCGTACACCACTGGTGATCGTCGAGGGGACACTGAATAGTGCACGGTACATCGAAACCGTCATCGAATCCATCGTTCTACCATTCCTAGACCGGCAAGGGAACTTGCTGTTCCAACAGGACAATGCACGTCCGCATGTATCCCGTGCCACCCAACGTGCTCTAGAAGGTGTAAGTCAACTACCCTGGCCAGCAAGATCTCCGGATCTGTTCCCCATTGAGCATGTTTGGGACTGGATGAAGCGTCGTATCACGCGGTCTGCACGTCCAGCACGAACGCTGGTCCAACTGAGGCGCCAGGTGGATATGGCATGGCAAGCCGTTCCACAGGACTACATCCAGCATCTCTACGATCGTCTCCATGGGAGAATAGCAGCCTGCATTGCTGCGAAAGGTGGATATACACTGTACTAGTGCCGACATTGTGCATGCTCTGTTGCCTGTGTCTATGTGCCTGTGGTTCTGTCAGTGTGATCATGTGATGTATCTGACCCCAGGAATGTGTCAATAAAGTTTCCCCTTCCTGGGACAATGAATTCACGGTGTTCTTATTTCAATTTCCAGGAGTGTATGTTAGACGTATAAAATGCCGCCTTCTCTTACCATATTTGGGAATGATAACCCTAAGGTTTTATTTATCTCTAGAAAACATCACTTTCCTGTTTGAAGACACACTTGACAGACGACCTGTCTACAAGATATAGCGCCAATATCAGTAGACCAGCAGTAGCACAGAGGAGAGACTGAAGGGAGCCGAGGACTGATTCACGAGGCAGCGTCTAAAGGAGTGCTCAGTCAGAAGGTCCTTTCACAGGGGGCAATAGCCGAGCCTGCTCCTCACCGAACGTCAATTATTCATGACTGCCCAGTACTGAGAGCTGAAAACAAGTCGCAATGTACTACCAGCTCTAAGGAGCTACTAATGAAAGCAAAATTTGTTAACAACCTAAGAAAAATTCATAATGTATGATCTCGACAAAAGTCGTGTGATAAATTCTACACTATTGGGAACTGAAAGAATTATAAACGTGGAACAAACAATAATGCTTACTTAACTGACTAGTTTCAGGACTTATTTAGATAACAATATTCGCTGTGTTTCTTGCTTTACCTGTGCGTCTTTTTTTAATAGTAAAATAATCAAAATAAACTTAATCTTTATCTATACCGAGTGTTTCATTGTTTAATTTTGTTAAAAACGCAATTTACACAACACCAAATTATATTCTTATTTGTGCCCCGTGTACACGTTTTCTTTGTAGATGCACTGTAAAACTTACATTACTTACCGCTTTAAGATATTGGGTCGTTTTCGTTGGGGAAGAACCTTATGAATAATATGATACACTTATTCAACATTCGTAGTGTGTAATGAAAACAAAGCGAATATTAAAACAGAAATTAAGAAAACTCAACAATACTATACTAAAATCAAGTGCGGTGAGAATAGATTGAATCTTTAACTTTAGTTATCCTGTAGTCCTCATTTGCGTGATTATTATATTGATAACTTCCAGGTTACGTCCGTTTATGTGCAACAGATTAAAACCAAATTTATCACCCCATACACGTTTTGCCTTTATTCATTGAAAAGCACCATTAGTGCCTGACATACACTCTAAGACAAAAGAAAAGCGATGCACCACGAAGGAATTATACAAATGGGAGAAAAACAGGTAGATGTGATGTACATGTAAAGACAAACAAATGATTTGAGCTTGAGATTAATTTGGATGATTTATTCAAGGGAAAGATCACAAATTGAGCAGACTCTGCCCCTTCTGCAAACAGTTATTCGGTTTGGTGTTGACTGATAGATTTGTTGAGTGTCCTCCTGAGACGTATTGTGCCAAATTCTGTCCTACTGGCGCATTAGATAGCCAAAACCCCGAGCTGGTCGGAGGGGCCTGCCAGTAACGCTCCAACCGCTCTCAACTGCGATGAGATCCGGCGACCTTACTGGCCAACGTAGGCTTTGGGAATCACGAAGACAAGCAATAGAAGCTTTCGCCATATCTGTCCGGGCATTATCGCGCTGCAATGTAATCCCAGGATGGCTTGCCATGAAGGGCAACAAAACAGGGCGCAAAGTATCGTTGATGTAACGTCGTGCTGTGAGGAGTCCCGCTATGAAAAGAAATGGCACCCCAGATTATCACTCCAGGTTTTTCGTGCTGCATGGCCAGTTATAGTAACGTTGGTACCCCTTTGCTTTCCAGGGAGTCTCCAAACACGTCCTCATTAGTGATCGGTGCTCAGTTGGAAGCGAAATTCATCACTGAAGACAATTACACTCCAGTCAACGAGAGTACAGGCCAATGACTAGTCTAGAGACGCGCCAGATAGTGGTAGCATACCAACCTGGCATTTGCCCGCCTTACGACGTGACAACCAAAAGTGATGGTCATACCTTTTCATAGCCGGACAACTTCTGTTGTCATCCGTTGCACTCTTACAGCATGTGGCAAAGCCAGCGAGTGTGCCCAGTTCACTGCTAGGAGCGCCACGTCACCACCACGCGTCTGTGCGTAGCACAGAAGTATTGCACCGTAATTTAAGAATGGAATTAAAAGTTAAAGTTGCTTTTCTAAACTTTCCTAGCATGTGCTTTAGTATATTAATTTGCAACCTGTCAAATCTCAGATTGATCAGTTCAATATTTTCCCCTAAATACATCGTTTTAAGGAAACAATAAGTGGCACTAAATATAAAAGCTAGAAATCCAAAAATTGGTGATAATGTGCAGACGTATGTCAAAATTAACTAATACAAGTCTCAACGTGATTAAAGAAATATTTTGGTCAGGATCTGCGTTCCTAAGAAAAATAGGAGGCGCTAAATATTAGACATAGAAATAGGAAAATTTGTGTGAAGCTTAATTTCAACACAAAAACATTAAATATGTAACTCCATTTAGCTATCTCTAATAGTCTTCGAGGTTTTGCAGGAAACTAATTTTGGAATTAAGATGGCCTTATTTGTAATAGATCAAGTATCTGTTATACACTCCTGGAAATTGAAATAAGAACACCGTGAATTCATTGTCCCAGGAAGGGGAAACTTTATTGACACATTCCTGGGGTCAGATACATCACATGATCACACTGACAGAACCACAGGCACATAGACACAGGCAACAGAGCATACACAATGTCGGCAGTAGTACAGTGTATATCCACCTTTCGCAGCAATGCAGGCTGCTATTCTCCCATGGAGACGATCGTAGAGATGCTGGATGTAGTCCTGTGGAACGGCTTGCCATGCCATTTCCACCTGGCGCCTCAGTTGGACCAGCGTTCGTGCTGGACGTGCAGACCGCGTGAGACGACGCTTCATCCAGTCCCAAACATGCTCAATGGGGGACAGATCCGGAGATCTTGCTGGCCAGGGTAGTTGACTTACACCTTCTAGAGCACGTTGGGTGGCACGGGATACATGCGGACGTGCATTGTCCTGTTGGAACAGCAAGTTCCCTTGCCGGTCTAGGAATGGTAGAACGATGGGTTCGATGACGGTTTCGATGTACCGTGCACTATTCAGTGTCCCCTCGAAGATCACCAGTGGTGTACGGCCAGTGTAGGAGATCGCTCCCCACACCATGATGCCGGGTGTTGGCCCTGTGTGCCTCGGTCGTATGCAGTCCTGATTGTGGCGCTCACCTGCACGGCGCCAAACACGCATACGACCATCATTGGCACCAAGCCAGAAGCGACTCTCATCGCTGAAGACGACACGTCTCCATTCGTCCCTCCATTCACGCCTATCGCGACACCACTGGAGGCGGGCTGCACGATGTTGGGGCGTGAGCGGAAGACGGCCTAACGGTGTGCGGGACCGTAGCCCAGCTTCATGGAGACGGTTGCGAATGGTCCTCGCCGATACCCCAGGAGCAACAGTGTCCCTAATTTGCTGGGAAGTGGCGGTGCGGTCCACTACGGCACTGCGTAGGATCCTACGGTCTTGGCGTGCATCCGTGCGTCGCTGCGGTCCGGTCCCAGGTCGACGGGCACGTGCACCTTCCGCCGACCACTGGCGACAACATCGATGTACTGTGGAGACCTCACGCCCCACGTGTTGAGCAATTCGGCGGTACGTCCACCCGGCCTCCCGCATGCCCACTATACGCCCTCGCTCAAAGTCCGTCAACTGCACATACGGTTCACGTCCACGCTGTCGCGGCATGCTACCAGTGTTAAAGACTGCGATGGAGCTCCGTATGCCACGGCAAACTGGCTGACACTGACGGCGGCGGTGCACAAATGCTGCGCAGCTAGCGCCATTCGACGGCCAACACCGCGGTTCCTGGTGTGTCAGCTGTGCCGTGCGTGTGATCATTGCTTGTACAGCCCTCTCGCAGTGTCCGGAGCAAGTATGGTGGGTCTGACACACCGGTGTCAATGTGTTCTCTTTTCCATTTCCAGGAGTGTATTAATGCTCTGATCACAAATGACAGTAAATCTGAAGAAATCAGTATTTGATCAATGCATTCTTCCTGTGCTGACGTATGGTTGCGAGACATGGACACTGAACTGACTTACAAAAGGGGAACTTGACAGCACAGAGAGCTGTGGAAAGATCAATGCTGGGCTGTACAAGAAAGGATAGGAAATGGGCAGATGACATCCGGTTTCTGTGTCGAAGGTTAAGGACATCTTAGAGACAGTAGGCTCCTTGAAATGGCAGTAGGCTGGCCACGTCACGAGAAGAAAAGACGGCAGATGGGCGAAGCTAGTATTGGAGTGGTGTCTAGGAGAGCATCGGAGGCGTAGAGGAAGACCACCGGACAGATGGGACAAATATATCAACAAGATCGCTGGTAGCACCTGGCAGAGAACTGCCGAAGAGCGTTCCACTTGGAGAGGACTGCTGAAAGCCTACCTGAATCCACGACTCAAAGAGGCCACATAATTTAATGATTGATTTGACTGATGATGATGATGATGATGATATTAATGCTAGAAAGTTTTGGTTACAGCACATGATGAAACCTATTAAATAATAGAGCTATAACAAGTTTCAAGTCCTGGATTAAATGCTAACAAGTATAAGGTCTCTTAAAGTTGTAGTTCAGACGTCAGGTTCTACTGTCAGTCCTCTTCTGAAAATTCTAGGCGGCAAAGTTTAAATGCAGGCGAGCTAAAACTTTTTCTGTGATTTTAACCAACTTAACTACATGCATACGCAAATTACGAAGATTCTAAATTAATACACAACACTGTTTTAAAATATTATGTGTCCGAGAAAGTGGCTGTTTGTGGTTGCCACTGTGGACATAGAGCGGATGACAGCAGGTGTTCCCTTGGCCATCCGCTACGCCACATATATATAAATACAGCCCTAGAGGCAAGACTAGGCTTCACTTCGCACCCAGCCACTGTACGATCCGCGTCAGTTAAACGCTGAAGTGCTTGCTACCTCGGATGACATCAGAGACATGCTGTTACTAAACGCATATTTTCAGTAATAATAGAAAGCGAACTCGCGAGGACTGTACACTGTCCTGGATCGCTTAGATTTTGCAGAAGTAACTGTTAGTGTGCCGCCCGTAAGGTTAACAAATCTGCATAGCCTGTGGTGATACTTATTTTCCACTTTTTGGCGAGCAATTATTTTGATTAGAAGAAGTCAGGGAGAAAGACAATTTAATACTAACTTACAATAGAGGTCGCGTCTGAACTGCTCATAGTGCTGTTTAGGATAGAGAGATTCACTGTCAGTATGAACATAATGAATATTACAGTGTACTGAGTGTGAAACTTTACCAAATATATGTATCAATTAGAATTCAAAATCTTCATTTATAATAATAGTCCTGATCCCACTCAGCAAATAGAGAACAGAAACATTTCTTTCAGTGATCTGGACAAGAATGCGGATTTGTAGACTGGGAACTACGCTCAGTATGATCTCCATCGCTTTCTGGCTGAACAAATAAATAGTTTCCAGGTTCTCGTAAAATACGGCGAACAATATTCTAATATTTACAGCAATTCAACAATATTCTAGTATTTCAAGTATTGTCTCCTAATACCTATGATTGAGAAAAACCCGCCACTCCACAAGCACAGCGGTACTACGACCATATTTTACTCCCCGTTTCGTTGTCCTTCATGACAAGGAACCCTGGACTTAACATTTCAGTTGATGATGCCCGCACGCGCACGGCGGGAGTTTCAACTGCTTGTCATCGTGCATAACCCTACATTGTAGCCGGATCACTCTGCAGCTGAGAGCGTTTGGAGCATGATGGGCAGGGCTCTGACTCGAGATTTTGACAATATGACGTACCAGTTGTACAGAATATGGCACGACATCCCTCAGGAGGACACCAGACAATTCTGTCAATGCCAAGCCGGTAACTGCTTTGATAAGGGTCAGAGGCAGACAAACGCATTGTTGACTTGCTGAGTTTATGGATGTTTTTCTCTTGAATAAATCATCCACTTCTTCTGAAAATGTAATGATTTCTTTCTCCCCACATGTACATCACTTCTAGCGATTTGTGTGGTGCCTCGTTCTTCGGATATATAACTATTGGCGTAATATTTTCCTTTGCGTATTAGACATGTACTTTCAGGTGAGAAACAGTTATGGCACTTCAAGACTTTCTGCAAGGCAACAATGGTGCAAATTTACTGAGATTTCAAGAAGCAGCTCTATATGTGCCCTCGCTTTGATGTTTTTAACACTGTTATGTGCCTCACGTCTATCGCATTGTCACTAAAACATCATTTACTTTATCAGGCTCAGCAGTGTTGGTGTATGTCCGTGACTGGTTGTTTATAAACTTTTCGTTTCTTCGATATGTTAGTTATCCTGCATTACTACAAGCTATTCTTTGTACTTATTTATACTGATGATTTTCCCATATTTTTCTTTGTTGACGGTATGAATGTAGTGTGTTTTACATACCCTGCGAATCTGGCATGACTTATTTCATACTTTCAACATATGAATGTGTTTTAAAATTTCTCCATGACGTTCCTGTAGGTAATGCATCACAATTTTAGTATA